>NC_053139.1:3673872-3973872 GCF_016808335.1 Panicum virgatum | reverse complement strand
AGCGGGATGCAAGAGAACATGGCCGTAACCAGCGCGGTGGCGACCCACACACCGACGCTCGCCCGGTCCTTGGCTGCCGAGCCGGGCGGCGCCGCCTCGAACCGCCGCAGGCAGCCGAAGAGCAGGACGAGGCTGGCGTACAGCGCGACGACGAGGACCGTCGCCACGGCGTCGCCGCGCGACCTGTGGATCGCCATGACCGAGTTCGCGGTGACGAGCAGGAAGCCGAGGGATGCCGCTGATGAGCCCATGGCGCTAGCTGCTCGCCGGTGCTAATTAATAAGCTGCCTAGGAACGTCACGTATGTTGTTTGCAACGATGGAGAGATCATGGGTCCGATGGTGGAACAGTTCTTATATGTATAACCACTGTTCCTTGTGCGTATGCAAGTAATTAGCAATGCAGTTGGAACTCGCCCAAGCATGACCATGCATGTCCTTCTCTTAATTTGCAAGCAAAGCAATCGTATCGCGGAACGGTCAAGGGGTCAACACGGATGCAAGCATTGTTCTTCTTCCCACCTTCTTCGTTTCAACGCCACTGCGTAAGTACGTGGCACAACGGTCAACACGGTACGGTATTTCATTATTGCCTATAAACTCCACGCAACATCGGGCGAAGCTTAACTCCAAAAAAAAAAAAACTTCGGTCGAAGCTCACACCAAGAAATCTAATTCCTTGATCTGCATTCATCACTCTTACATTGTGTTTGCATGGAGCGATGAGCATCAGGCAACTAACCTCTCCGAGAGTGGCCGCGTCGTCGATGAAAACATCATTCTTCTCTGATCTGAAACCTTTTTTACTGTATTCAATTAGGATCGGATCTTTGTCGGTTCGCCTTGACAATCTTGTGTATCAACCTGGAAATGGTCTGGGCTGAGTCCGGTTTTAGTGGTCTGGTTTTGCTATTTGGGCTCAATTGGTTCGGTGTCTAGTAGACCTACATGTTTAGTGGGCTGGTTTGGTTTTCTTTTTTAGTAATTTGATTCGGTGCGTTTCGGTCCAACCCAAACAAACCAATCCCCTAATCGCCGAACTCCCAGTGCGCCGCCGCTGGAGGGCTCATGCTTGCCCCCATCTTGTCGGCGCTCTCGCCGGCCGCTGCTAGGGCCACCGCCCCGTCACTGCGGTCGTGGCTCATGCTTGGCCCCATCTTGCCGGCGCCCCCGCCAGCCGCTGCTAGGGCCTCCACCCCGCCGCCGCGGCGTTCGCTGTCGAGCAGCGTGTTCTACGCGCATCCAAGCCTGACGCCGCAGCTGCGCTCGGTGCGGCCGCGGCCGCGCCGCCCCCCGCTGCGTGGGGCCTATTTCGCCTCGGCGTCGTCGGCGCAACGTGTACCCGCCGCCGCGCCCCGCAGAGGCCAAGATCGCTGCCGTCGGGGCTCGTGATTGCCCCATCTTGCTGGTGCCGCCGCTCCCCCGCTGCCGGGAGGCTCGTGCGCTCGCATCGCCGGCGCCACGTCCCATCCATCCTCTCTAGGCGCCACCTTCGCATCTGGACATCTGGTACACCTCCCCTCCAATCTCGTGCATGTCATCATTACTTCTGCAGTTCTGCTGCCTGTGTCTGTGTTTCTCGTGGCTAAGTGGCAGGCTGTGACTTGTAGCAGCCAATAGCCATGAAGCTGTTGCACACCCGCCGGCCGGAAGCTAATAGTCAACATGCAGCGTCGTCAGGAGCACACCCGCCGGCCCGAAGCTGTTGCATGGGGAGTGGGGTGAAACCGTGGTTTGGCAAAAATGATATTGCAGTCTAGTTTAAATTAGTTTTGGAAGATGGTGGTCTGGGCCCTGGGGTGGTGTGAAGTGTAAAACATATATCATCAAAGTGGATTGGTTTGGTTTTGGGCCGGTTCCCCATACCACTCCCAGGTTGACTTGTGTACATTATTTATGCTCAACCTTATCCATTCCTAGAAAATGAGAGGAAAACATCGAGATCAATGGCCTGATTACGTACATACGCACGCACGCTAGGTTGTCGTCAGATCGATCTCGTGCCGTGCAATCCATGGTAGATCAGTCTCCGTCTCCGTGGGGGCAGGGCAGACCGTCGTCCCTGCTGACTGGCCATGTAATTTCCTCGAGCTGCAGCTTCTGGTGCCTGTGCTACTGACGAAGCGGACGTTGTCGATCGCTTTGGGGAGCTTTCAGAGGGGCGCCCGTTGGAATTTGCTTGCACTGGGCGTGCGTGGGCGTGACGTGGTCTCTCACTCTCCTCACCTCCCTCTCTCGTCATGGGGAGATGCCAGTTGTGGAACACTCACCCAACCCACACCGAGGACGGCCACGGAGACCATGACCCGGGCCCAGGGTCGGGGGCAACGGGCCGCCATCGCAGAAGCCTCCTCTCTCGCCTTTGTCTTTTTCCTCCCTCATCCTCTGCTCCCTCACCGGGCACCGCCCTTCCGCCTCGACCTTCTTCTTGCCCCCACTGCCGCCGACCGGTAGGTCCAACCCCGACCGACTGGCAGTGCTCCCGCGCCGTCTCACCTCCGCCGCTGGCCAAATCACCACAACCGTCGGACCGCCACCGCCCTCGCCTCTATAGCCGCCAGCCATTGGAAGCCCGGCAACCCGAAATTCTGACCCCACCACCTCGACAACCACTCCGGCCGGAGACGACCACACCGGCGGCCATTCCCCCCTCTTCCCCCTCCCTCCTCCCCTACCTTGGCGACGCATTGAGCGGCAGCGGCGGGCCGTTGATGGGCCTTCTGCGACTTGTCGACTCCCACCTGCGCGCGTGACTCCTAGCATTTGCGGATCTTACCGGTGATGTGACTGGAGAACATTTGAAACAACTCATGCTGGCCGTGCGACGACGCATGCACGACCGGTCGCTAGTGTCCGCGCCAGCGCACTCACGGCAGCGCGACGGTGCTCGGGCAGCGTATTAGGGAACGCACGCGGTACCGCCATCAAAATGGGCGGCATAGATGGATCGCGCGCGTAGATAGAGCAAGTCGAGCCATCATCGGTCGTGAATGGCTTCAACTACAAGAGTCAGCAAATTTGTCTATCTATCGTATTAAGTCAGTCATGAAAGTTTAAGAGCAAGTTTTATGATCCCGCCGGCAGCGGGCTGCAAGCGAGGAGTGAGGTGGCGCATGTGGTGGCAGGTCTCGTGGAGATTTAATGCCCAGCAGCTCCGTCAGCCAATAGCAGCAGTGGTAGCAGCTCTCCGCGGGCACCGAGCGGGTGTATTCCCTGATGCCCACCTCTCTCTCTTCTTGTTTCTCTCTTGCACGTATATATCCGTCCGCTCCCCGCTAACTATAATACATGCTAATATAGTATTTGATTTTAATGCGACAGATATTCACATGGACTCGTACACTTTTGACCTCCCAGCGGCGGTTTCCCGGACGTTTCGCTCACCTACAGGCTACATCGCGATCGAGGCAAGACTTGACTCTGACGTCACCTACTGACGTTATCCCAAAGCCAGGACCCAGGAGTCTCTCGGCCCCAACCCAACCCCGAGCAGCCGGACAGCATGGCCAGTCCGACGAAACCCGCCGCCTCTGATCCCCACCGCGCCGATCCCGCGTCGCCGCCGCCGGCCACTCCGCGGCGCGACCGCCGCCGCCCTTGGTCCACCCTGGCGATCCTCGCCGGCCTCCCCGTCAACCTCGCGCTCTGCGTCCGCCGCGTCGGCGGCGGGGAGGACCGCGGCGCGCTCGCCTTCGTCGGATTCTCCCACCTCAACCTGCTCCTCCTCTTCGGCGCCATCCGCCGCTTCGAGGCCTCCCCGGCCGACGGGTCCCCGGCGCGCGGCCGTGCCAGGCTCGCCGTGTGGCTGCTGACGGCGACGCTCACGGCGGCCTTCACGTGGCGGATCGGCGAGATGGTGCCCCTGCGCTTTGCCGCCGCGGCGTGGGTCGGGGCGGCCGCCACCGTCCTGGGAGGATTCTACATGCTGTTCCTCCATGGCGACAAGTGATCTGTATATCTGATCATGCGATCGAGAGCAACCTATCGGATGGACTCAAACTTAATAGCATAGATGGGGTAAGGATATACCCTGCGTGCCTGCCAGACGCAACCTAAAGCCTGTGCAACTGCAACATAAATAAGGAGTGAAACCTACTATATATGATAATCACTGTTACCTGATCTGATGTCGATCTAGTGCAGTTCGTCGATCCATTGTCTTCAGATCATTTTCACCTTTTTCTTTTCTTGTTTGTCCGATATCCTGCACTTCTAGAGCGCATCTCTCTTTAGCCGAACAGGTCAGCGGCATCAGATCCTTGGGCTTTGAACTGAAGCAAAGCGCTGGAAAGGGGGACTCATCCTTAGTAGATTATTCAAAATATCAGCTTTCGATTTGATGCGTGTGGAACTAGCGTCCATGCGAGATTATATTTGGGGCATCAGCAGCAATATTTGCATGCGAGTGGAGATATTTATATATCTCAGGTATTGCTGGCAATTGGCATGCACCTAGGTGAGGATCAGGAGGGATATATATGTTGGCCAATGGTCACAATCATAGTGATTTCGTTTGTCCATTATCTGATTGCTCAGGCCTTGTGTGCCAAAATCGTATCATGGGACTAATTAAAATAGTAGAAAGGGAACAGCAAGAGCTTTTTTTATTTAGAGATTTACTCCTTGTTTACAGCAAGGGCTCCATAATAATCCTAGGCAAAATAGTTAAAATTGTCCATCAACTACGGATCTCGACTCAATTTGGTCCCTTAACTGTGAAAACGAATTTAATCTTTGAACTATCTTAACTAGCCCAATTTCATCCTAGAATGTGACGAGGCACGCCACGTAGTCTACTCCAGTCACCGCGCAATCAGTTTGGGGTATGAAATATCCTTTTACCCTCCATCCATAGAGCAGGTTTAATTTAACATAGACAGCTTCCAGTCCGCATCGATGCGCTCCCTCCTTATGCCATTGATTTATGCCATTGATGACCTGCGCTTCAGAGACAATTCAGCCACGAATGCTTGGGATTCTCTCTTTTAAGGCTTCCTCCAACGGCGCCCTGGACAGCGCCCCCCCACCCTACGTAGGGGGGCTTTGGGGGAGGGAGCGCTCCAACGGCTCCCCCATAGCTCCCCCTATATACGGGGGGAGTTGAAACTCCCCCTACGTATGGGGTGAGTTCCAACTCCTTCTGTATCTCTAATTACACCGTTTTTTCGCGATATTAATCCTGTTTGAGCCCCGTAACATGATGATAATGCGTATTATGACAGTACAAATACTATATGATTTTTTTAAAATTCAAAAATGTTAAATAAATAGTTAGTTAATGAGTGATAGTATATAGGGGGAATAGATATGGGGGGAATGATTGGAGAGAAGGAGTTATAGGGGGAGGAATCTTTTGGAGGGAGGTAGTAAAATATAGTAAATAATATGTTTGGGGGGAGTTGGATGGGGGGAATGGTTGGAGAAAGCCTAAGTTTCCAGGCATGTGCTTTGCCAACCTAGGTCTAGGTAGTCAGTCAATCACATCTATGGTCCAACGTGTGTTGTGCTGGTAATAAGTGGTAATCACATGTTTTGGCAGGAAGGACGCGACGTCTGGTATCTGTAACTTTCCAATGGGCACGGCCTGGCTTTTTTTTTGTGTGTGTTTCTCCAGTCCAGGAACATGACTGGTCAGGTACTCTCTCAGAAGTGTGATGATCACATTCAACAGGCTGTTCCTGATGACAACCACCTCGGTGATTTTGAGTTCTAGCTTTGATGGCACAGAAGACTAGAAGAGCACCAGTACCGTACCTGCAATAGTCTTCGTGCTACCTAGCTCCTGCAGGTGGCATTGCGAATGGAGGGTGTGGATGGCAGCAGAGCGTTGGTTAATTATTGACGACGAGACACAGCAGGTTGCAGCAGCTTTCAAGAGAGGCTCGTCAGCCTTGGAGTTGGGGGGTGGTAGCTGGGTGCTGGGACGACGACTGCAGACAGGCGTAACAATGACAGCACTGATGATAGATGAGCTTGCAAGGGTGGATGGACAGTGAACAGGCAGTGCTGCCGAATATGACTGCCATCACTACTCTCGTACGACTTGAAAACAAGTCAATCCAAGGGGAATGGTGGTGGACGGCTGTCCGGTTCAGTACACTGCACGGCGTTCATCAGCTGAGCTGAATTTCGTTAATTCGTTTTCAAAATCCAGGGTCTTCTCTATACTTGTCATATTCATAGGGCTTTCAAAATCCAACATTTTCATCAGATAAACGGTGTTCGAGGCTTTGAGCACACGGATTTTGGATGAGTTTCGGAGTTCCAATTGGCCTTTGAGACGGGTTCAGAGAAGATTTCGTCCAAAAAAGAGTCCAGCATCGCTCAATATAATCAAGTCATGATGCTGCTGACCCCGTACACGACTCTGACAATTACTCTTTTTTTTTGAAATATTCTGACAATTACTCTTGACTCCCAGGCGAAACCCTGATCCCCACCCCGCTCGGCGAATCGGCGATCAGCCCATGGCGAACGCACGGCGCTCCTCCGACCGCAACCCCGCCGCCGCGGCGCCGCCGGCGACCAGCGGCACCGGGCACCCCCCGTGGGCCTTCGCGGCAGTCCCCGTCGTCCACGCCGTCCTGAGCGGCGCCGGCCGCGCCGAGGTGGCCTTCGTCGCCTTCATCTTCCTCAACCTGCAACTCCTCTTCTGGTCCGGCCGCCGGTTCGAGCCCTCGCCGCCCGGGTCGGCGGCGAGCCGCCGGGCCAGGCTCGTCTTGTGGGCCCTCTCCGCGACATTCATGGCCGCCTTCACGTGGAAGATGACCGCGCTGCTGCCCCAGAGCTTTACGATCGTGGCAGGGGCCATGGCCGCCGCCGCCATGGGATTTGCAGTGTACGTGCTCCGAGCTCTCAGTCGATTGAGAAGAAGCGATCGACCAAACCATGATCTTGCTAAGTTCCTAGCTAGATGGCTAGATAGATGATCTTGCTACGTACACTCTGTTTAATCCTCTGATGCTATTCGTCGTATCCATCATGGATCTACTACACCACAATGCAACCCACCATGCATCCGGTTGCGCTATGAACTTTGGTGAGAATAGCATTGAATAAATAGTGTATGCTTTCGTCCTTCTGTTCAAAACTCTATGCTTATTTGGTCCCACATATGAGAACCGAATCATCTGAATTCTTTTGATTGCGAACTGTAGGAACGAATGAATGATCTTGTTGGCTTGCACGCGACTGGATGAGAATTTGATCAGGGATCTCTAGGCTTTTCATACAAGAATGTCCTCTGCATGCGTGAAAAAATTCTCTCTATCTGAATATTATTAGGCCATATTTAGTTCCCACCCCATAAACCCGTAAACGCAAAAAAACGTGACATCGAATGTTTCGACATATGTATGGAGTACTAAATGAAGTATATTTACAAAACTTTTTGCATGGATGGGCTGTAAATCGCGAGACGAATCTAATGAGCCTAATTAATCTATGATTTGTAACAGTGATGCTACAGTAACCACCCCGCTAATTATGGATTAATTAGCATCATTAGATTCTTCTCGCGATTTACAACCCATCTGTGCAAAAAGTTTTATAAATAGACTTCATTTAATACTTCAAATTAGCAAGATTCTTTCGAATTTTTTTTTGCGTTTCAACTAAACAAGACCTTAGTCAGCATTTAGCATTTATGGTAGTAGCTGTTGAAATCGTAGGGTACAAGAACCGTACCGCAGAGACAGAAGCATGAATCATGCTTGCTGGTACCTAGAGCGAAGTGTGCACATCCTCACTTTCACAAGTCACAGCAATGCTATGGTTTTTCTTTAACATGCCCGGCCCTTTAGAGTTGTCAAGGCTTTGTATGCCCCCAACTTTGAAAGAGTTGTCTAACTGATTCCGACTAGTCCCTTTTGCATGTCTTTATTACCACCAAATAACTTCTCCAGTTTGTGATGTCTGGGTCATTCTGATGAAGTCACGAAACTCCGTCGTCGTCAGGAACGAGATGCCATCAGCTTTCTAAAGCATGTGCTTTCCTACTCACATGTTAGGAGGTTTACAAGCAAGGTCCAACATGCGTCGTGCACTGTACTGAACAATCAATACTAATCGTTCTTTAGGGATGACGTGTAAGGTCCAGCTTTCCAATTCAAAGTTCGGTGGCAATGAATTGCATTGTCGATATCTTTTCTGGAGGTCTGGCACCAGTCCTCTCTGATAGCATCCAGCTGCACCAGCTGACAGCTCCCAGCCACCGGTGGATGTTAGGAGTCCTGACTTTTGCTCAGGGCCAAGGGGCGAAGCTAGAACGAACACAAGGGAAATAGGGAATGCACCATTAGCGATGTGGTGCTCTGATATGCTATATGTATACGGATACAATAAACAGTACTATATTCCCCCACTACCGGACTCGCCTACTTTGCCGAGTGCCAGAGACTCGGCAAAGGCAGGAAAACACTCAGCAAAGAAGTCGCCGAGTGTAGCACTCGGCGAAGCGCACATGACCTTTCTTCTACTGGCGAAGCCGGCTTTGTCGAGTGTCTTTTCTCGGGCACTTGGCAAACCTTTACCGTGTGCCATGCCGCACTCAGCAAAAAAAATGAAACGGGACGGTCGAACGGGCGAACGGGACGGGACGGGGAGGGGAACTTTGCCGAGTGCCGGACGCGTGGCACTCGGCAAAGATACAAAGTTCGCCGAGTGCTAGATCTGCAGCACTCGGCGAAGTTTCAAACTTCGCCGAGTGCCTAGGTAATTACACTCGGCAAATCAGTTTTCCAGTAAATAGAAAAATAGTTGCTTTGCCGAGTGTCAGGCTAAAAACACTCGGCAAAGCTTGCTGTTTTTTTTTTGTATTTTTTCTGTTTTTATGTAATAACCACATTCATCATCACAAATAAAGCATATATACATTCCAGACAAGCGATATAGTATATATAAGGCACATCCATCACAAATATCACATAATAACACAAATATCTCACGCTACGCCGCACGAATATCACAAATAGCATAAGTCCAACATCGATGCCATAAGTGTAACGTTCAACAAGTACAAATCCAATTAATTAAACAAGTCTAAAGTCTGTAGAACAAATATCATAAACAACTCTAAATCAGCTAGGTGGCCACTGCGACGCTGCCGGTGCCAGTGAATACTCGTCCGGAGGCTCATTTGACCCCCAATCGATTGATTCTACAAAAAAAAATTGACATAGGATTACATCTTGAGAAAATTGTAAGAGTTCGTGTCCCTCTTGATAGTATGACATTTCTAAACTCAATTTTAAAAGATAAAATATTAAATGAATAGCCGCTTTTCAACTTTCATATCCTTGACTTAGCTCATCTATATATATCAGCTGTGATACCTTCTAATCATTCTTATTAAAGCATATGTCATTAATCAACCAACCACTAAATGAGTCTAGAAGTTCTTTCAGATATAACACATGATATATTGACATAAAGTATCTCAAAATTTGAATATGTATGTGCAAGCAAAGTAAATCTATATATCATACTCACAGGAGTGCCTGCAGCGCCAGGTGGAGGAAAGATAGAAGGAAGGCCTAGCGGTGGCAGCGGTGGTGGAGGCCAGGGCATCGTTGGCGGCGATTGATAGTTGATTGTCGCGCCAAGGCCTTGGAGGTATGAGAACATGGTCTGCATCTGTTGTTGCACGGCCTGTCGCTCAGCAAGAAGCGCCTGCTCCATCCTCTGCCGCTCCTGCATCTGTTCTTCCTGCCACCTGCGCTCTTGCTCCTGCCTTAGCGTCCGCTCCTCCTCCAGCCTCGCCTCGATCTCCTCCCACCTCTTCGTCTTTTCGTCCATCCGGGCCTATAAGATTTCACCCAAATGTTACAATGCGAACAAAAGATAACTAAACGCAACAAACGACAAATGGAGCAGAAATAACTTGGATTGCACGCACGCTAGCCACTGAAGTCTTAGGACGTGGGTGTATTGGCGGGGTTGAGTCGGTGGTCCTTGCCCGAAGCTTGGAGAGAGTTGGCATACTGGCTGTGTCGAGAAGGCTGTTGGCGATTCAGTAACGACCGTGCTTCTTCCCTCCTCCTGCCCTCAAGATGGCTTCTCCAGAAAGGGGCTGGGTGGCTGGATCCCATGTGTCCCCATGGAGCGCCTTTTCCATCTCCGTGTACTCAGTGATGCACGTGTGGACGCTCGTGTTGCTGTACGCCTCGAGTGGATTTGCCGGGTTGTAGGAGACGTCGGACGTCGCCCTGCCCTTGTGCGCCATACAGTATGCCTGGAAGTCGTTGCATTCCTGGTCTTCATGTGACGACGACTGCAAGCAAAGCGAAAGAATACAATGATTAGTGAGAATGCAGAATTTAGAGTTTGAAAGTACCAAAAAGTGTAATGACTTACCCAAACATCCCTGTACTCGGGAAGGCCTCGGCTGCCTTGATGGTGTGGCGCACCTTGCATCAACAAGCGGCGCTCCCGGCATAAGTTGTGCCGCTGAATCCCCTCCTCGCTAAGCCACTTGTCCACCATCATCTCCCAGCACGCGCCCTTACCGGCGCACCAGTTCGGAGGCACCTACACGTAATGGAAGCAAAGTGGATGACATTTCCGAAAATGAAATTCAAAAGAAATGAGTAGTGATTTCGTCATTTACCCTCAAGTATTGTTCCCGTGTGAGGAACGTATTTCTTGCTACGTCCTTGCCAACCTTCCTTTTTTCCACATCGGCACAGTAGGTAATTACGGCCTGAACACGCGCCTTGTAGTGCATGTCCTTCACTAGTTTGCGACATGCTGTGTCAGCCACCTGAGCCGCCATGGCCTCATATCCTGGCTCGCACCTGTAGAAATCCTGCATATAGACTCGATAATTGCAGTCAATATTCAAAGAGTTTCAAATATATGGTAACTATTCACCAATATAGTGTGACGACTTACCCAAAATTCTCCTAGCACCCGTCTCGCCTTGTTGCCGAAGAACCTCCCTTCCCGATCTTCTGCATCTGGGACGGCGATGTAGTGGTCCCACGTGTATGCCGGCTCCAGGATCCCGGCATGCATCACCAGCCTAGGGAAGAGCTCCCTGCATAGGGTTCCCAGGATGCCTTTGGGCTTCCTATTGTGGGCACCCGCCTGCACGCGCACACAATACCTGTAAAAGTGTATAACATAAAGTATTAGTGTCTTGCCATTTTGAACATATGAATTGAAAAATAAATGCCATTGTGTATAACATAAAGTATTACCTGTCCCCTACCGGCCGAATCATCGGGCGTCTCGCAAGAGGTATCGGCCACTGCGGCAGTTGCGACGGTCCTCGCAACCACACCGCCCTTGTATCTCCTGCTGCCTCCTCCTCCTGTCTCGGCTCCTCCAGCTCCTGCTCCTCCTCCTCGTCCTCCTCCTCCTCCACCGCCGCCGCCACCGTCGTCAAATCTGGAGAAGGTGTCCTCTCCCTCCTGCTCCTTCTTGTCCTCCCCTGGCCTCCACCACCTATATTACCTCCTCTCGTTCTCCCTGGCCCTTATCCCCAACGCCTCCTGGACCCCTCTGAGGCATTGGCCCCCCCTGCTGCACTGGACCCCCTCAGGAGCTTCTTGCTCTCCACCACTACTACTGTACAAGGCGCTCAGGAAACTCATCTTGCCCCCGCCTGGCATTTCGAATCAATAACCTGCAATGAATAATAGTAAACGAATCAGCAAAAATGAACAATATGTACTTAACAAATTATGCAAAGTAAACAATAAATATATCTACAAATATGCAAAATCAGTTCATAGAATTAAATAATTCGGTTCATAGCAAATTAAGCAAAATAAAATAATATATATACATAGAATTAAATAATTCAGTTCATACATGTACTAGAAATAGTCATTATGATCGGGATTAGCTGGATCATAATCCTCATCATCACTATTAAGCTCCTCGATGTAATCAGCATTATCCGAAGCAGCAATGTCATCTTCACTGTCTCTGCCCAAATGCAGCCGCTCAAGTAATTCTAAGTCATGAGCATTTTCAACCTCGTCTCCAGCTTCCTTGTCAGCAATCCTTTCATTGTCCACTTCCATTCCCATCACGTCACTTAACTCTATCTCGAAACTCCCTTCTAGTCCTTCTTCTTGAAAGAATTATCTGCCATTGTTGTAGTCTTCATTGTTTGGGACAGAAAGTTTGCCGTGTGGCGATACCTTATACACAACATCCCAACCCTGAAGGCGTTTGTCAGTTTGGCATGGATATAAGAGATAATAAACTTGTGTGGCCTGTTGAGCCACAATGTAGACATCGTCGCCTGGTAACTTTGAATCCTGACGAATTTCGACTAGGCCAACATTTGGGGCCCGCTTGGTTAATGTAGGATCAAACCAATGGCATAATGACGGAACCTTGAAACTTGACTTCGTATATTTCTTCAAGAGACCCCATCTTGGCCTGGCGTAAAGACTATAGTATTAGTGGTTTTTCGATTGGGCCGACTTTGCTCGTATCCTGTTGTGTGGAAGCGATATCCATTCATGTCATAAACGTTAAATGACTTAACCCTATAGCTAAATCCATCAGCCACTTGTCTCAACTCAGCACTCATGGACGAATCGGTTTGCCCCTGAAAGCGAAAGGGACAAAGTTCGTCATATTGTTCGAAACCTTAAATGACTTGAACTTATAGCTACGGCAAAGATCCTGTGAATTGGAGTTTACCTTTTGTTGCAACCAATAAATGAAATAGGGCTGAGAATTTCCGGCGCCATTTTTAAGAAGAGACTCCGATTCATTATGGGTCGGAGGCCTTGAGCGACGCCAAAATTGACGAAGAAATTGCCTGTGTGAAATATGATCAAGGGGTTGGATGCTGCTTAGTGCAAAGGCAAGAACATGTTAAATGAGATGCTGAATCGTGGAACATCGTGAACACATTAAATGAGAACTTACCCTATGTACGGCTCCCCTCAGAAAGGTTGGTCAACAAATAAAGCATGATACGGCGCCACTCTTCATGGTTCATGGTCTTGTACCTCGCATCACTTGCACTTCCAAGTTGCCCTCGAAAAATGCTGAGACTCGATTCATTATCGCAAGCATTGTAACGAGGAGGTGGATTATGCACGCTGGGAATTAGTATTTAGTCGTGAAGTTTGACACCTCCTCCAAAATATATGCCTCAGCAATCGAAGCCTCAATTTTGCATTTATTCTTACATTTCGTTCGAAGAACCTTCTGGCATCTTTCAACTGGATAGCACCAATGGAACTGCACAGGCCCTCCCATTCTTGTCTCATAAGGCAGATGTAGAAGCAAATGCTGCATTGGATTGAAGAAGGCTGGTGGAAAGATCTTCTCCAAGTTACAGAGCAACACGGGAGCCATTTTTTCCATGTCCGCAATAACAGCCCGAGATAACTCCTTAGCACAAAGCTGACGGAAAAAATTGCTCAACTCTGCTAGCATGAGCCATACATTATCAAGTAAGTAGCCTTGAACCATCACCAGAAGAAGCCGCTCAATCCATATGTGGTAGTCATGACTCTTTAGCCCGTTGATTCGCATAGTAGTCAAGTTCGCACTCCTCCTAAGATTCGCTGCATATCCATCGGGAAATTATAACTTTTGGATCCACTCTAGTGCTTTCTTCTGGGCCCTAGCGAGGACGAAGTCGGCCTGTGTCTTCTTCCATTTCCTCCCGGGTCCAGGAGTCCTCATTTCGTATCTTGGTCTATCGCACAACATTGCTAGATCCACTCTTGCCTTTACGTTGTCCTTCGTCTTATCAGAAATATCCATGACTGTTCCAAAAAGTGCCCCCCCAATTCTTTTCAGTATGCATCACATCAATGTTGTGTGGAAGCAGAATATCATCAATATAGGGGAGCCTCCACAGCCCAGACTTCTGAGTCCAAGCATGTTCCTCACCGTACCCAACAAAACCACCGCCATCATTGACTCGGAGAGCGTCTATCCGAGCTTGAATCGCAGCACCCGTCATGATCGGCGGTGCAATTTTTGTAACTTTTACACCTTTCGTGAAGCTCTTAACATCTTGTCTAAAAGGATGGTCAGCGGGGAGGAATTGTTGATGTTTGTCGAACGACGAATACTTACCCCTTCCTCAACCAGATGAACTGCAGAGCTGCCTTGCATGTTGGACATGGGAACTTCCCGTGAGTACACCAGCCGCAGAATATGCCATACGCGGGTAAGTCATGCAGGGAGAATTGGTACCAAACATACATTCTAAAATTTGTCTTTGTTGCTCGGTCATAGGTCCACACCCCTTCGTCCCATGCCTTCACCAAATCATCAATCAGAGACTCCATGTAAACAGTCATTTTATTCTCCGGGTGCTCTGGAATAATCAACGACATGAATATGGTCTGTCGTTGAAATAGGACCCCTGGAGGGAGATTCAGAGGGATAACAAACACATGCCAGCATGAGGATGAGGCGACCACCATCCCATAAGGATTGAACCCATCTGTTGCAAGCGCAATACGTAAATTACGAGCTTCATCAGCCTTGTCACGATGAATCCTATCAAAATTCTTCCATGAGTCACCATCGGATGGATGCACCATCTTGTCAGGGTTGTATCGAACACCTTTCTTGTGCCAGGTCATCTGTTGCGCGGATTCCTCGGTCATGAATAGTCGCTGGATCCTCGGAATGAAAGGAAGGTAGCGTAGGATTTTCACGGGAATCGTGAGCTGCTTCTTAGGCTGACCATCACCAGATAGTCATGTAACATGTCTCCAACCCCACCATCAGCATCAAAATCATCAATGCGTTGCCTCACGACCTCGTCCCTCATACGGTGGCCTTCACCATGAAAGGTCCACCGGGTATAGTCTGGCGTAAATCCATACTTGCAAAGATGTTGGGCCATAACCTTCTTCATTTTCCGTTTCTTATTTTCACATCTGTTGCACGGACACCACAAGAAACTCGATTCTTCAGCCTGACTCCAAGCGGCTTCCAAAAAATCATTGGTCTTTCGAATCCATTCATCAGTCATGGTAGCCTGACTTGGACGGCCCGTTACATCCAATGACGGTCATCCATCCTCTAGACCGGAGTGAGAATAAAAATCAAATGCAACTACGTGTTGTCCCTACATTCTAATAGGTGAAGGTAGGTCCTAATCCCACCTGAGGATGCGTACATACTGTCAGTTTTCATGGTCAACTACCATCCGAGACAAAATTTCGACAGCACCTCCCCGCTGTTCTCCAGATACACATCCCGGAAGGGAGATTGTGTATCCGGAGAACAACAGGGAGGTGATGCCGAGACTCTGTCTCGGATAGGAGTGGACCATGAAAACTAACCATATTTATGCATTCTCGGGCTGTCCAAATAACGTGGACAATTCGAAATAGATACAGTTATAGATATGCAAAGATCACTTGTAGAAATCTGCTTATCTATGACGATTACCTCGTGACGTTCACATATTTTGTCATGAAACATAGTCTATCAATGACGAAATTTTAGAGTTTGTCATAAATCATTGGTGATGGAGCTCAGGCACTAAAAAATTATGACGAAAGGCAACGCATCGTCACAAAACAACAAATTCATTCGTCATAGATCATACGAGCCATTTAGCTTGTGAACAAAAGCATGAGTACGTGGATCCTAACATCACAGCAAATGATCTTTTTTTTTATTGCAGTACAGCACCGTCAAAGTGACACATATCAATCAGACACATCTCTGATGATGATTTAGAAAACAAAAAAAAGGGAAACAGGTCATGTAACACCACTGCTCTACTCAAGATGACATGAATTTCTTCTTCTGATCAAATTACATAGTGACAAACACTTAATCTGGTAAACCAATCTGGAAAGACAAAAAAAATAGAGAAATGTAAAGAACACAGATATTCATTGCAGAGATCCATGAGGAAGCGGTTCAGTGACCACTACTCCAGGTAGCAGCAAGCGGCTGCTCACTCCTTTTGCCGTCAGGGAGATCAAAAGCAGCTTGCTTCATTTCATTTCCCCCTTCTTTTCTTACATTTGTTCATGTCAATGTGTGCCTGCAAGCTGTTAAAGTTGATTTAGTAATTTATCTTTGTATCCAATCAAAGTCAGAGAAAAGATTACTTTGTCTTTGTTTTGCATCTTATTTTTTTTAATATTCTGCCTTCTTGAACATGCTACCTAGAGTAGCCTGAACAAGTAGCTCCTTGCTAGCTAGAAATATTCATAAACAAAATGGTTCTTCTGGCAGGGTAATATTCTTAAACAACTACTGTATTTCAGGATAATCCCTTGCCATTAATTACAGAAACCAAGCTAAACTTATGCTCTGCAATTCAGTTCTGTTTCAACTTAAACAAAATCTTACTGCAGCAAGATCTTTCTTAAATGGCAGAAGATAGTTAGTAGTACAGTTTGAGATCTCTCCTGCAGCGCAGTCATTAACTGAGAAGAAAATGAGGAAACTACGTGTATTGTGCATACAACATGTGGACAATGGGATGGAATTCATCAATATTAATCTAACAGCAAGAATGATTCTGAACAATTTAGAAGCCATTCGCCATTATACCTCAGGGCACCAGTTGCAGAGGTCCTTTTTTGTTGTGAATGAGCGATCTGCCCTGATCAACTTGACTGTCTCCCAATGAGATGGACATCCAGCAACCTGCAATCTGACGATAGCCAACAAAGAAAATGATCAACCTGCAATCTTTTTTCTTTCTAATACAAGGACTGCAACAAATCAATTTGTAGCATCACACTCCAATCCACGGCAGCATGACCGGAGGGCTGGATGGCTGTGTGTCTGGAGTGCGGAGGCGGCGAACTTAAAGTCGTCCTGGCCCGAGGGAGGTGGTGGCGAGGCACGGCATGGACGTGCACTCTGAGATCGCCTCTGCCCAGCCTAGACCGTCGCCCATGGACGGGGTGGCCCGTTGGACGGAGGAGGTGGATGACCTGGCCGACACCGGCAACATCGACGGCGCCATCTCCCTGGCGTTGAAGGAGGGCCGGTGCGGTGTGCGTCGTCGTGGGAGGGCCCAGCCAGGCCGGAGCTAGGCGACGGCGGGGGGCGAGGGCCGGGCCTGGCCGGATTGAGGCAGCGCCAGTGGGGAACACGCCAAATCTGGAGAGGCCGAGGTCGGCGCCTGCGGAGGAGTCCCTGGCTGGTGCGTGGCGTCTGTGGAGCTGTGTCCTGAAGCGGCGGAGCGGGGAGGAGGCGGGGGTGGAGCCATCCACGGCGATCTCGACAGCGAGAACCGCGGCGGCGAGGGCCATGAGCACGACGCGGGCGGCGAAAAGGAAGACCACGAGGCGCACAGCGGCGGCGGGGACGGGGTGGGTTTGGTCTGGTGTGGCCTAGTGGCGCGGCGGCGGGGGAGGCACGGGTGCGGAGGAGGCAGGGGCCCCGGGGCCATGAGTTAAAATGAGAAAAAAAAATTAACAATGGAAGGAATCGAGCCAGTGACCTCACGTAAGGCTACAACCTGTCTTACCATCAGACCACTCTTTAGTTTGGGTAAGCAGTGATGCGAATAAAATTAATTAAGAAACATAAGAGTGAATTAGGTTTACATGATGAACACAGGTATGATTTATCTTTCTCTTTTTAATCCAGAGTTAAATTTTGTTACAGTAAGCTTATAGACCAAAAATATATTGTCAACTCAATTTTTAGAATTTTCTGACCCCATTTAGATATTATTATATTTATTATGTGGTAATTTGGAGATAGAAGTTTGAATTGAAAACTGCCACCATGCGACCTCCTCATTTGTGTCAAACTTTATTATTTAATTTTATTATTTTAAATCGGTCGCACCAGACCATGAGAAAATAACGAAAAATGGGGTTTAAAAGGTGTAACACTATTTTATTGCACTCAACTGCTAATGTAAAAATGGTTTTGTTGAAATATTGTAGACCATGAGAAAATAAGCAAAAAATGGGGTTTAAAAGGTGTAACACTATTTTATTGCACTCAACTGCTAATGTAAAAATGATTTTGCTGAAATATTGTAGACCAAAATAGGGTGCAGAGGTGGGATTCGAACCCTGCTCTACTAGCATGAGACTTAAAGTGAACTCATCTACCACCAGGCCACCTCCTCATTTGTGTCAAACTTTGTTATTTAATTTTTATTATTTTAAATCAGTCGCACCAGACCATAAGAAAATATGGAAAAAATGGGTCTTAAAAGGGCACAACAAAGATTCGTGACCTCAACTTTAGGGAGCGACACACTACCACTGCAACAACAACTTGTTTGTGATAATTGCTGGTTCTTTAGCATCTAGTTAAGTTGTGGTGCATGTCCAGCTACTTCTTGCCACGTGACAGCAAGCTAGAGGCTAAGGGACGTGACCGCGTTCTTGCCACGTGACAGCAAGCTAGAGGCTAAGGGACGTGACCGCGGATCCCACCGGGGTGATCCGCGTGCGGCCGGTTAGACCAATCAGGTTATGCCACATGATAGATCTAAGATGAAGAACACACAAATAGTTCGTATTTCTCATTTTAATCCGAAATTAAAATTTCTAACTAGTATTTCTCCCTCATAGTAACTCCAAATTTAATGGTTTTTGTTCCTACTTTCTTCTAAAATTATGATCCTTCATTTAAATCTATTTATTTGTACATTAATTGCTATTTCATGATTCTTTTGCATATGGCTTGATTTCTTCCTCTAAAGTAGAAATAGAAAACCAACTTTTCTACATCACAACTGGCAAAGTAAAATCACACTTATGATTAGTAAGGTAAATGTAAGGTTGTGTTCAAATTTCAAGTTCATAGGAGTTCAAAAATATTATGAAGTATTCAAATCTCAAAGTTTGACTTAAGTTATAAGAATCTATGTGAGAGATGTACCCATTTGTGAACAATCTATAATCTTACTTTGTCAAAACCATCTGTTTTTTATAGCAAGATTATAGACTTAAAATATGTTTCCATGTCAATTTGTAGAATATTTTGAACAAATTTAGATATTATTACAATTATCCTATGATAATTTGGAGATTGATGATTGAATTACCAATAACAAACAATTGAATTTTTCATCTATCTTTAGAACATGGGCTGCAAAGAAACATATGAGCCTAAATATATTTTTTTTTCAAAAATTTTGAATCTTAAAAGGTGTACATTTGGATCATTTTAAACCTAGATTAGCATTAAAAATAATTAACGATTTAGTTTAACGGGTCAAAAAAACATTCCTGGGCCGTTTTCTGCTAAGGCCCAACTCATCTTGATCGTCCATCTCCGAACCAATGATTCGTATTGATAGTTGGATGTATAAAAGACCTAGCCAGCCAGAAACCCTAGCTCCTTTATCCCATTCATTCCCAGATCAGCCGCCGCCTCCCCTCTTTTCCTGCTCAGATCCAGCACCAGCACCTCATCTCCACCATAGATCCATCACCGTCCTCGCCTCACCCCGCTGTGCCCTTGCCCCTCCCAGACTCTCCATGCGGTGGCGCCTCCGTGCGGCGGCTCCGTGTGGTGGCTCTCAATGCGGCGCAGTCCGAGGCGCCCGTGCGAGCCTCCGCCGCGGCATAGTCCGCGTGCCGGCCGGCCGCCGTCCTCTCCACCTCGTCCACCTCGCGCCTCCTCCTCGGCCATCGGCCCTTCCTCGGGTCGCACTTTGCCTCCGACCGTGCTGCTGTAGCTGGCCCCGCGGCCGGGCTCCGCTCGTGCCTGCGCAAGTCGCGCTGGATTCGGCTCCTCGGGCCCTTCGTCGAGGAGCTCCGGGAGGCACTGTCCTCCGGGATGGATTGCATTGCATCCCATCTTTCTAGATATCTACATTGTACCATTTGCCTTGACAGCCTGTGCTGTTGCTTGGTTTCAGTACTGCAGTATAGTTTTTGAAATTCTACATCAATGGAGTATTGGTGGGTTTTCTTAATTTGCTTGTTACTGTTTGTCTGAACATGATTGGGCCTAATGTGATTGAAAATTTGGACGTACATCTCCACGAGTTTCTCCTAGGTTAGTTCCTCTCTCTAATGCCCTTCTCTCCCTTTCGGCTTTCTATTCTAATTTGTGCTCAACTACTGCTGCTAGGTCAATGTCATGCTTGCTGTTGCTGAGCTGACCATTGTGCTGCTGCAGAGATAACACGAGCCATGGCAGAATCTCCAATCAGGTAAGCTCACTAATTAACTCATCAACCGCCCCCTGATTCATGATACTAATTTCGGTATGTATGCACATAAGAACGTGACAGAGCATTACGTTGCAGAACATTTGCAGAAATAGCTCGTGTGCAAAGTTGTTTTTATTGCAAGTCTGAAAGAATTCAGTTAGGAGCTGTGGTTTTGTTGTGATTGCAGGCTAAGCTAAAGTGCTATGGTTTCATGGCAGAGCATTATGTATGTGCTATCTTTGTGGAGGGTGGCATTCAGGATGCATGTAACATTCGCCTTCAAGCTTTCTGTGAGAGTGACCCTTCTATTTTGTGGATATTCTTCTTAACCATTTTGTTGTTCTTTTTCTATCTAGTTGACTGTATGCAAACATGAGTTCCACCTTCAATGCATTCTGGAATGGAATGGAATGACCATTTTTTTATTTATTTCTGCTGTGCACATGAACCATGTTTTATCTATAGTTCATCTGTGCTCATGGGTTAGTAGTTATCACCACAGGTCAACATTTTAATCATTGAAATTTTTGGTGTTAAGAAGTTACCTTCCACAACTTATATTGGGATTAGTTGGCCATATCTATTGCCTTTGTTTGGACCCTAACAACTGGTTCCAACAAGTAACATAGGACAATTTGTATGTTATGTTGTGTGAACATGAAAGTTTTGTTCCTTAAATCTAGTGTTCCCTGTCTTTCCTGTAGGCACTTTCCTAGGCTTGGGAAAACTTTTCTAGTATTAACTGTACTATCTTGCAACACTTTATACTGGACTTGTGGATAGTCGTAATCAAAATGCCTGAAATTGTAAATGTGAGTTGGGGTTGTGCCTTACTTTTCTGTCTAGCTGTGTCAACGCCACCAGTTATTTGGCACTGGTATAAATTAGATCTTGCTCTAATCCATCTTGTAAAAATTTTTATCTATGCAATGGGCTCTGCAATTTAACTGCATGAGCATTGCTTAGCAAATCTGTACTGTTTTTTTCCATTAGTTTCCTCTTTATATATCTGATCAAACTAATAGTTGTACTCGAGTGTTGTATTGATAATCAGATGTGGTCATCAAAAATGTATGCATTATATTATTGTTGCACATCTCACAGCCTGTATAGCACATCCACTTGCTGCTCTATATCACACCTAATATTCCTTGTATTTTTTCAGTCTAATATGGAGACTTTGAAAGCTGCAACTGTAGCTGATGGTGAGGCACCAAGATCTAGTGCACAAGCTGTTTCTAGTGAACTTGATTTTTGATGAGTCAATTATGTATGATGATCATAGTTATGTGAAGCTGTACTTTTGTAGCTCATTGTGATGTACTGAAGGTGTTGAAATCTGAGATCTATGCTAATAAGTGATTTGACAAAATTTGTGATGAATTGGTTGTGGCTTCTGTGACGAATTTGCATTGCCTTCGGTGACATTTTTGCAATGCCCTCTGTGATGAAGAAAAAGTGACACGTGGTATAATAATGAAAAGCAATACATTTCCCAATATAATAAAAAAAAGAGACACGAGGCCCAATAAAAATGTGACATGTGGCTGAACAGTGTGGTGCCATGTCAGCATCCATGGTGGTGCCACGTCACCTGCCAGCGTGTCACCACATGCCATGTCAGCCCCAAGCGTGGCCATGCCACGTGGCATAGTCTTTAATGACGGATCTGGTCATCAACTATGACGTAAATATTTTGTCACTGAAGATCATCTGTTCGATGACAAAGGCCGTTTCGTCATTGAAAAGTTCACTTCTATGACGAATTTATCGATTTCGTCACGGTGGGATAAATGTGACAGCATATGCATGACGAATGAGTTTTCGTCATTAATTCGTCACAAAACATCTTCAATGACGTTTCGATGGCCTACTGTGACAAAAATGAATTGTCATATTTGTGAGATTCCCTACTAGTGGATCCGCATATCTCAATTGTATTTCTTCCGAACGGGAGACGCCTAATTAGGTTGCGGTTCCATGATCTACGAACATTATCAATAACGGGGGCGGTTGAATTGCTTACCGAGGGTCGGCGGTGTAGTCGTGGCCGGCGTGGAGTGGACTCGCGGTTCCGGCTTCTCACCGAACACGTCACGGGCAGCACCGGGGTCGGGAACGATCGCAACGGGACGGGGTCGCGGCGCACCGGGGGTGGGGGCGGGGACCGGCCGCTCCGGGGGCAGGGACGCGCGCCGGGGACTGGCACCGGGGGCGCTCCGGGGGTGGGGTCGGGCGCCGGGAGCGCGGCGCGGCGCTTTCGGGGCGGGGACGCGCGCCGGGGACGGGCAATGGGGCTCTCCGGGGGCGGGGTCGCGCGCCGGGGGTGAGCGCGGCGCTTCGGGGGCGGGGACCCGGAGGCGACATACACTCTAACACCCGCCATCATTCCGCTCCTAGAGTAGCAAGTCGCGATTCAAAGTATCATTGCAATTCAGGTAATTAGCTTACCGGTTTCGACTACCTCCTACTCCCGGCATGTGATCAGTACTGTTCAAGTCTCGATCAATGTGCCAACCATGGTACGGTCCTCAACCGACACAGGCGGAGATTTACTTTCCAGTCACTTCATATCCATAACCAACTCGTCTCCGCCCGGTCTCCATTTCTCTTTACTCATCAACTCATTTCCAAGCTATGCTAAGGAATCAAGATCCTAAATCTCGCGAGTTACAGTAATCACTCGACTTTTACCGAGATCATACTTAGCAAAGCATTGCTAACGATACCTGTACACTAGTATAGACTCGCAGGTACCTAGGGAAAACATGCATACTAGGATTTCATACAACTCCTAGAACGTAAATGCACAAATACATAGATAAACATGAAATACTAAAAGTAAGGGTTATGCCCCGGGGCTTGCCTTGCAGGTCAGCGGGGTTAACGGCTTCTTCGGGGGCGTGCTCAACGGCTTCCTCCTGCTGCCCTTCTGCTTGCGGCTCCTGGACCGGCTCAGCAATCAGCTCGTAGATGGCTTCATTCGTGGCGTCTAAATGTATGAAAAAGATGCCATGCAAAAGTTATAATGGTGCATGAAATGATACAAGTATTCATGATGTAATGATATTACCGAAAGAAAGATTATTTGGCAGCGCAAAATGGAAAACTGCGGCTAGGAGCGAAACACGTGCAAGAACTCAACTTGCAAACATGAATAAAGCAACAAATTTTTACTAGAATGAAAATACATTGATATCACATGCAAGAAAAATTTTATTAACTTTTATTGCAAAAAGAAAACATTTATTTTTGCCCTAGCAAAATAAACTAAACAACAATAGATTCACAAACATGCACATAGGCTATGCAACTAAAAATTTTTCAGTGAACTACACATGCATGGAGTAAGCCATTACATAAATTTCATAATTTTTAGAGCAACAGATCAACTGGTATTAAATAAACTAGTTTAAATACAAACCAAAATTTTAGCAGGGGCAAAATTGACATTTTACATGCATGAGTATTTTTTCTCTGAAGATCTTGATCTAAGCAACCCAACAAAATTTAGTTTGCATTTTCTATATTTTTCTACATATTTTCAAAATTTTCAGCCGAAATAAATAATCTTGAAATAAAAAAACAACCCTAAATAGGGGGCTGACGACTGGGCCCCACCCGTCAGTGGGAGCCCAGCCCTAGCCCTCCCCTGCTCTCAGCTCGCGCACGCACGAGCGGCTAGCCATGGCTGGCGCGGCGGCGGCCCGGCGTCCTCTCCGGCCCGCGGCTCGCCGGCGTCGCTGCCTGGCCCGTCCATGGCTGGGGCAGCCCGGTTGGGCCGGTGCACGCAGCTGCGCGGCAGGGCCCGCGCGCAGAGCGGCCCACGGCAGCGCAGGGCAGGGGCGGCGGCGGCGCGCGACGTTCTCGCCGGCGTGGTGAAGGGCGGCGGGGAACCGGGGCAGGATCGCGGCCAGGGCGGTCGGGCAGCCCTGGGGCGCGCGTCGGAGCACGCAACCCCGTGCAAGGCGGCCCCGTGACGGCGCGGCGGCAGTGGCAAAGGACCCACGGCGACGGCACGGCGGCAGTCATGCCGATTTCGAATGGGGAAAGAGACTGGGAGCACGAGAGCGGCATGGGGAAGCTCACCAAGGGCTCGGTTTGTGCGAAGGAGGGCCGGAGGGGGTTTGTCGACGGGAGGGCAGAGCTCGTCGTAGAGCGTCACTGGTGGTCGGCGATGGCGGAGCTCGATCCGATCGTGACACGGTGCAATCGGGCTTGGGATGGGGCGGTGTGCGTGCAGGGTGAGGCGAGGGTGGCTTTGACGCAAGGGATCGAGGCGAGGCGGCGAGGAGTGGCCGGCGCGGCGAGCGACGGCGGCTTCGCTAGTCTCTGCTCGCGCGAGCTCGAGGAAGGGGATGAAGGGAAGGAAGGGAGGAGAAGCTTCCGATGCATGCGAGAGGATAAGGGCAGTGTGCGGAGGGCGAGGTTCGCCGGGATGCTCAATGCGTGGAGGAGGCTCGCCAACGACGACAGTCGCCGGTATGGGCGTCGGTGAGCACAGTGGTGCACATGAAGGAACAGTAACTGAGTTTGACTGATTTTGACCACCAAAAACTCAAATTTTCATAAAGTAACTTGAAATTTGACCAAAATAGGAGTTGTAGAGGAAGAGAAGATATACAACTTTTGTTTTGGGTGAAAGTTGATTCGAGACCCGGATCAGGGAGAAAAACGTGGTCAAACACGGCAAAACCGATGTTTACTATGCGACTCTATTAGCGCTAATGATGGTGATTGGCCTTAGTTAGTGATTAAGTTTGATATTAGCATCAAGATTAACACCGGGGTGTTACAGGGGCGCTTGGGGGCGGCTCGCGCCGGGGGCGGGCACCGGGGCGCCGGGGGCCGGGCCGAGCTCCTCCTCCTCCGGCTTGGCGGCGGCAGCGCTCGGAGGGCACGGCGCGCCGGGGGCCGGGCGGGGTGCCGGGGCCGGGCCGAGGTCCTCCTCCTTCGGCTTGGTGGCGGCGGTGCTCCGGGGGCGGGGCGCCGGGGCGGGGCGAGACGGGGCGTGGAGGCGGCGGCACGGCGGAGTGGATGCGGCGGCGTACTTGCGCGCGCGGGTCCGGGTGTGTGCGTGAGTGAGGCGTGTGTGTGTGGCCGGCACGGCTAAGTGCTGGGGGCGGGGGGGGGGGCAGAGACTTTGCCGAGTGCCAAATCTGGCACTCGGCAAAGACGCGACCGTTTTGCCGAGTGCCGACCTGGAAGCACTCGGTAAAGCTAGGATTTCATTTCAAAATCCTTCAATTCAAAATTTATTTAAATATATTTGTTTGAATATAATTCAACATTTCATTACTAAACTTATATTTCAGACAAATATATCATGCTTCAATGAAAAAAATTATATTATTTTAATCACTTTTAGCTATATTTCAATTTGTATGAACTAATTCTCTGCATTTGACAAAAAAATTAAAAAAATATGAAAACATTTCAAAAATAACCAAAATTTAATATAAACCAATTTATGAGGTCTATTGCGTATATAAAAAATTTAACATACTTTAGAAAAAAAAATTCCATTATTTCATGCAATATAACTTCAAATTCAATTTACATAGTACTAAAAAAACTTTAATATTATCAAATGGCCTAAAAAATAATGAATATTTACCATAAACCTATCCATCATGACCATTGCCTACACAAAAAGTTTTGAAGTCATAACTCAATTTGATGGTCCGTTGGACTCAAAAACTTAACTCACTCATTCAAATGTCTCTGGAACTTCTTCCGGATTCCTCATCCTGTAACCAACGTATGTGATAACTTTTTCGAAATCTTCTTAAACTTTTTCTGCAGACTCGACTTATGATATCATGATTTCACTACAAATTTCATAATTTTCTGACTTCATTTGTGTTTTATAGAATTTAAAATCTATTCGGCCACAAATTTGTTGCTATGTTTCCTGAATAAGATGTTTGATTTTTTTCTTTAAATTCTTGTATAAAACCTAAAATTTGACTCAATAACATGAATATAATTTTTCCATTAATTATCCACACCTTTGACAACATTTTGCAGTTCAAATTTGAATTATCCACAAAATATTATTATAATGAAATAAATAATCTAAATATAGTAAACATAAAGGATAATTTGCCAAATTTAAATATGATATCTTGCACATAGTATGAGAACGTAGGAAAAAGTTTGGAGGTTGTTAGAGAAAGTTTTTGTATTTGTTTGCCGAGTGCCAAAGCAGACACTCGGCAAAGTTTAGTAAATGCCGAGTGCCTGTTCTATTACACTCGGCATTACAACGTCTTGGCCGAGTGCCCCAAGCTGGCACTCGGCGAAGCATGTTTTTGCCGAGTGTCACCTAGCTGGCACTCGGCAAATAATAACGGTAACGGCCGTGGAAAAATGGGAACGTTCGTGGCAACGGCGTTACGGCCTTGGGAACTGGCGTGTGCGGTGCACGTGACAGAGTTTGCCGATTTTCGACTGTGGGGCACTCGGCAAAGATCTGTTTGCCGAGTGTCCCCTTGTAGGCACTCGGCAAACAAAAGCAGCCCCCACCGTAATGGTTGTCTGCGGGTGGGTGCGGTGCACGTGACGCTCTTTACCGAGTGTCAACTGGCCAGCACTCGGCAAAGTGTGTCTTTGCCGAGTGCCAACTGGCCGGCACTCGGCAAAGAGATATTCCGCTGAGTGCCAGTTGTTCGCCGAGTGCATGTTGTTTGCCACTCAGCAAATAGTAGCTTCGCCAAGTGCTCGAGATTCTGCACTCGGCAAAGAACCTGGCACTCGGCATACGTGGGTTTTCCGGTAGTGCCCGTCCCCCCCCCCCCCCCCCCCAACCCACCCGCCACCACAAAAGGTACAATACCATGTTTGGTTATACAAATTTGCATGATTAACGTTGTCAGCCAATAGCTTGGAAATGCATATTATTTTTTAAATACATACTTCGATGTTCATATTTATATATAGGTACATAAAGAAAATATCCCTATCAACTTGTACAGGAATTGGATCAGTAAATCTTAACAACGATGAAGTCTCACCATCAAGCTCCTCACTGTTGTTAGGCGCACTGCTTACTACTGAGTGGTAAAATTATTTAGACATGCATGGTGTCAAACCTTGGATCTCATCTTTGACGCAGAAGGGTAGAACCACCTTTGATCATCTAATCACTCAAGCTATTCTTCGGCTCAATTATAACATAATGCATATAACACTCTTCATGTGTATGTCGGTGTTTTACCGTCGGGTTCTCCGAGGGGTATCCCGAGGAGAGTGGTTATGAGTAGAGACTCGCCGGGATCAGAACGCGATGGTGCAAAGAACACAAGGATTTAGACAGGTTCAGGCCGCCGGAGCGTGGTTATGAGTAGGGACTCGCCGGGATCAGAATGCGATGGTGCAAAGAACACAAGGATTTAGACAGGTTCAGGCCGCCGGAGCGTAATACCCTACGTTCTTTGTGGTGGTTTGCATTCTCTTAGGTGTTGTTCGATGTTTTGGAGAGGTCCCTGTTCGGCCTTATATGACCTGGGGGGATAGGGTTACATGAGAAATCCTAGTCGAGTTCTGTTAGGATCCTAGTCCGAGGAGTTCGGCTAGGTCCCGAGTTCACCGACTAGTTCTACTCCTATTCGGGTAGATACAATAGAAGTAGGGCATACCTATAAACTACTCCCTACTCTAGAATATTCCACGCCCGTGAGCAGTCCTACTGCCCCGGGTCCGACAAGCCCCCTAGCTCTTCGTAGTCGAGTCCTGCAGGCGTCTAGTGCTTCTGAAGACGTTCGTCGGGCGCTTCGAGAGCTTCTGGACTTTGGTCCGGGTAACGAGTGCTTTGGATGCTTCTGGAGCAGGTTGACCATTCCTGGAGTCCATCGAGTGCTTCGAGTAGTCTTCCGAGTACATCTTTTCGGCTGCGTCGAGGCTATGAGGTGCTCAAGCCCCAAATTTGTCTTGATATATGGTGCGCGATGAACTCGCGCTCCATATGGAGTGGCCCCCGAGCCTTAGTCTGATTTGGCAAGTCAGGCTAAGGGTTAACTCAGTCTTCTAGGTTCTCCAGATTTTCATTTGGAGCTCGCGATATTTTTGACAAGTCGGGCTGAGGGTTAACTCAGTCTTCTAGGTTCTCCAGATTTTCGTTTGACAAGTCGGGCCCGTGAGCTAGTGTGAGGTGTGCACATCCTCACTTTCACAAGTCACAGCAATGCTATGGTTTTTCTTTAACATGCCCGGCCCTTTAGAGTTGTCAAGGCTTTGTATGCCCCGAACTTTGAAAGAGTTGTCTTACTAGTCCCTTTTGCATGTCTTTAATTTGTTACCACCAAACTTCTCCAATTTGTGATATCCGAGTCATTCTGATGAAGTCATGCATGAAACTCCGTCGTCAGGGACGAGATGCAATCAGCTTTAATTTCCAAAGCATCATGTCCTTTCCTAGTCACATGTTAGGAGGTTTACAAGGTCCAACATGCGTCGTGCACTTGTACTGAATACTGCTCGTGCTTTAGGGAGGGCGTGTAATTAAGTCCCAGCTTTCCAACTCGCATTCGCACATATGCAGGTGGCAATGCATTGCATGGTCGATATCTTTCCTGGGAGGAACATGGTTGGTCTGGCACCAGTCCTGATCTCTCAC
Source organism: Panicum virgatum (assembly GCF_016808335.1). Lineage (NCBI taxonomy): Eukaryota > Viridiplantae > Streptophyta > Magnoliopsida > Poales > Poaceae > Panicum > Panicum virgatum. The sequence continues at coordinate 3,945,158 of NC_053139.1, read as the reverse complement.
AGCATCCAGCTGCACCAGGACGAAAACCTAACTTCTGCTGACACACAGTGTAGACAGTAGTCAATATATCTGTAACACATTTCAATATGCATGTAGCATGTAACATTCTATTACATGTGGACCCGTATTAATATTGGAATATATATATATATATATATATATATATATATATATATATATATATATATATATATATATATATATATATATATATAGACCAATGGAGTCATATTGCAAAAGGACCTGTAGTCTGGTTACAAGAGCCCAGGTAGCACTAGGTCATGGGTTCGACTCTCCGTGGGAGCGAATATCCTAGGATTTAATGGCAATGGCAAGCGACGTTTCCCGTCGACTGCAAGTCGTTCTGTACGTTCGCTAATAGAACTGAGTGTACGTGCATTAGAAGTGTCTGAGTTGTATTGTGTAACATCAAAAAAATGGAGCTGAGATTATATCTGTTATGCCATCTATAGTGACAAGGGACAATTTTATAGCTAATGAAGTATCTTAATTATCATTAGAGACCCCTCTTATAAGAATTGTCGGTACCCCAGGACTGGGGTACCCCCTCTTGCTGTGTCTAGGCAAGGGCCTTGTAGTTATCCTTGACTACGTCCAAACAGCCGGACCCCTGTGGTCCGGAGTTCTGTTCTCTCGGCAACGGTCCCGGACCTGCCTCACGACTGGGAAAGATCCGGGAACGACGCGTGTCCCGGAGGAGGCGGGCAGCCCGAACAGCCGGGGCTCCGGACCTCCCGAAGGGTCCGGACCCCCGCGGAAGTCCCGGACCCCTCATAGGGTCCCGGACCTCTTGTATGGTAACCGGACCCCTCGCTAAGGGAAGAAGTCGACGCCCTACCTCTGGGTGGTCCGGCGCGGACACGTATACAAGGGCGCTTGGTCTCCATACAAAGCCTCACCCACCACTGCATTTATTGCGGTAGGTGGACGCCCCGCATTGATACAGTGGAAGCCGAGGCGATTCTTTGACCAGGAGGCACTATTGATCGCGTATTACCAAGGTAGTGGAGCCGCTGGCGCCGCCCACGCCGCGCCTGCCAGTCTGCCATAGCAGATGGATACGACGGCTCGGTTTCGCCCATTATGACGCCTACATAATAGCCTCAGCAGGCTACGCCGCAAGCTACGCTACTCCAACGGGCACCTAGCTGACAGGACAAGGAAAGACCCCCCTGGGTCAGAAGAGCAGCAGTACGCATATCGGAGGAAAAGATTCGTAACCACTGTTGTCTTTTAAGTACTCTGCGCAGTATGCTGCACAGCACGTTGGGCCCACTTGTCGGGGCCCAACGTCCAATGTATCCGCTCCCCCTTGATCTATAAAAGGAGGGGGCGTCGCTAGAAGACCTCAGGCTGGGCAAGAGCCAAGGCCAGCAGAGGATAGATTCATACACACCACCAAGAACAATACATCTCCCAGTGGACGTAGGGTATTACGCTACGGCGGCCCGAACCACTCTAAATCGTGTGTTCCTGAGTCCTTGTCTCAGCGTAGATTCAGCCCCATCGCCTAGTACTTCCCCGAGTACTCCCTCACGGGGAATAGGCGGGAGCGTTCCGCCACCCGGCTGTGGGTACCCCTAGAACACCCACAACATTTTGGCGCCGTCCGTGGGGAAGTCAGGCGCAGGTTGGATCTTCAGGCCTCTGGGCTGTGTTCTTCCTCTGCAACGACGAACCTGAAGATGAAGGAAGGCAGGGCCACACTCACTCCACCTATCTTGGCACCGGCACAGCAACGCCCTCGGTGCGGCGGCGCACGACAGTGACGCCTGCTGTGCGTCGCCACTGCAACACCTCGGAGCCGGCGTAGCGGCGCACAGCGGAGGCGCCGCTGGGCGCTGCTGCCCCTACGTCGACTCAAGGTTTTCTCTCAAGCAACGGCCACACCTCCTCTGCGGTGGCATGGTGTCGGCTCAAGGCTTCCTCTCAACATGGAGCCTGGAGCCGACGGCCATCCCGGAGGAAGTGGACCGTGTCGTCCTGCCGTCTCCAGCACCGGAGATCCACCTCAGCGTTGCTCGGTGCTGCTGCAGACAGGACCCCGCCTCCTCGCGCGGGGGCCCCTGGCGCTAGCACCAAGGACAAGCTGGCGAACGACCGCACTTCTCCACGCGTCGCACCGGTCCATCTGCTGCGCAAGGGCTCTGGTTTCCATCGGCAACGGCGACGGCAGGGGGAGGGGGCCTCTTCCATTCAAAGCCAAAGAATTTGTCTCATGCCATGTAAGCATGTGACAGCTCTTAAGGCAAGGAGGGGTCCCCCGAGCTCCCGAGGTGATGCTGGATGATGCGGTTCAGGCACGTCCAGGGCGCCTTCACCTCCGAAGAACACGCTGTATAGCATGCAGCCGTAGGTTACTCCTAAGAAAAGACTAAGAGAATTCCTCCTTTGTAATAACGTGGCGCCTACGTGTGTGTCCAGAGCGGTCAAGGTCCAACCTTGTAAACCCGACCTCTGGCCCTATCACACAAACAGGCAAAAAAACGGTCCGGAGCGGTGGAGGTCCGACCTCGTAATCCCGACCTCTGATGTATACCGTGACAATCACAATAATAAAGGAGATTTACTTTCTCAGTTTTACCTAGGCTCCACCCTGATTACATTTATTCGCCTTGGTTTAACTACTCTTTCCTCTTGAACAGAGTTTTCCTTGTTGCAACAATCCAAGGTAAGTTGCTAGCTTATGGTCAGGTGAAGACACCCCTTCTAGCTGGAAGGCAGTCCGGACCCCTGAGGACCTGCTCTGGAGAAGTGGTGCTTGTATCCTGGGGTAGAGAAGCTCCGCGTAGCTTAGCCTGGTAATGTACCCTAAGTTTACGTACTTCACTACCCTGTTACAAGTACTCTAGTATCCAGGACTGCTGTCCTTAGAGGTCCCGGGCTCCCTTCTAGTATAAGGCTTGGTTTCTTTACACCTTACTATGAGGTCTGGTAGCATGCTTCATCAGATCGTCAGCAACGACCCAAGTCCACTCCGGTGGCCCGCTCCGGCGGAGACCGCTCGCCACGGTCGCTCCAAGTCCACTCCGGTGGCCCGCTCCGGCAGAGACCGCTCGCCACGGTCGCTCCAAGTCCACTCCGGTGGCCCGCTACGGCGGAGACCGCTCGCCACGGTCGCTCCAAGTCCACTCCGGTGGCCCGCTCCGGCGGAGACCGCTCGCCACGGTCGCTCCAAGTCCACTCCGGTGGCCCGCTCCGGCGGAGACCGCTCGCCACGGTCGCTCCAAGTCCACTCCGGTGGCCCGCTCCGGCGGAGACCGCTCGCCACGGTCGCTCCAAGTCCACTCCGGTGGCCCGCTCCGGCGGAGACCGCTCGCCACGGTCGCTCCAAGTGCCGGGTCCGGGAAGTGGTGCTTGCTCCCTGAGCGACCCGAGGTCTGTGTAGCCGCTTAGTTTGGTTCCGTACCCTAAGCCTACACCCTCGTCGCCCTGAGGAGAGCGCTCTAGTACCTGAGCCTGGCAACAGGTGTACCGGCCTCAGGGGTCCGGGGCACCCGCTCTCTGCATGAGCACACCAACGCAACCGAGCTTGCGTAGAAACACATCACGATAGTGGCCCACCCGCGGGTTCGTACCTCTCCCGAGGTGGGCCCGGGGGCCACTGTCAGTACCCCAGGACTGGGGTACCCCCTCTTGCTGTGTCTAGGCAAGGGCCTTGTAGTTATCCTTGACTACGTCCAAACAGCCGGACCCCTGTGGTCCGGAGTTCTGTTCTCTCGGCAACGGTCCCGGACCTGCCTCACGACTGGGAAAGATCCGGGAACGACGCGTGTCCCGGAGGAGGCGGGCAGCCCGAACAGCCAGGGCTCCGGACCTCCCGAAGGGTCCGGACCCCCGCGGAAGTCCCGGACCCCTCATAGGGTCCCGGACCTCTTGTATGGTAACCGGACCCCTCGCTAAGGGAAGAAGTCGACGCCCTACCTCTGGGTGGTCCGGCGCGGACACGTATACAAGGGCGCTTGGTCTCCATACAAAGCCTCACCCACCACTGCATTTATTGCGGTAGGTGGACGCCCCGCATTGATACAGTGGAAGCCGAGGCGATTCTTTGACCAGGAGGCACTATTGATCGCGTATTACCAAGGTAGTGGAGCCGCTGGCGCCGCCCACGCCGCGCCTGCCAGTCTGCCATAGCAGATGGATACGACGGCTCGGTTTCGCCCATTATGACGCCTACATAATAGCCTCAGCAGGCTACGCCGCAAGCTACGCTACTCCAACGGGCACCTAGCTGACGGGACAAGGAAAGACCCCCCTGGGTCAGAAGAGCAGCAGTACGCATATCGGAGGAAAAGATTCGTAACCACTGTTGTCTTTTAAGTACTCTGCGCAGTATGCTGCACAGCACGTTGGGCCCACTTGTCGGGGCCCAACGTCCAATGTATCCGCTCCCCCTTGATCTATAAAAGGAGGGGGCGTCGCTAGAAGACCTCAGGCTGGGCAAGAGCCAAGGCCAGCAGAGGATAGATTCATACACACCACCAAGAACAATACATCTCCCAGTGGACGTAGGGTATTACGCTCCGGCGGCCCGAACCACTCTAAATCGTGTGTTCCTGAGTCCTTGTCTCAGCGTAGATTCAGCCCCATCGCCTAGTACTTCCCCGAGTACTCCCTCACGGGGAATAGGCGGGTGCGTTCCGCCACCCGGCTGTGGGTACCCCTAGAACCCCCACAACAAGAATGCTTCTACTCACACTCACTACGGGACATTGGCCATTTGCCGTGTGCCAAGGGCACACGGCAAAGGCCGGTTTACACTCGGCAAAATGTTTGCCGTGTGTAACACACGGCAAAATATTTGCCGTGTGTAACACACGGCCAATAGCGCACGGCATACAACGGCCGGCAAAGAGCTAGTTTGCCGTGAGCTACATTTCGGGCACACGGCAAACACTTTACCGTGTGCATTTCTAGGCCCACGGCAAAATAAAGTACCTTGGCGGGAATTCCATTGAAGAGGATGTTTGCCGTGTGCCCTGGCCTAGGCACACATCAAAGATAGGATGTTTGCCGTGTGCCCTCGTCTAGGCACATGGCAAACAATGGCCCCCTTTGCCATGTGCTCTGGCCCTGCACACGGCAAAGAAGGGAACACGGCAAAGGTGTGTTTCAGCCTGTTTTTTTTAATAAATGGCGTATATATAACCCAATCAAATATATAATGACATATGCAGTTCATATATATCTCAATATGCATCGCATTACAATCTAGATAATAGTCGATACAAATCCATACAATACTCGAATCAAATCCATACAATAGTCAATACAAATCCATACAACAGTCGATACAACTCCATACAACAGTCGATACAGTACAACAGTCCAAATGCAAAGTTGCATATAGTCGATATACTAGTCCATACAATATATAGTCCATACAACACATGCGCCATTCTTTCCATTTCTTCAACTACGGTTGGAGATAACTCCTTAGCACAAAGCTGGCAGAAGAAAAAGCTCAACTCTGCCAGCACTTGCCAGACTTGATCAGGGAGATAGCCTCGAACCATAACCGGAAGAAGCCGCTCGATCCATATATGGTAGTCATGACTCTTGAGCCCGTTGATTCGCATAGATAGTGGTCAAGTTCACTCCCCTTCTCAGATTCGCCGCATACCCATCAGGGAACATCAAGGTTTGGAACCATTCTAGAACTTCTCTCCTCTGGGGTCTCGTCAGAATGAAATCGGCCCTAGGCTTTCTCCATGCCTTGCCTGATCCGGGAGGCCTCATTTCTAGCTTTGGTCTGTCGCATAATGTTGCTTGATCCACTCTGGCCTTAACATTATCCTTTGTCTTATCTGAAATGTCTATGATTCTTCCGAACAATGCCTCGGCGACATTCTTTTCGGAGTGCATCATATCAATGTTATGTGGAAGAAGAAGGTCAGCCATATAGGGGAGCCTCCACAAGCCCAGACTTCTACGCCCAAGCATGTTGCTCACCATATGCCACAAAACCCCCACCTTCAGCATTGATCACGAGACCATCTAATTGAGCATGAATGTCGGCACCCGTCATCATCTGTGGTGGATGGTCTTTAACTTCAACATCTTTTGTAAAGTTCTTCTTATCTCGTCTGAATGGATGGTCAAGAGGTAGGAATTGTCGATGTTTGTCGAACGAAGAATACTTACCACCCTTCCGCAACCAAATGAACATCAAAGCTGCCTTGCATACTGGGCAAGGGAACTTCCCGTGGACACACCAGCCACAGAATATCCCATATGCTGGCAGGTCATGCAGGGAATAGTGGTACCAAACATACATTCTGAAGTTTGTCTTTGTAGCTCGATCGTATGTCCAAACCCCATCCTCCCAAGCACGAAGCAAATCATCAATCAGGGGCTCCATGTACACACTCATATTATTCCCAGGCTGTCCAGGAATTATCAACAACAAGAATATGTTCTATCGTTGAAAAATAACGCCAGGTGGGAGATTTAGTGGGATAATGAACACGGGCCAACAAGTGTAATGGGCAGCCGACATTCCATAGGGACTGAAGCCATCTGTCGCCAGCGCAACACGTACATTACGAGCCTCCAAACTTTGTGATGATGAATTCCGTCGAAATGGGTCCATGATTCAGCATCAGATTGATGCACAAGCTTATCAGGATTGTAACGAGTTCCCATTTTGTGCCATGTCATCTGCTTCGCGGATTCCTCGGTCATGAACAGACGTTGGATCCTTGGTATGGGCGGCAGGTACTGTAGGACTTTCACGGGGACCTCAAGTTGCCTCTTCTGACCATCACCAGAGTCTACCTCCATGAACCTAGAGAATTCACACTTTGGACAGTACTTTGCTTCAGCGTGTTCCAAAATAAGATGCATCCCTAGGGACAGGCATGTATCTACTCATATAGCATCTTCAGTGCACGAAGGAGTTTCTGTGTCTCATACATGCTTTTTGGAAGAATGTGCCCTTCTGTAAGCATGCTACCAATAACTTGTAACATAACATCAAAGGCGTCTCGACTCAGGGTAAACTGGGACTTCAAGGCCATTAGGCGGCCAATGCCATCCAGTTGTGAAACATTGGTATGCCCGTAAATGGGTTGCTGAGCTGTAGCCAACATGTCATAGTACGCCTTCGTGGTTGTCTCTGGCTCCTCCTCCTCCCTACGTCCTTCATCAAAGTGTGCTGCATGAAAGTCATCTAACATGTCTGCAACCCCGGCATCAGCGTCATATTCTTCGATGCGTTGCCTAACAACCTCATATCTCATACGATTGGCTTTGCCATGGTAGGTCCACCGGGTGTAGTCTCTCGTAAATCCATAATTGCAAAGATGATTCGTCATGTCTTCGTGTGTTTGTCGATGCGTGTTTCCACATTTGTTGCACGGACACCAAGTGGTATTGCCTCCTTTGAGCTTTGCAAATGCTCCATTCAAGAAAGCCTCAGTCTTATCAATCCACTCCCCGGACAACTGACTCCCACATTTCCATCCAGTGTACATCCACGCACGGTCATCCATTCTCTATCATATCATTGAGTAATATAATAGAAAAGATCATCTTTGCATCTACACGATGCCTATAATTTCTAATAGGTTAAGATAGGTCCTAATCCCACTCGATAGGTGTGTAGCTGGGGATGGTTCTCATGCTCTACACCGATCCGGGGCAGAATTTCGGCAGCACCACCCCGCTGTTCTCCAAATACACGTCCCGAAAAAGGAGATTGTGTATCCGGAGAAGAACGAGGAGATGATGCCGAGACTCCATCTCGGATCGGCGTGGACCATGAAAACTAACCCCATCTACGCACCCTATCGGGCTGTCCGAAAAATGTGGACAATTCAAAACAGATACGGTCATACATATGCAAAGAACTGCATATTTCCAACCATATCTCCTTCGAACAGGAGATGCCTAACTTGGTTACAGGAGCTACGAACAAGAGACGGAGCGAGGGGCCTTTCACACGTGCTCACCTAGTGCTTCATGGCGAGCGAGGTGATGACGCGCGTGTCGGTGCAGACGGATTGCGTCACGGCTCGACGACGGCGTGCCAAGGGTGAACGAGTCGAGGGCATGCGGCGTCGTGCGGACCGCAGGCAGGCGCGGCGTGGTGGGGCGTCTGGCGACGTGGGCGTGGCGGCGGATGGCGCGGCGTGGCGAGGCGGCCAGGGCGGGGGGCGGCGTGGGAGCGGACGGGGCATCGGAGAGGCCGGGCCGGTGGGAGGCGTGAGAGCGGACAGGGCGCCCGGTGGCGCCAGACCGCGGGACGGCGTGGCGCCAGCTGCCACGGCGTGCCGGGGCGGTGGGCGGCCCGACGGTGGCGGTGGGCGACGTGGGAGAGGGGTGGCGGGGCAGTGGCAGTGTGTGAGCAGGCGTGCAGTCGGAAAGCGGCTAAGTGCTGTGTAAGTCGTGTTTGCCCTGTGCCCCAGATCAGGGCACACGGCAAAGATAGTGTTTGCTGTGTGTCGCCCGTACGGGCACGAGGCAAAAAAAAAACCTCATTTTGTCCCATAAATTTGATTTCGAAATGTACTTATCTGGGGCACATGGCAAAGATAGTGTTTGCCGTGTGTCGCCCGTACCGGCACGAGGCAAAAAAAAACCCTCATTTTGTCCCATAAATTTGATTTCGAAATGTACTTCTAATACCTTTCAAAATACTCTGTACATTTCATGTTTGCTGATTCAATGCAAAAAAATCTATTATTTCATGCGTTTGAAACTCAAAGTCAATTTACAGCAACTTAATCATTTCCATGCCGTTTTTAGCTAATTTTGATGAATAATGTGCTTCTAATACCTTTCAATATACACTCGAGAATTCATGCATATCTGATGATTCTAAAAAATAAGTCATTGTTTTATGCAGTTATGAGTACAATATATATAACATGATTTTATTTAAAAGTAAAAAGAATAATATAATTTTAAAAAACATCAGAAAAAAACAATTATTTCTATGAAAGAATATAAGTTGTGTATTGCATGTACAAAAAGGTTTGAAGTCCTTGGGCAAATCGGCTCTCACTTTGATAAAAAAAAACTAACGAACTACTTCTAAATTCATTGGATCTTCTACGGAGATTCTTTGATTCGTAAGGGGCGTACATGATTACTTGTTCGAAACCTTCTCAATTTTTTACCTAAGCATACTCATATGAAATCATGACATCAAGTCGAATATTATGATTTTCAGACTTCGTTTGCTTTTTACATAATTTTGAAACAATCCGCCATAACGTTTGTGGTCAATGTTCGTGAGCAAGATGTTCGACAGTACCTTCCATTTCAGGGATACGCCCTAAAATTGGACTCAACAACGTAAAAATAAAATTTTGACTAATTGTATTCAATTACCGATAAGACTTGGAGCTCAAAATTGATTTATCCACAAGATATTCGCTTAATGAAATAAATTATTAAATATAGCAGATCGATCGAGAAAAATGCCAAAATTTAACATTTAGTACCACACATAATATATAAACAACAGAAAAAGTTAGGATGGGAGAATCCACTTTTTGTTAAATAATTTACCGTGTGCCAGAAGATGGACACACGGCAAAGTACAAAAGCACACGATATATGTTTTGGTTTGCCGAGTGCCTTGGGTAGGCACACGGCAAACAAAACGACACAACTGCTGCGTGACGGGATGCAATATTTGCCGTGTGCCAGAATCTGGGCACACAGCAAACACTGCCCATTTGCTGTGCGCTTGTGTTTGTCGTGCATCAGAGTTTACAACACACGGCGAAGAGCTTTTTTGCCATATGCCTGCTATGTGCCGAGAGCTGGTTTCTGGGCACACAGCAAACATGGCAAACACTATTTTTGCCGTGTGTCCGTGGTGTTTGCCGTGTGTCCGTGGTTTAGCACACGGCAAACATGAGGCTCTCGGCATACAAGCTGTTTCCCGTAGTGACTATTCTTTTATTAAGTCCAAAGCAGCAATCGTGGAGGTACATTTGTAGGAGTACATGATCGACAAACAACTAAACTTACTAGAGAATGAAATGTGATTAATGAAAAATATATAGTCTGTAGAATTTAATTTCCCAAACCCAGAAGTACATATAACATCGATAGATGTTTTCACGAAATTATCCAGCGTTCTTAATTAGATGATTCATTCGATCACGATGTTTTTTTGCAACACATCATCACCATTAGCTAGCTAGTATCAGCTTCAGCTGCCCCTAGCTAGGACCAAGGATCAACGCATAGAATCCCCCAGCCACAGTAGAAGCGCCCATGAAGCAGACACCAGCGGCGGCCACAGCCCCCGGCATGAGCGCGGCGACCCTCCATGTGAACATCGCCGTGAGAAGCGTCGCGGCGAGCCAGACGCCGATCCTCGCCCGGTCCCTGGAGGCCGAGCCAGGATGCGCCGCCTCGAACCACCGCAGGCAGTAGAGCAGGAGGAGGAGGCCGGTGTACGAGGCGGCGACGAAGGACGCCGCCGCAGCGTCCTCGCGAGACTTGAGAATCGCCATGATCGAGCAGCCGAGGAGGAGGGAACTCAAGGACGATAATGCGGCCGGTGACGACGCCATTAATTACCGCGAGACTTGAGAATTGCCTTGGTCCAGTATATATATATATGCAAGGAAGAAATGCTGGAGCAGGGACGTCAGCAGAGATTTTTTTTTGACGCTTGCCGGGCACGTCAAGTCGAGATTAAGAGGTGGACAGATGAACATACTGGCCCGTCAATAGGGGCAGACCGGCAGACGACGACCCTGATGACCTGCAGTCGCGTTGCCTCCTTCGGCACAGGTCTCCTGCTGCGCGGACGACTAGCGCTAGCGCAGCTGGTGCGGCGAAATGCAGCAACGATTTCCAGCTAGCTTGCATGCATGTGCAGTTGTGCTTGTGCACCTGCAACCTGGGAGATGGAGACGTCGATCACATCAGGTAGGTGTCGGGCTTCTCCATGCGAACATCCGATATCCTCCTTGCTAACATCGGATCGTTTCTCTTCGACAGCGACGTCGGGCTTTTTTACTACACGTACACGCATGCGTAATCTGGACCAATCGAGAGCGTTGCAGCAGCGTATGCTGCCCGTGATGGCACCGCCTCATCCGAACCGGAACAAAAAAAAAAGCGCTTTAATTTCCCCGATTCTCATGTCTTCCTGAAACGTGCCGTGGTTGCTTTGTGCGTGCATGTAGTCGGAGGAAGTTCTGAAAAATGGTCCACACCAATTTTCGTCTATTTTTTTCTTTACTTTCACAACGTTTCCTAAGGCTGTGTTTAGTTCGCGAAAAAATTTAGATTTTTATACTGTAGCACATCTCGTTGTTATTTGACAAATAATTTTCAATTATAAACTAATTAGGCTTAAAAAATTAATCTCGTATGAAACAGTTATACTGTGCAATTAGTTATTTATTATTTCACCAACATTTAATGCTTCATGCATATGTCCGAAGATTCGATGTAACGAGTACTGTAGAAAATTTTTGGGAACTAAACATGGGCTAAATCCTGGTTGCGTCGCAATTAAGAAAGGAATGTTTCATCTGTTCCGTTTTCCACGTCATGGAAGCAAAGCGAGCGCCTACCTTAGGGGCAGAGCTACATGTCTTTATCTCGGAGTTAGGCCCTTTTTGGATCCCAATTTTTTTCAGAAGTCTCTATCACATCAAAAAGAATCTTATTGTTTTATAGTATTAAATAAAATCTGTTTATAAATATTTTTTGACAGCTGAGTGCTTTTTCGCGAGACGAATCTAATGAGCCTAATTAATTCATAATTTGCTACAGTGACGCTACAGTAAACATTCGCTAATCATGGATTAAGATACCTCATTAGATTCGTCTCGCAATTTAGCCCCAGGGTTCTGCAGTTAGTTTTATAATTAACATTTATTTAATACTTCTAAATACTAAAAAAGTCCTTGGGACTTTTTTTGAGTCCCTATTCCAAAACACCTCCTTAGTCGATCCCGATAAAATCTGGCAAATTCAATAGAAATCTCTGTTTCTAGCATCTCCGACTCTACCGTTCTAAGGCTGACCACAGCGGAGGGAGCAAGAGCAAATTTACTCCCTCCTCGTTTCCCACACCCTCTCTGTCTACAGTGCCAAACAGTGCATCTACAGTGCCAAAACAGTATATTTGCTCCTTCCACTGTGGACGGTCTAATGGGGAAGATCCGATGCTCAGCTCGGCTGGCTTCGCTCCTCACCCACCTTATATATCCTGGAGGTCTGAAAGAAAACAGGCAGATAAAATCGTCTCACGTACCAGATGAGCACCATATGCATGGCATCCGCATTATATTATTCAAGGATAGCAATGATCAAGTCCGTGAGCATACCCATCAATCCACTCAATGGGGCACTGGTTTTTCACCAATTTTTACTTTTCTTTTTTATTGAGTTGCATGCACCGACCAATTCAACTCAAAAATTTAAACTGATGGAAAGATGTAGGGAATTCACTTATATTCCAATACCCCTCTCATGTGGACGCTCCCTCAGGGCTCAGACGTGAAATATGAGCGATCAGAAATTTTTTTAATTAATTGTGCTATCCAGAATTCGAACTTGAGACCTCTAGCTCTGATACCATATTGAGTTGCATGCACCACTAATTCAACCTAAAAGTTTGAACTGATGAAAAGAGGTGGCCAATTCACTTATATTCGAACACTTAATAATTACATCCACACATGCACACACCAATCAAATGTGTATTATGTATATACACATGAAGAATTGAGTAAATCTGCCTGAGATGATCTCGACGATATCCATCGAGTGATCACTAGTACCACTTTTTCAGTCGCCGGTGAGTGCAAGAATAAACAGTGCATAGAAACCGCCGACCACCGTGCACGCAGCCATCAACCAGACAGCGGCGGCCATGAGCCCCGGCATGAGCGCGGCGACCCTCCAAGAGAACATGGCGGTGAGCAGTGTGGTGGCGACCCAAATGCCGATCCTCGCCCGGGCCTTGGCGGCCGAATCAGGCGCCGCCGCCTCGAACCACCGCAGGCAGCAGAACAGCACGAGGAGGCTTGCGTTCGAGGCGACGATGAACACGACCGCCGCGACGTCCCCCCACGACCTGTGGAGCGCCGCCACCGAGTTCCCGATCAGGAGGAGGAAGCCGGCCATGGAGATGGCCCGTGAGGCCATGGCGTGGGCTACTAGCCTACTAGGTGTGCGTGCTCGTCGGACGGCAAGGCCACGCGCTTCCAGCTGACCAACGCGGCGACAATGGCGATAGATTGCCCGGAGTTGCGTTAATTTGTGGACTATATATACTTATGTAGGATGGGAATGAGGGAGGCACCAGTCTACACGGCATGAGGTATTGTGCGAGACAAGCTTTTTGACTGAGCTGCTGGTATATACAGTTCCGTTTGCGTCACGGCAAGCATGGCATTTCCATTGACGGTTTAGTATTGCTAAGTTACTGTAACAAATTTTAACCATCAATTAGTGGTATTAAATAAAGATGGTTTACAAAACTAACTCCACAACCTCTGAGCTACTCCACGAGACGAATTTAATGAGACCTCTGATCGTATGATTAGAGAATGGATAAAACAATGTTCCCCGTAAACTTGCATGCAACTTCGGAGTTTCTTCCTTGCTAGGAAAACAATGAATAAAAAAGGAAGGAAGACCATGGACCCGTACGGTGCGTTGTAATGTATATGTTTATGCTTTGCATTTGCGATCTTGCCTCTTGCGTGTACGAGATGATGCATGCATGGATGATCATGAATGATGCGATTCAACTAATTAATTGTCTTTAGTTTTATGGTTATCAGTTTTAGTAGAAAATTATCTCGAGTGTGGGATAGCTTCATCATGAATTAGTTGATACGGTTCGCTCAACCAAACTTGAAGATATGATCGCCATCAATTTTGAACTAACCACCCTATGTATGAACCAAATAATAATTCATGCGACCATACGCACGCACGTCCCTGACAACGACCGCCTTGGTAGTAGGTTTGATCCGGGTGCCTTGCCGTTTCAAAGGTGTTCCACTCCTGCGCATGGGAGCACGTAATCGCTCTGATGTCATCTGTCTATCAACAGATAGGCAAAATAAACGAGTGCGTCCTTTAACTTTGTCCCGAGGGTCAATTTCATCCCTCAAATTTTTAATCCACCAATCTAGTCCCTTAATTTTAATTCTGGGTCAAACTCATCCTTGTTCTGATATAGCTGGCTCTCCATATTAGCATGAGAATAATGAGAAATGTTATTTTTTGCCCTTGGCTCCTTCCTACCCTTCTCAATTTGCAACCGACATGTCATTGCATAATTTACTTGGACCTGTAGTTCCTCGGCCAATGGTGTAACTTGGACACCCAATTTTAGAACTTGAATTCTACTGTTTAAATTAGACAATCTGATTTCAAATTCTAGTACTTTGGTTAGGGTAGTTTGGGTTATCATTTCTAGAAAACTTTTCTAAAACTGCAGTGAGAAAAGTAGACCGGGATTCTTATACCTTGAACAAGGCAACAAGAACATAAATATGAAGTTATGGGTCCTAATAAGCGTCACTATAGGAAAAATAGGCAACAGGAACATCAATGTTGAAGTACATTCTTTGAAATTGAGGAAATTGAAGGGAAGACAAACCAAGGGCAAAAAGGACTTTTTGTGTTAGTTTAATGCTAATATGGAAAGCTATATCAGCACAAGGATAAATTTGACCAAAAATAAAAGTTGAGGGACCAAAAGTTGCCTGACTTAATAGTAGTTTGGGGACCAACTGGACCTAGGGAGCAAAGTTGAGAGACCTAGATCCCTATTTTGCCCAACAGATACGTTTGATGTCTTGTCACAGACATGATCGGCACCATTTGAAAGTAGTAAAACCGGAGCTAGCTGGCCAGTGGCGGCAAACACGTTGGGCAAAACGTACATACTGGGCTAGTGCGCATCAGTAAAACTCTAGGAAAATACCGGAGCAAAGAGAACGAACGAACGTTCTATAATTTCCTGCCTAAAAGCTGCCTGACTCACTGCACTTGGTCCATGATTATTATTCCTCGGTCGCCAGTATACGTTCTCGGTTGAATATATGGAAACATCCGTCGAAATTCAGAAACTTCGAAACCGATTGGGGTTCTTGAACATGGCCAATTGGCCTTCTTTTCTCTGTGGCATCAGAGGAGGCTCCACGCGCACCGGCTGGCAGCAAGTTGCGTGCCGTGCGAGGAGATGAGGATTGAGGTGAGGTGATCTTTAGCTTGTGGGCGTTTGTGCACGCGGCATGCCGATCTGTCGTGGGGCTGAGGCTGCCAGATCATCGATGCACTCGATCAATCGCCAAGGGCAAGAGAACTCAAAACCAGCAGCTAGCTAGCTAGCGGATAACGACACTGACGAATGATGCATCATGCATGCATGGTGGTCGACAGCACGATGGGTGTTAGCGGCGGGCAGGCTGGTGATCGGTTCTGGTTTTGGTCAGCAAAATGAAATGAAAACGGCAGCGGGCAGCGGCGCGGGATGCAATGCATTCTGTTAACCTTTTATCTTAAAAACTTGTACGTTCTACCAACATTTTTAATCATATATGTTGTGGGGGTAAAGGTGAACAATGTTGGTCGTTCTCACTTCTCAGTGGCGGAGTCGATGATCATCGGCGCTAAATGCGTATCCACAGCAGCAGCAGCTAGCGTACGCAGTATAAATGAATAAAGAATTAGAGATAGCTTGGGGATTAAGGCTATTAGACTGTTGTGGAAAGAACAAGCATTTAGCGCCACTAGTCTTTCTATCTTGCAGCACATACATGGAGTATTAAATCTAAACAAAATAAAATTAATTGTATAATTTGCTTGTAAATTACGAGACGAATTTAATGAGCCTAATTAGATATTAATTTGCTACAGTGATTGCTACAAGAAACATGTGCTAATGACTGATTAATTAGTCTTGATAAATTCATCTCGTAATTTACAAATGAGTTCTATAACTAGTTTTGTGATTAGTCTATGTTTAATACCTCAAATATAAAAAGATTCCCTTTCAAAAATTTTACACCATACATCTAAACAAGGCCTAAATTAGGCCTGCGTACTGTAGATGTGTACCACTGTGTCGTTCGGCCGGCAAAGTGCAACTCAAATTTGCATTGCACTTACAGTATTTCTTATAGAAAAATGACTTGTAGTATTGAACAATTGGAAGACTTCCTTGGAGAAGTTCTAATTGGAGTCTTCTTGGACACAAGTTTGTCCTGCGTGCCTTTGACCTATATGCACGTGAGGCACGCGTGATGCACTGATCCTTAGTTATATGTCACGTAATGGAGACAGAATTACGGCTGTTCTTACGTATTGCCGTATTTTTAACAGCGATTTGCAGATGGCGGCCGTTGGCAATTCAAACCCACGTTTTCCATGTTTGCCCCTGGCGGAAAATACATACACCCGCTGCCGTGTGTGTGTACGCGTCGAGACGCCACCGTCTTGCTGCTGCGCTTCAACTCCCTCCAGGAGGCAGGAGGTCGAGCACGCCCGCGGCGGTGTGGACGCCGGTGACGTAGCTCATGCCGCCGATGGTGGCCGCTGTGGTCCGGGCGATGGCCGTGGCCGTCGTCTCGCCGCACGACGGGTTCTGGGCGTTGTGGTTCCCAGTCCATGATCGAGTCGCCATCAGAGTCCTGTGTCGTTTCCTGTCGGGTGCCGTGCCTCGCCGGTCGCCGCTGCCGGATTCTTCGTCGTGCTGCTCATTTAATTTCTTGGGGAAAAAAAGTTATGACGTTGAACGGCTGCACCTGTAGGTTGCTCATCTCTTGTGATTTTGCGAGGCATGCATAAAGTAATTAGGTACAAACCAATCTATTCGTGGAAACTATGCAAACTTCAATCTAAACCACCGGATTAACATTCAAGGAGAGGGGCATAGGAATGGGAGAGAGAATTTGCAAAAGTGTGATTACCAAATCCAAAGACGGATGGTTAATTATGAAGTTACCCCCTCCCATGCTTCGATCATTACAAAATAAGAGGAATCAAAGAAATTCATAAAAGAAAAACATATTTTTCCCGCTTGAATTCTACTGAACGACACGAGCTCGAGGTGGTGCAAAAAGTTCTTAGCACGTTTTTTGTGCTAGCGGGAACAGATTTTTTTTTTGTGCAACTGTAATGAGATGCCGACGAGGTGATTTTTGGTCCGGGAACAAAGAGCATCACCAGCAATACCCAAAAAACATATTTCCAAAACCAATTCTTTTAGGTACAAACTAAAAAATCCTGCTCCAACAGATGTGTAAATCAATTCCCAATTTTTCCGTGTGACCAAAACCAACGGCCTTCAGGGTCTGAATTCGGGGGAACTAATCGCACATTCATTGCAGAAGCAGAGCTCCCCTGCCTCCCCAGGCTCTAGCGGCGCCTTCGCCGCCGCCACTACTAACCACTCCCGCCGCTTGCCTCCGTCCACCGCAGCTGTTTTCTCCTTGGCCCCACCGCCCACCAGAGGTCCTGCTCTGCCTGTGCCGCCTCGCCCTCCGCCGGCCGAAACCGCCACCGCCACCGGGCCGTTGCCACCCCCAGCCCCCCTCCTCTTCTATAGCCGGAGGCTATGGAGCCGCCCCCACTCGGCAACCAGAACCCTAGAGCTCCACCACCTCCCTCCACCACCCCGGCCGCCGCCGACCTCGCCGGCGGCCGCTCTGCCCACCTCCCACCCCTCCTAGGCGGCCAATCCACCCCTTGTCTCCCCTAGCTTGCTGGTGTCCGCTCCACCCTCTTCCCTCCTCTTTTCCCCAAAGCTCGCCGGAGGCCGCTCCCACTTCTACGACTAGTCGTTGGGAAATAGTGTGG
Source organism: Panicum virgatum (assembly GCF_016808335.1). NCBI lineage: Eukaryota > Viridiplantae > Streptophyta > Magnoliopsida > Poales > Poaceae > Panicum > Panicum virgatum. The sequence continues at coordinate 3,927,332 of NC_053139.1, read as the reverse complement.
GATGAATAGAACCTACGCCAATTTCCGCCGCTGTCCTGCACTCCCGATCGCTCCTCCTAGTCAAAAAGGGTCTTTTTGACCGGGAGGAGCGAGTTTTCCCGGCTTCCCAAGACCCTGCCGCCCCTCCGCTCGACAGCTCCCCCACCACCGTTGCACCCTTTGCCCTCAAGGCCTCCCGCGTCCTCGCCGTCCTGGCTCTCTCTACCGCGGCATCGCCGTCCGAGCTCCCGCCGCCACGGCCTTCCCACGAGGGCGCGGCCTCACCGCCCCGGATCCTGCCGCCGCCAAGCCCCAAGCGCTCATCGTCCCCGCCGGCTGCCACCCCATGTGCCCATCGTCGCCAGAGCTGCACCCCTCCCCCGCTAGCCTTCCCACTACCGCCGCCTGCAGCGCAGCCAGGAATGAGCTCGGGGCGACCGTGCCATCGTGTCAGCATAGCACGACCACGCGTGCATCGTGCCGTGCCTGGGCCGCAGCGCCGGCACGACACGACACGATTAGCTATCCGTACCCAATCGTGCCTTTCGCAGACGTGTTCTCGCCGTGTCGTGCTGGGCCCCGTACGTTTGGCCATCTACAATCAACGGGACAAGTGGAGAAGGGATCAAGAGAAGGCGTCATATATGGGGCGCTGAAGCGAGCAGTTTGACAACTTGTTATACTACTGCTTCTTGGAAGAAGGAAAAAAATTGAACCCCCTTTGTACTATGGAGTGGCTTGGAGGCAGCTAAAGATCAACCCCTGTTTCCAGCTCGTGGCCGTGCCAGCAAGCACGGGCCTCGTCTCCTGGACTGGATCTGGATGCTTTCGTCAATTCTTCCATCTCGACCACGTTGGACAGCGCCTATAGGCCGCCTTCTCTTGCCAATAGCAACCAAAGCCGCCGCACGCGGCATGGCATGTCGATCTCTAGACGGTGCGGCAGATCGAGCTGGAAGGAGAGGCCGGCCGGCAGGCGGAATAGGGTCGGAGCTCCGGTGTCCGCCGGCGAACTGCGCGATAATATGGAGGGGGTGGACGCATCACGCTTGCGCGTGGTCCCAGCTCGGCAGCTACAGTCTGGAGTCTGGATATATAGCTGGCTCGCTTGGGCTGTCGGGGGCTCGGGGCGACACAGAGGCGGAAGCCTGCCAGCCCGCGCGCGGGTGCCGGTTGGCAATGGCATTCAGGCCCCAGTGCCGGCCGGCTGGAGGAGACAGGTGGAGAGCACGACGTACGCGACGAGCAAAGCGTACGCACGCATGGACGTGAGCATCTACATCCTGAAATATACTCTTACTTCTATCCGGCGTGGGGAAGGCGGCCTGTGAGCAGCCGGTGCTCCCCGAGCTGCCACGTGCCCCAGACGGATAGCCCGACACGGGCTGTCCGATCCGTTGCGGAAGGTTAATCCACGCCTTTCCTTGATTTTTTACAAATAGACCATTCGGTTTGTTTCTATTCCAACCTGCCATCCATGTTTTTTTGCGAACAACCCCCCGCCGCGCCACCCTCCCAACATCCCCATTCCCCCGGCCTCCCCCGCACCCTCCACTAAACCTAACCCTAGCGTGCCCCGCCGCCGGTCGCCGCCCTCTGCATCTCGCCCTCCACCCCCACCACCACGGGCCTGGGCGAGATTCGGACCTCGGATTCGGAGGCCGCGAGGTGGCCGCGCCTTACTCCCCCGCCACCACGCCCTCTGCATCTCGCCCTTCTCAGATTTGGACCGCGGATTCGGAGGCCGCGAGGTGGCCGCGGGTGAGGGGGAGGCCGGATCTGAGGTGCCGCACGGCCGCCATCCCTGTTCGCTGGCTTGCTCCGCGGCGATGGAGAGCGAAACCCTTGGGTGCGGGTGGGAGGAGATTGGGGACGAGGAAGCTTGAGTCCGAGGCCTCTGCGCTGAGAGCGGAGCTCCGGACGGCGAGGGCAGTCGAGGAGAGGCTCGCCGGAGCGGAGGAGCGGATGGAGGGGCTCAAGGTCGACCTCGCGTACGCCAGGGGCGCCGAGGCGGATGCCGCCCGGTCGGCGCGGGAGTGAAAGAGCAAGGTGGAGTTGCTAGAGGCTCGCCTGGGAGAGGTCTCGTGGCTCAACAGGCGCAACGAAGAGGCGCTCGCGCCACTGACCAACACCTTCAAGGACTGCACCTCCATGCTCCAGGACAAGCAGTCGCAGGTCCTCCAGCTTCAGGGGAAGGTGGCGTCCATGGAGAAGGAAGCGAGCGAACACAGGGAAGGGTTGCCCGAGGCCACTAGGCGCCTCGACGTCGCGACAAAGGAGGCGTCTGAATTGCAGGCCACCATTGATAGACTGAGCTCTGAACACGAGCTTCTACACGAGGCGCATCGACAGGTTGCTGTCGCGGAGAAGACGGCGAGTGCTCGGGTTGGAGAGCTCGCCGAAGACGAGCAGGCTGCTCAAGGAGCTTGACGACACCAGAGATGAGAGGGATAAGGTGAAGAAGGCTGCGGATGACCTGGCAGCTGCACTACGCGAAGTGTCATCGGAAGCACGAGAGGCCAAGGAGAGAGTGCTAGCAAAACAAGCAGAGCTAGACAGTGCCCAGCTTCAGGTATCAGAACTGAAGGCGGCGATGAAGAACGCAGAGGACAGGCACCAGCTGATGCTTGATGAGTCGAACTACGAGACAGTCTGCCTCAGGATTCAGGAAAGCAATTGAGAAAATGGGTTCGGAGGCCATGCCGAGAGCGAGCCAGGGCACAACCACGACTCTCTTTTTCTTTAGCAGTTTTTTATTTAGCAGCACAACCATGACTCTCGGGAGCGGCCCAGAAAGCATAATTCCTTGACCACTTCGGCTCATGGGCTATACCTTTGCCACGTGTGCCTTGACGCCGATTTGTTTCGTAGGGGAATTGAGCTGTGGGCAATTTTTTTTTCTTTTCTCATTTCATTTTTTCTTTTGTGCTATCTTTTTTTTTCAATGCGTCCTAGCCCACGCAGCCAGGGTTAACCAAACCGGTGGTAACCGGTCCAGTTTGACCGGTAACCGGTCAAACCGGTCCGGCCCGGTTTCGGATTGGGCCGGTATCAAACCGGTGCCCAAATTCAAAATTTAAATTTGAATTCAAAAAATGAAAAATTCCAAAAACATTCTAAAAATACTTCAAGGTGTGACAAATATAATGGTGTCAAATTTTCTCAAAAATTCATTCATTTAGTATAGTTTGCCGGGATTTAAAGTTAAATCAAAAAAGAAAAAAAATAGGCCGGCCCATTAGGCCCACCACATATGGCAACCGGTTAAACCGGCAGGTAAACCGGTCAAACCAGGGAACCACTTTTACACCGTCGGATTTTTTGGTTAAAACACCGGTAAACCGGTCAAACCGGCCAGTAAACCGATCGAACCGTCGGAACCGTTTACACATGCGATTTTGAATTTGGATTTGAATTCAACCGGTTTCTACCGAGTTCCGATCAAACCGGCCCGGTAAACCGCTACCGAAGGGCGGCGGTTTGACCGGCGGTCGGGATAATTAACTCTGCACGCAGCGTAGCGCGTGTCTTAGTATATATAAACGCAGCGAGCAAAGCTCACGCATGGTTGCCCACGGACACCCGCCGCCTGCCCTCGGTTCGGGTCTCCGCAGCCGCGCGTCGCAATGGACGGCCAGCCGGCCCTGAGCAAGATCGGCCTCACCGTGCTGGCGTGCAACTCGGCGCTCGCCATCTGGAACTCCTGGGGCGACGACGCGGGCTCCGTGGCGTTCGTGCTCGCCGCCGACGCCGCGCTCCTGCTGCTCTTCCTCTGCCTCCGCAGGGTCGAGCGCGCCGGCGGGGGCGGCCGGAGCGCCAGGGCGGCGGTGTGGGCGCTGACGACGCTGCTCACGGCCATGTTCGCGTCCAGGGTCGCGCCGCTCATGCTGCCGGCCGTCGGCGCCGTTGTCTGGGCGATGGCGGCGGCCACCGCGGCGGGCGGCTTCTGGGCCTTCTTCCTCAATTATCGTCCGCAAGAGCTGCCGCGGTCTTGCCGAACGCGGTGGTCTCATTCTCCCCGTCGTTTCTTCAGCAGGTAGGCAGGTTGCGTCAGTTTCTTTCCTTTTTTTTCTTGCGTATAGACGTGTTGGTTTGAAAAATGTTTATCTTGCGTGTGTTTCTGGTTTCGAAAATGTTTTTGTCTTGAGGGTTTACTTGTGGTAGGACCACCGCACCGTGATTTGCGTAGTTGCTTATTTGCTTCAAATCAAATTCGAATAAAGTTGGCGCGACTTTCCGGATGACTTTGTGACCAGCCGACCCACCCCTATGGAACCTTTGTGTCTTTATTACTATCATGGGCCCGTTAGAAAGGTGACTGGTTAAAGCCAGTCTCAATGGGAGTTTTATGGAGAATTTTATGGCATTAAATATCATCATTTTTGCTGACATGGCAAGGAGAGAGAAGGGGAAGTTTCATGAGATGTGAGGAGAGTTTTATCACCATGAAACTCCCACTGAAACTGGACTAATAAGATTTGTACTGAATCTTGGTAACTAGTAGTATCCTCCCCATGAGATACGTTCTCCTGTATAAATTGGGTGATATCCTCCCCATGAGATTTTTTATGATGCGGAAAGGAAAGGAAAGGGAAGATGAAAATACAATCTCGTATTTAAATAAATACACGGCTCATTTGACGTCTAAAAACACTTTTTATTTGTGTCTATACTGTACATGAGTTACTATGTTGCCTGTGATATTGCTCGAGGCTCTTATTGAGAAGTACTATTATTGATGAGAGGTTATTTTGAGAGCAATTATCTTTTTGTTTGCATCTCACTGGTATAGTTGCAACTCATATGTACTGTTTCTGGTCGCGTACGTAGCACTCTACATATGCACGCCCCTATGCACATAAAGATCTACAACTACACATAACACGAAGATCGCGTCTTCGGAAGGGTCGATCAAACCATCATAGACTCTGTGGGTGACGGGCATGCCACTATCCAGTGAGATACCCAAGTATCAATAAGGTATTGAAAACGGACGGGTGGGTCGAGCCACCGAACTCTAATCTTATACAATTTTAAACTAAAAATTATAAAAATCGAGCTGGATTATGAAAAGACCACTAGAGCTATGATCTATTACCACTCTAATTATGAATCATGACTTCCCTGTCAAGATTCAACGTTTGCTATCAGACACCAATCTTTTAAGAATATTGCATGTTACCGCAAATATGACTTTCACACACCTCACCGGTCCCGGCCTTCGCTTTTCAGCTCAACTTCACCCCACAGTATAGATGGAGGGGTTGTATCAATGATTTCAAGTTCTATTGTTGGTTTTTTTTTTGCCAATGGTAGATAGTGTAGTCGAAACTATTGGTTTTCGACAAAAAAAACGGCGGAAATGACGTATAGATGTTTGTTTCACTTAAAAGCTGTGGTAGTCCTTAAACCGGCAGCAGCACACAATTATTTAATGCGAATTCATATATACAATCATCATTATTCGCGTTCTTAAATTGGTAGAACAGAGCATTTTTTCATCCAAATTTATATTTACAATAATCATAAATGGATATCACCACCTTCTCAAATTCATCATGGCGTAAATACGCAAAAGCCTATGGGCATATCATCACATTTCCACAATCATCAGAAAGGATATAAACGGATGTACAGCACTTTCATCATCATAAAGTACCGTGAATCTACATTTTTCCAGTTGTTTGGCCACTATTTACGTAAACAAGAAAATTACGCAGGGGCGGACCTAGTATTGATGCCCCCGTATTCCTAGGAATACCCTGCTGGCGGAAAAACAAGTGAAATATATGTATATATGTATAGATAATTTGGTATGTATACTCAGTATGCTTGAACCAAAATACTTCATTTAGGTTATTGCAGCTGGTCATATTTTTTTAGGAATACCCTACTTAGAAATCCTAGGTCTGCCACTGAAATTACGGATAACAAATCTACATTTTAAAATTTTATTTCAGTGCAAAATTTATTATATGTTGCTAAACCATACTCCATCCGTCCCAAATTATTAATTATTTTAGCTTTTCTAGATATATAATTCTTATTATATATGCATCTACATATATATGTTATTATATATTAAGTGTAGGTGCATAACAAATTCTACAAATCTAAAAAAGCTAAAATGACTAATAATTTAGAACGGAGACAGTAGTGTACACAGTTCCCGTTGACAAAACCAAATTCTATAACAAAACCATATATGCAAAAACGAAATTACATTACTCACGCGTGAACTATTCAACTACGCAGCCTGTCAATTCAGACCAAGCTGAGTTTGAGCTAAATTTGAAAAGCCAAGCAGAACGTACGATATCTAGATATATGTAAATATGTGCAACCCCACCAAATTGCAAGGTCTAAACGGAGAAACAATAATCGAGTTCTATCACTTGTTAAACCCTAGCTCTAGCTGCCAATGCAAGTGCTACCTAATGCATCTATCGCTACACGTACCAGGGATAGCAGCTAGGCCGCCTCAAATTGTGCTATCGGATTGAACCGTTTACCCGAAATCATGGATCGTGTCGGCGTTATATCGTCGGTGTCGGCAATGAAGACGGCGACCGCGCGTTCGGCGCCGGCCGCTTCCGGCTCGTCGTCGGTGACACGCAGCGCCGACGCCGACGGTCGGACGTAGCCGGTTTGTCAGTTAGTCTGATACTGCCACGAGGATTTAACTGGGCCATGGAAGACCTCCAGTAGTTGTTTCTCAGAGTTATTTTTTTAGATTATGGAAAAATTCCAGACTTATCATTCGCAAATGAATGACTACAGCCAAAAAAAAATTATAAGAGTTCTTAGACTCTAAGTCTCAAACGAGGAATTTCACAAATATAAGAAAAAGCTATAAAACAAAGAAAGCTAAGGGGCTGTTCGGCTGGTCTGTCCTCGGCTTGTCTTGGCTTATTTTCCCTCACACAACACTATTCATTCTGCCAGCCAAACACTATTCATTTTGCCAGCCGAACACCCCCGAAACCTAAAAGGCTAACCTTCAGACTTCTTCTTCATCCCGCTTCAACCTTGCACCGTAGAATCAATCCATCACATCACTCGCCTGCTAAGAGGCTTGATTTCCGGATGATCCGCATGCCAGCACAAAAGATCGGCCGCCCCTAAAGCTGTCGCCAGCGAGCAGGCTGCCAACGCCAGCCACACGGGCGAGGCCGGATCCACCCCCAATGGTCCTGAATCAGGCGACGCCGCCACCGGGGTGGGGGCAAGCGGCGACGGCGCAGCGAGAGCGGGAGGGCTGTGAATGCTCGCGTGCTAGCCGCCCCCAGCCACCGGCCGCGGCGTCACGCCGTCCGCGTGCCCGCTACCGCCGGCCACCGACCGTGCCGCCTCGAAGCGGACCGCGAGCCCGCCGCCACTCACCCCAGAGGCGGACCCACCGCGGCCAGATCCGGCCATGGGCACACCGGAAGGTGGCGAATCTCAGAGTTGATTGATAACAAAAAAAAAGTGAACAAAAGAAAGCCGGAGGAATTGTAGCCTTGTCGACCGGACTGGGACATTTCTCATTTTCTAATTTTTTTATTATTTCCTTTACCGCCGTACCACGAGTTACCGCCTGGCTGAACGGCTATAAAACCAAGGCCAATTCCTCGATCGTTTCGGCACCCTCCCGGCCTCCACAGGCTTCAAAAACGCTACTTTGCCGCCCAAACCACGACCCTCAGACTCATCAACGTCGTCGTCCCCATGGACCTGCAGAATTCCGGGCTCGTCAAGCTAGGCTTGGGTGTCCTCACGTGCAACTCGGCGCTTACTATCTACAGCTCCTGGGGCGAGGACGCGGCCTCCGTCACGTTCGTGCTCGTCGCCGACGCCGCCCTCGCCCTCCTCTTCCTCTGCCTCCGCGAGCTCGAGCGCCGCGGCGGCGGCGGCGGCCAGGCACGCAGGGGCAGGGGCAGGACCAAGGCCGCGGTGTGGGCGCTCTCCACGCTGCTCACGGCGATTTTCGCGGCGAGGGTGGCCCCGCTCATGCCGCCGCCCGTGGGCGCCCTGGTCTGGGCCGCGGCCGTGGCTACGGCCGCCGGCGGGTTCTGGGCGATCTTCCTCAACTAGCCTAGTAAATTCGATTCGTCGTCGCAGCCGAACATTAATATAATATTTGCATTTTTCCAGTCCCGTTGCATTGGTTACTCGATCTTTCGACACAGTTGGTCTGTCTGTGAGCTACCGTGTATGCAGAATGCTATTGCTTCGTCGCATCTTTTTTTTTTTTGAAAATTAAGGCAGGAGCACTGCCAATTCATTTAAGAGGAAGCAAGCTGTTCAAAGATACAGAGATATTACAAAAAAACTTATACGACTCAAACTCATTGTCAAAAAACTAAAACACCTCAGGTGTCCGACAGGCCACCCTTCTCAGGTTGACCTCCTCCTTAATCAGCTGCACAACTTGATGTGGATTCATGCTTTTTTGTTCAAAAATCCTCCTATTCCTCTCCTTCCATAAGTTCCAACATGTATACATAAGTATTGCAGCTAGCTATCCGCGGTAGGGAGATTTCGACAGATCTCTCTCTCTCTCTCTCTCTCTCTCTCTCTCTCTCTCTCTCTCTCTCTCTCTCTCTCTCTCTCTCTCTATCACCAAAGCTCCGACGACCGACGACCGGGTTGCAGCCGCGACCCAAAAAGCTAATTCAAACTTGCTTTTCAACGACAAAAATATCTTTTACGTGTAACACGTGGCGCTTACTTGTCAGGATCCAAAAAGAAATCCTCTTGTTGGCTTGTTGCTTGCGGCTATATCAAGTCAATATAAAACGAACCGCACTTGTTCATCAGACAATACAACCTTGATTTCAACCGGCTAGCCACGGGCGAGGCAGAGGAGCGGCAGCCGGCCGGAGCAGTGGCGACGCGACCAGGCGAGCCGTGTTTGGAGGCCGGCCATGCTCAGAGCGTAGCGCAGCCAATGAGCCCCGTACGGAGACTGGGCGGAGGAGGGCGGGCCGGCAGACGAGCCACGTTAGCTCCACCATGGAGCCTCGCTTCACCGCAAGGGCCAGAAGCCCGCGAGAAGGAAGGGCGAGGTCACCGTTCGGCGCCCACGCAGGGAGGAACGACGCGGCCGTCAGTGCCCGTGCGGGGAGGAGGGCGAGCACAGCAGGAACACAATTGTCGGGCCAGTGCGGGCAGAGGCGTGGTGAGGGCGGAAGCGGCGGGAAGGCCGCCCGGAGAGCGTTGAGACAGCGCGTGGCCAGGCCAGGCCGGTCCAGGCGGAAGAAGAGGAAAGGGGTATGGGTCGCAGTAAAACATGTTGAAGGATAGATTGTTGGATGGGTGTTCTACTGCAGTATCTATAGACGACGTGGACATTTCTGAAGAGAGCAAGCTTACTTTACCTTTTGCAGGTGCCCTGAGCAGTGAGCTGCCGGAGAGAAACATCAGCTATCTTTCCGCTAGCAAGTACTCCCTCCGTCCCGGAAAACAAGGCGCACACGTAATTCAAGATTCAAATTTAAAAACTTTAACATTCAATTAATCTTGTATAATAAAAACTTTATTTTATAACAATCATATTATTGTATCCATATTTAAAAGTAGTTTCATATAACTATAATTTATCGTTATAAACATTATATTATAAGAGATATTAAGAGTCAAATATTACTATTGAACGTGCCAAATTTGATCATGTCTTGTATTCTAAGAACGGAGGGAGTACCCGTTGCTAGATCTAGTGCACTTTCGAAAGTGGTGCGTGGGTAAACCGAGAAGCTCAATAAATCGTTTTTCTTTTCTGTATTATTATTTTTGACCTCCAGATTAGCCGATGATATGTCAACACCGCTGGAGGCGGCCACATACAGGAAAGGCCTTTCACTAGGTCATTTTGGTGGATTTGGTGGAGAAAGTATTAAGGTTTTAATGGAAGTTTCATGAATATATTGAATAACATACCACATCAACTTTTGCTGATTTATCAGACCAATCTCAATGGAAATTTCATGAGGAGTTTTATGGGCATTAAATATTATACCACACCAGCAAAACTGTGCAATGAGATTAGCCTCAGTATTATTGTGAGGAGATATAAGAGAAAGTTTCATAAGATGAGAGAGGAGATTCATTCCTATAAAATCTATTGGATTGGAAAATATAGAACGGAGTAGCTCGAAACATGACCTAACCTAAGCTATATCATTATTTCCTAATTAAACAGTAATGGGTCAGGGTGTTACTATAGTGTCAAAATTAAAGAAAAATAATATATTGAAGCTTTAGCGAGTATAGTCATGTGACAGCATTACTCAATCTTCGGAAACCAATTCCCGAATTCCGAATGGAAGGGACCCTCCCACTAGTCATGACTCATGACATGGATCTGGGTCAAAACTTTCCAGCAATGGCCCGTCTTTCCTGCTCCGTCCACCGCGCTTCCGCCTCCAAGCACGGGGGCATGTCTTCTGGAGCTCATGTGGCCGGGTCAAGGATGGGCCCATTGGAATAGGGGATTGAGCCCATCGAGAGAGGAAACAAAAATTTCTTTTTTGAAGGGTGAAGGCTAGGAAACAAAAATTTCATCTGCTAACATTTTGTTGCCAAGCTTTGTGCTCACTGGCACTGCTGCTGCTGGCCGCGGCCGCTACGGTTTTCTCTAGGAAGGGCATGGTGACCCTTGGCGGCGGTTTGTGAGCGTGGCAGCGCGGCACCACCGGTGGCTACGGGCAGTGGAGCTGCCAAGGTGGCTGCCGGAGGTAGCGGGGACGAGCAGGAGCCAAGAGGCGGCCGACGAAGCAGTGGCGGGGATGCGGTGAAGTCGTCACTCGTGAGACGAAGGCGGTGTCCGTAACGGGAGTGAGGCGGGCCGGGGTAGCTGCCCAGTTGCTCCGTCGGAGAGGGAGCGGGACTCGGAAGCGAAGGAAGAACAAGATGGGGGTTTAATCAAAAAAAAAACAAGATGGGGGTGGGGTTTGGCCGACCAGCCGACGTCGGCTCGTCGCCGCCCAGTCGGAGATGTGAGAACGCCGCAGACGAGGTCTCCACGGCCGGGGACAAATCGAAGAGGACGCGGTGCTGACGCTTCCGGCGATAAGCTTTGCTTACTCAGCCACCCTGTAAGAAAGGGTGTGGGAGACAACCCGAAACGACTTGTCGGCATGACGGCATGTTCACACATGAGTCCCGAACTGTTCCGAACACACCGTTAATGGCTGTATATAAGTTTCGAAATGCGCAAGCCGCAAGCAATGCAGCCCCGGCACTTTTTGTTTCAACAAATGTCATACTTGTGTCCGGGTATTTAACACGTGTGCCGCGGCGAACCGACGACACAAGGCCATGGACAACCGGCGGTGGCCGGCGCCGGCGACGATTACCGGCCTCGCCGTGCTGGCGTGCAACTCGGCGCTCGCCGTCCGCAGCTCCTAGGGCGACGCGGGTTCCGTGGCCTTCGTGCTCGCCGCCGACGCCGCGCTCCTGCTGCTCTTCCTCTGCCTCCGCGAGTTCGAGCGCCGGCCCGGCGAGGGCAGGCGCGGGGGCATCATCAGGGCCGCGGTGTGGGCGCTGACGACGCTGCTCACGGCGATGTTCGCGTCCAGGGTGGCGCTGGTGATGCCGCCGGTCGTCGGCGCCGCCGTGTGGGCGATGGCGGCGGCGACCGCGGCGGGTGGGTTCTGGGCTCTCTTCCTAAACCCCTGAGTCGTCCTGACCTGCTCGATTGATCTTTGTATTCAGGTAGGATGGATGCATTCATGCATCAGCAGCTTGTCAGTGTGCGACTGTCTTGTTTTGTCTATGCACGGGCACCGTCCTTGATTGCCTGTTCGCTTGATTCGGATCGGACACCCCGGCCCACGGGGGAATCACCGTGCTGCCGCACAGGCGCTCCAAGCCTCGAACATAGAGGATTAGAGGACAATATTTTGACTGTTAATTACGGTGTCAAATAAAATTAGTTTACAAAGTCAATTCTATAACCCCGCGTTAGAAATACTGAAAAATTTAATAAGACCTTTGACAGTGTGATTAGAGAATAGTTACTGTAGCATCACTGTATCCAATCATCGATTAATTACCGTCATTAGATTCGTCACGAAAAATTATACCTATCTCTGAAAAATTTTACAAATAAATTTTATTTAACACGAGATTTTTTTCTTAACTTACGTGCGCTAGAAAACTGGAATGGAACCGGCCATGGCCGCGTGTCTGCGCGCTGCTCGTGGTCGGGCGCAGGCAGCGGCAGGGTTCACAATCCCGGACGGGAAGTCCGGTTTCCGGGAAAATTTCCCGTTCCCGGAACTGTCCGGGACGCATTTCCCGGTCCGGGTTTTTGGCTTCCCGGATTCCAAATTCAAAAATCTAAAAGTCAAATTTTTTGGTCAAAAACGAATCTCGGAATCACTATAGCGGTAATGTGAACCCTGGGCAGCGGTGGCAGGGCTCCCGTCGCAGGACATGACGATTGACGACTTCCAGGTTCGTTCCAGATGCAGCCGACACGGCAACGTGGATCATCGTTGCCTCCGACACCGATCCTTCCCCGGGCATCGCGTCTTGGTACAGCCCCCCCACGTCATTGTCGTCAGGTAAAACCACGCGACTGTCGACAGGACGACGCGTAGCTCCTCCAACCCTGCAGCTGTCCGCTTAGACCAATCTTAATACAAGTATAGTAGGTGTTAAATATAATATCATAGCAGCAAATTTGCTTTTATGTTAGAATAATTTATAAGAAGGGAGGAGGGAAAGTTTCGTATAATAAGAGAGGAGTGTCACTTCTCCAACACAGCTACCATATTTCTGACCTTAGTTACTGTACTTACCTTACTGAGATGGACTTATAACACAAACAAGAAAGTTTATAAGCTTTGGAAAGCTAATCGAGAGGCTGTCACTTTAATACCAAACAATTAATGGAACATTTTTTTTCGAGTTAAACAATTAATGGAACATTTATAAATCGTTTCCCTCGGTACAAAAACAAAAGAAAAAGAAAATGCTAGTAGCTTCTTGTATGACCCTAAAAGAAATATGAATCCCTTTTTTTTTGCCCTAAAAACATCAAACTCTCTTCTTTGATCCTATTTTTATCTTCTATTTTTTCCTTGGCACCATGAGCTCCGTTAAGGCCGTGGAAGGCATCTGCAGCCGTGAGCTCACGGTAGGGTTAAGGAAAGGACACAAAATAATAATAATAATAATAATAATAATAATAATAATAATAATAAAGAGTTAAACAAGAGAGTATGAATTTTTCAGAACCAAATAAACGACTCTCATTTCTTTCACGACCCTAGGAGAAATTTACCCACCCTTCCTAACAACGTACGTGGTCACGTGGCGACCTTGCGTGTGAACCGTGTGTGCGCGCGGTCGGTTTGGCTGGCCAGCCTTGCGTGTAAACCGTGTTGGCACTCTCGATTTCACAATTCACATAACCCGGACGTGCTTGACTCTTTGTTTTCTTGCGAAAATTTGGATTTGCATCGGATTGTGGGCCACCGCCGACACAGATAAAAATATCGGTGATTAAAAAAAATATCGGCACCAGTGGGCTTCATGGTGGCATGCTCCGCCCCGCCAGCTTGCGCCGCGATCTCGTGGGCCGGCGCGGCCGGTGCCGCCGCGTTGGAGATCCGTGGCGCTCCGCGACGGGCCGGCGGCGTGGGGGGCGGCGCCGTGGCGGCCCGTATTTTCCAATTTAAAATTTCACGTCCAAAGGCTGCAGGAGATTGGACGGCCCAGCATAGGTTCCGCCATCAATATCAATATAATTATGATTTTGCATCGGAGTACAACAGCATCCGGGGAAGGAAAATTTGGGGTTTCGGATGTGGACCAAAGGACTAAAACAATAGGGTGTGTCTCCGCGTCAATCGATTGAGATTCTAGTTATCTCTCAATCACTTTTCACAGCCGTTGGATAGTTGATCGATAACCAGATTAAAGGTCCACATCCAGGTCCGTGTTTCTCCCCTAAGCAACAACCGGGTCCGCTATGTAAAAGTTTCAGACCCATTTAGCATGTCTGGACTATGGGCTGCTCCAGACCGGTTGATAGCTCTATTTACCAAACTTAAAGATAAAAATGGCAGAAGCTGTTGATTAAAGTTACTGATGTTCAAATATTGAAAAAAAGAAATAGCCAGCTCACTGACTATTCAAAATTTACACCCATTTCACACATTCAAAACATGCAACATATATACCTAATATTTCATAGAAAATGACTACAAAATGTTGCATCATATATTGCGCATGGATGTTGATGACACTGCTGATCCCGAATTTTGCAAGAGTTGTGTCCACTTGAACTCGATGGCCCAGAAATAACAGGAGACCATGCCCAAAATATGGTCACCTGTTTCATTAGAAGAAATTAAAATGGCAGCAATTAGAAAATAAATCTATCGCAATTTCTTCATACTATAAGCAAGTTTTTGCTCCAAAAAGATATAGGAAATGATAGCAATACAACAACATGCATATTTATACATGAAATTATATGACAAAAAAATTACATGCTACATATTGGTGTAAAATCTAATAAACCATTAGTGATTTAGTTTTTAAACTAGTCTTGTATCTAATTTATCTAAGATACATTTATCTAAAATATCAAATTGAGGACAAAAAATATTGATTAACAACAGACACAAACAGAGAGATTGATCTGGCTGGAGAAATATGGAGAGGAGAAAAAGGGACATAGGGAGTGAGGGACAGGGAGCCACTACTTCATTCAAAGGTAGTTGGAATAGTCGACAAATTTATTGCTTCCATGGTATAGAGGGTCAGCATCAAGGGAAAAAAAGTGTGCTCTATGTGGGCACCCACATAAACCTTCTAGCAGCCATGATAAACTTTTGTTCCCTTCTAATCATGGTACCTGTCAGACCATTAAATACCACATCATTTAGGATGATCATTGAATGCATGCATTGCATATCCTTCAAATAAATTAAGCAAATGGTCAAGATGTAAAGAAAAAGGATAACAAACAACAAAGTCCAATGCCAAATATTTAATTAAGCAATAAACAAAATAACTGTAATAATTAATTACTTGATTAAATATTGATAATATGTAAGTTCCACACAAATTAGCACGGTAAGTTTGATTAATCTGAACTAAAATGAACAAATATATAAGGATAACATATGCAACAATCAGCAAGTAATGCCAGGCTTTGACATTAGTTGATGTACAAAGACACAAGGACATTCCAAAAGGAAAAAAAGTATTAAGGTATGAAGAAACATATACACATGTGCTTTTTAACTAGAAAAATTATAGAAATCAAACAAATCACACTGCTAGTCGAAGTACTAGAAATAAATGGTTGTATTGAAGTACTAGAAATACATACCTCGCTACACACGCAGAATGAACTAATTTGCAAAGAAGAAAAAATAACTAAAGTCAGTAATAGTGATTATTACTAATGAATTTGTAGTGGTGGGTACAAAAAAAATGACAGTATGAACTCCATTACTTTTATAGATACAAATTACACATAACTGCATTCATAAGTATGTTATAACTATTACTACTATGAAAATTACAGAGAACTGAAATATAAAGATAAGATATAATAACTCAAATGATAGTAATAAACATGAGCCAAAAAGTACTCATAGGAGATAGGAGAAAGGCTGACAGATGGACACAAAATAGAGTGTCCGTCAAAACTGAAATGCTAGTGTATTGCAGATCTTTTTATTTGGCTGAGAAACACAGTGACCCAGAAATGTAAGATAAACTACAATGAGTAGCCAAGATAATAGAAAAGGCGGTAAGGATGAACCGGTAAATGCATCGACAGATCATGGAAATAATAAGTAGAATAGAGACTGAAATAAGAAAAATAGTAAAATGATTTGGTCAAAAGTTATGTACAGTTAAAAATTATGATGAAATAAAAAAAATATATATAGGTATTATTTGAGTTTTTTATTTAAATTAGTAACATATTTTCTATAATTCTATCCAAGGAAACAAATATGGTCCAAGATAAAAAACGCAAGGTGGGTTTTTTATTTAAACATAGTAATACATTTATAGTTAGTGTTTTAAATTTGTGAAGTTTAAGCACTGCAATGTTCATATGCAGTACCTAACAGATATGAGGTCATCCAAAAAAAATAATACAGTTCATCCTAACAAATTTAAACTAACAGAGAAATGAATGATGATACAGTTCTAGGAAATAAAGCTTAAGATAGCTGAAACAAGAAAGTTTATTCTGTAACAAATTATTTTTTACAAACAAATGTGCACTATAAAAAATGATTGATGATACAGTTCTAGGAAATAAAGCTTAAGATAGCTGAAACAAGAAAGTTTATTCTGTAACAAATTATTTTTTACAAACAAATGTGCACTATAAAAAATGATTGATGATACAGTTCTAGGAAATAAAGCTTAAGATAGCTGAAACAAGAAAATTTTTACTGTAACAAATTATTGTTTTACAAACAAATTTACACTATCAAAAAGTGATTGATGATACAGTTCTAGAAAATGAAGCTAAAGATAGCTGAAACCAGAAAATTTACAATGTAACAAATTATTTTTTACAAACAAATTTACACTATAACAGAGAAATGATTGATGATACAGTTCTAAAAAATGAAGCTAAAGATAGCTGAAATCAGGAAATTTACACTGTAATAAATTGTCTTTTAGAAAAGAAAAGAAAATATCGCAGCTCCAATCCACGTGCAATTTTACATAAGAATCAGATGGAACAATACCAGATGAGCACCGTAAAACCACGCAGGTGTCACAGAACAGTCCAAATAATACCGATCAAGTGCACTAATTAACCATTTAACTTAAACCACCGCTACTGCACTTCACCAGTACACTCAGACTGCCTGCTTTAACCAGGATCGATTGCACAGGAACTCTCGTCAAAAGACGAGCACAGGTGATTACAAGCAACAAAAGTTTTCAAACTTAACTTGTAACCAGAGTTAAACAACAGTCTCCAAATTAATTTACAATAAAGTTTTACAAGCAATGGTTACAATTCGAATACAGAGTTCAAACGCAGCGGAAATACAAACAGGTTTGAAACAAGCTTCAAAATACAATACGATAAATAACGTCGATGACCAAAAGACGAACTTCACATCTTGCCCACTGATGTGAGGCTCACCTGCCTTCACTTCACGGAGAAGACGGAACCCACTCGACCATCCAACCTGGAGGAAGAGGCTGACCACTCCAGGACGCACTAATTTCCTCGAAGTCTTCCGGAATACAACCTGCTCAGAAGGGTTACAACCAAACCCTGAGTATTCTAATACTCAGCAAGGCTTACCCGTCTATGGATATACTTAGCCCATTATCTAGACATGCACAGCTCTTTGGCTCTGGGTTATTTTGCTGAAAAGCTACTAAAACTGGATCCTTACTTTCGATATTTTAGCTCCAATTGTGTTGATAGCTAGAAACTAGGTTTGCCTAATTCTCTAGAGCACACATGGTTAATCATATTATCTTTTCAAGAATATCAACAAAAGTCCAACTTTTCTCTTTCTGTCCTTTCAATCCTTACTACGATGTGACGCATTGACCAAGGCTCTCATATCCGCGAGTCACGGCGAATCGATCCGATTTAACCTTGCAAGGTGGACCTAACCAACACGGCACGTATATGCCCCGTCGGGCTATACACACCAACCCTTCACATATGCACACCGAATAGGCGAACTGCCCTGCGACCCGGGACTGCTAGCCCCACCGATACCAACGAAGGGTCAGCCATGAGTTTCTGTACTAGCTCCACTGGTGAAGACAGTATCAAGTCCACCTACCGGTGCGCATATGGTACTGAGCTTACCGGTTTCGACTACCTCCTACTTCCGGCATGCGGTTAGTACTGTTCAATCCTCAGTCAAAGGGCCAACAACGGAACGGTCCTCAATCGACGCAGGCGGAGACTCAACTTTCCTTACTCAATAATCATATCCAACTTTACCTCCGCCCGGTCTCCAATTTCCCTTCTCATTGCATTATTTCTCATAACACTGCCTGAAGTAACAACCCTATATCATGCGGGTGACAGGAAATCACCCGTCTTCTACCGGTTTACTTAAGCACGGCGGTGCTAAAGATAACTGCACTAGTAAGGGCACTGGTTATTCAAGATTATGCATCTATGGTTCCAATCAATTCCTCAATGTAAATGCACAATACTTTAATATAACATGGAGTAATTAAAATAAGGGATATGCTCCGGGGCTTGCCTTGCAAGTCAGCGGGGTTAGCGATTTCTTCAGGAGCGTGCTCGACTGCGTCCTCCTGCTGCTCTCCCGCTTGCGGCTCCTGGATCGGCTCAGCGATCAGCTCGTAGGCGATGTCGGTTTCAGCGTCTACACGAATAAAATATGCCATGCATGAGACTCAAGAAATGATGCAAAGCACTACTCACAACGAAAGACATGGACCAAACTCCAAAAGCGTCTACAGAGCAACCTTACAACTAGGGTTACGATAGCAATGGTTTAGAACGGATGTGCAGCTTTTGGTTCTAAGGCCTTTTAGCCTGAAGTGTTTCCTATCAAGCAAAAGTTACGAACTCGCTTCGAAGGATTAACATAACTCTAGAGCAGCATGGATCAAAACAGAAGTTTGCTTGATTGAGATTACACATGCATGAAACAATAACTAGCAACAAGAATTATCGAAATGAAAAGAAATCAAACACTAATAGATCCACACATACGCACATAGGCTATGCACCTGAAACTTTTTCAGGGGACTACACGTGCAAAGAGTAGGCTACCATAAAATTTTCAAGTTTTTTAGACAAACAGAGCAACCGATACAAAATAATCTAGCTTAAACGCAAACCCTAAATTTAGCAGGGGCAAAAGTGACATTTCACCTGCACAAATATTTTTCTTCTGAAGATCTCAATGTTTGAAACCTAACAAAATTTGGTTTGCATTTTTAGGATTTTTCTGTGATTTATTACGAATTTTGCAAATATCACTCAAATCAAACAAAACAAAACAAAACTACCCTACCCCTAATTGGAGCCGTGGGCCCCACACGTCAGAGGAATAAGAGAGAGGGGGCCTCCCCTGCTCTGCTTCGCACGCACGCCAGGGCCGAGGCCGCGGCCAGGCTCGGCGGCGGTGCGGCTCCCGCCCGCCGGCGGCCGGCCAGCGGAGCGGCCTGGCCGGGCCGAGGTCAGGGCGGGCCAGCAGAGCGAGGGCGCCCGCGGGGCGGCGCAGGGGCGAGCGCGCAGGCGGCCCGCGGCGGCGCCAAGGCCAGGGGCGACGGCGGCGCGCGGTGGCGGCGTCGTTCCGGCCAGGGCGGGGCAGGATGACCGTGGGATGGGGCGGCGCAGCACTGAGGGGAGCTCGGTGGCCTTGAAGCGCTCGGCGGCGGCGAGCAGGCTCGCGCGGGGGCGGTCCCGCGGCAGGAGCACGGCGGCGGCATGGCGCACACGGTGGCGCAGCGGCGCCCCGGCGAGGGAGGTGCCGGAAGGGAGGAGAAAAGGGGTCGGGAGATGGAGGAGGTCACGGGCGAGCTCACCACGGCTTGAATCGGGCGGAGGTAGACCGGAGGACGGAGATCGACGGAGGGGCGGAGCTCCGGCGCGGCAAGGCAATGGCGGCCGATGACGCAGGCGCTCAGGAGGTCGATTCGGCCCGGGGTTGGCTCGAACGAGCTCGGGAACGGGTGGAGGAGGCAAAGGGCGAGGTTGTGCGGCTCGGGGCGCAGCAAATCGAGGCACGGCGGCGAGGATGGCCGGCGTGGACGCCGACGGGGCACTGAGCTCGAGCTCGGCTTGGTGTGAGTGCGAGGAAGGAAAAGGGGAGGGCGAAAACGAGCACGACTCCGTGCGGATAAGGACGGGTGTGTGAGCACGAGGAGCGAGGTTCGTCGGCGCGACGCATGGACACGGACGTCGAAGAGCGGCGACGGCTCCGGCGGCGTGTCGAGCGACGAGCAGAGGAGGATATGTAGCAATGGCATTTCTGTAAATAGCTCAAAGTTTCAAATTCCAGTTGGTAAATTTAGTTTTTTCCCCTTGTTCTTGGACTCAAATGAAAAACTTTTGAATACGAAAGTTGTTCAAAATTTTGAGATCTTCAACTTTTGTTTCTGGCACTTTTTCATTTGAACAATGGTTTGAAAGATAAAATTTCAAAACTCGGGTGCATTTGAAAATGTCCTAATCAAAGCAAAATTAAAGATTTTCTTTAAATTTCGTGCTAAAACTTGAATTTTGGCCAAAATGAAAGTTGTAGAGGAAGAAAAGTTCTACAACATTGATGTTGGGCTAAAGTTGATTTAGAGCTCGGATTAGGGAGAAAAACAAGATCGAACGTAGCTCAGTCGAAAGTTACTATGCGAATTCAATTAGCACTAAAGATGATGATTAGCCTCGATTAGTGATTAAGCACAATGTTAGCGTCAAAATTAACACCGGGGTGTTACAGCCTTCCCCCCTTAAAGGAATCTCGTCCCGAGATTCACACGCGTAAGTGACCGATAAGGAGGGAAGATGTTCGTGAACTCAGAATATTAGCACTATCCAAAAATTACCTTCCCCAACTGTCTTACCTTCGGAAACTTTCTTGGGGGTAGCGCATTCAGCATGAGCTATCTCTTCACGAAAGTACTGTGTACAGGACTTTTCTCTATCGCATTGCTTATTTGACCTCTGACCTTGTGTAGGTGGTTCGTACTGTGCAGCTAACATCCGAAGTAGATGGCTTGAGTCGCCTCCTGACATACGAACATCGGATAGTATCCTTGTCCAGTTCAGATTATTAGAGGTCTTAATCGAATTCGGTGGATCTTTCCAAGTGGATGAACGGCAGTCCCGGATAAAATGGCCGTATTCGCCAAACTTGAAACAAGGTTGACATCCGGTGCAACGACATTTCTTCTTTGACCTCATTGATCTCCGAACAGGTGAACGAGTTCTTGCTCTTATAGCTGGGTCGACATCAGTAGTACTCCTAACTTGCCTTCTACCACGTGGAGAGAATTCTGTGCATGTAATTTCCCATCCACTCAAGTCTATGCTGCCTGCGCCGAGCTTGGAAGTCCGACAATCTACCTGGTGATCTTTAAGTCCCATCGGAAGTCGCGATGGTGGTATTAAGGAGTCCGAATAAACATTCTGCGTCTTTTCTTGCTTCCAATTTATTTCCGTTCTGGGGTTAGTATATTCTTCAAGTACTTCACTGTGTTCACTTTTCTTTTCTTTGGAGCTGCTTCGTAGACAAGGGCGGTCGTACATCTTGCAACAGTGGCAAGGCTCAAATTGCCTCACTGGTGCTTCGGTTATCACGACGTCGGAGGGTAGAAGGTTGATGTGTCCCTGGTCGGGATCATTCCTACTGCTTTCCGCTGTATACTCCATTATTCACCTAAGGAACAGAATAAAGTTGGAGACATCTTTAGCAGTATGACACTTTTATTTCAGAAGGGCTCACATAAATGACATACACACAAACAGTCATAACTAACACAGCATACCAGAGTTTCTAGCCCAATTTAAGCAAAGTGGGTTAGGGAACTCAAGGTTACACATGCAGTCCAAAACCAAGTTTTCCTACTAAGGTGAAAAGAACTTCCCCTTTGCATGCAACTAGGGACGCCTCCTGATGACGATGATGCCTTTAAGCAAACACCCAAACTTGATTCTTGCACGGCTCTTCAACGAGATTGGATAGGTAAGCCATGTAAGATTTTCAGATCCAAAAAGAGAATGTCAGAAGGAACGAGGAACGACAATGATGCAAGGTGACCAGTTCTCACAATGCTGAGATCACCACATGAAGAAAACGGATGTCGGTGAGATTCAGCACAAGGTTTGTGAGAACAAGTGAGGATAACACAAATAATGGTTTAGGAGAAGAATTTTGAACATCCTTGCTCAGGATTTATTACTTGAAGCAGTTGCACGATACTATTTGTAAAACATTTTTTTATGCCAATGCAATCAAGAAATGATAACAAAAATATTCCAACTCAGAGTGTAAATGCTCGATAACCATGATAATGATGCACCCATGAAATGTATGATTGCAATAGTGGTGCAATGCAACAATGGGATGTTCCATGCACAAATGAAATGGTGCATGTGATACGATGCAATTGCCATGGTGCATACACCAGGATGCAAGGATGGCAATGCTCTTTGTTGTATGTACATAAAGAGATGTATAAGGCATGATGCATACACATATGAGTTGATGATTGACACATGCAACACGCGCCTTATGACCATTCCCTCACGACTAACCTCGCGTTAACCCTATATCCTTGAGTAAGGATTAAAAGTTAAGACACTAGTAAGGGTTGCACAAGAAGGGATTGAGGTGAGTTACGTCACATATACCGAGACACCAGCGCGCTCCTAGTGGCTCAATCATGTGGCTGCAGCACACATGAGACCCTAGGTTCCGTCGCGGCATCAGGGTTATATAACGAAACACAACCGCAAGAGAAATCGATAGTAGCAACCCAACAGTGCCAACAGCAAGATAAATTAACGAAACCGAAGACACCCGAAGTGTACTCGGACGCATACCCGTTAGTCAATCTATGGATTCTCGACGATGATGCAATACCATGCACTGACCAATGACGTGATGCATGATTGTTGCAAGGACTATATTCAAAAAGTTATTTCGTCATGAACCTTTTTAATTTATCCAAAACTACTGAGCAAGAATGGAATGTACAAGGTTCCGGTATTAGAATCAAAATAGCCAACAATATAGATTACGACATCAATGATAGGCCGGTCATTGAACGATGGATTGAAGGACTTTGTTGGCAAAATCAAGGCTTAGCCACGAAAAGGAACAGTGATTTTGTTGGAATAGGTCCAAGACATGGATCAAGAGGTTGACTTGAATGACAAGCTAAGATTTACTGGAAAGGTTCTCACATGATCCAAAGCCACTGAGAAAGATCTTCTCAACCAAGGTCGGACTAGTAGATTGTATAGGTCTCACTACTAACAACACAAAATCTAGGTGTACCTTTAGGTAAAAGCATCACCCTTTAGTAAAACAATGTAACAAGCAAGGTGACCAAACCAACCAAAGATGAGATGATGCATGCACGTTCTATTCGTTCCTCACCCAAACAACTGCCAATAACTAGGCATACGGGGATAACCGGTGGCACAATACGTACTCTCCCTATATATACTAATCGTTCTTACGTTCGAAACTTACGTAACGTGGTTAGCATACCTGCAGACAAACACAAGATAAAAAAAAGATATACAAATCCATTTCTGGACCCTTCGTGCCAGCACTCACAAACGGTCCCCATGTGTCCTACGCCACACGGGTAACGCATATGCAGTTTCCCACATATTCACACATACATTACCATCCACTATAGAGATGGCACCCAAACGTTCGACGCTGAATGGGCAGCGCTGCATACGTTACCGAAGCAACGTATTCACTTCCCGTACACTCGCCTTACGGGACATCCAAGGGTAGACGTGTCCCAAGGGTCACGGTCATGGCCAACCGCATGACAGATTTACATCTCGTAACATTGCCTTACGAAATGACCGTGATCACAATCACACGGTATGAAATCCGCACTCCATATCAGGCGGCAGATTGTGACAGACTCGTTTGAATTGAGCCTTATCACCTCCTCGTATGCTCATCATACGGGACCCGCGCACGTATGAAACACATGGGCTATTCTAAGGACTACCATAATGCTTACCTTGCTTACCTCAGCGTAGGTGCGTTGTTACCAAATAGTAGTTGTGCACAAAAGTAAGGTTTAACAAGAAGTAAATGCTGGAAGTGCTGGAATGAATAGATACTTAGATGCCACCTAACTTGTAACACATAATTAGGGCATACGAACTATCTATCCTATTCCTTAGCGCGTCTAGCGTCAACTTTTCGAAAAACCCAAAAATTTTGCAGTTAAGCACTCAAGTAATCACCCCCCAGTGCAATTAGCTCTGATGCCAGCTGTCACAGAACAGTCCAAATAATACCGATCAAGTGCACTAATTAACCATTTAACTTAAACCACCGCTACTGCACTTCACCAGTACACTCAGACTGCCTGCTTTAACCAGGATCGATTGCACAGGAACTCTCGTCAAAAGACGAGCACAGGTGATTACAAGCAACAAAAGTTTTCAAACTTAACTTGTAACCAGAGTTAAACAACAGTCTCCAAATTAATTTACAATAAAGTTTTACAAGCCAAGGTTACAATTCGAATACAGAGTTCAAACGCAGCGGAAATACAAACAGGTTTGAAACAAGCTTCAAAATACAATACGATAAATAACGTCGATGACCAAAAGACGAACTTCACATCTTGCCCACTGATGTGAGGCTCACCTGCCTTCACTTCACGGAGAAGACGGAACCCACTCGACCATCCAACCTGGAGGAAGAGGCTGACCACTCCAGGACGCACTAATTTCCTCGAAGTCTTCCGGAATACAACCTGCTCAGAAGGGTTACAACCAAACCCTGAGTATTCTAATACTCAGCAAGGCTTACCCGTCTATGGATATACTTAGCCCATTATCTAGACATGCACAGCTCTTTGGCTCTGGGTTATTTTGCTGAAAAGCTACTAAAACTGGATCCTTACTTTCGATATTTTAGCTCCAATTGTGTTGATAGCTAGAAACTAGGTTTGCCTAATTCTCTAGAGCACACATGGTTAATCATATTATCTTTTCAAGAATATCAACAAAAGTCCAACTTTTCTCTTTCTGTCCTTTCAATCCTTACTACGATGTGACGCATTGACCAAGGCTCTCATATCCGCGAGTCACGGCGAATCGATCCGATTTAACCTTGCAAGGTGGACCTAACCAACACGGCACGTATATGCCCCGTCGGGCTATACACACCAACCCTTCACATATGCACACCGAATAGGCGAACTGCCCTGCGACCCGGGACTGCTAGCCCCACCGATACCAACGAAGGGTCAGCCATGAGTTTCTGTACTAGCTCCACTGGTGAAGACAGTATCAAGTCCACCTACCGGTGCGCATATGGTACTGAGCTTACCGGTTTCGACTACCTCCTACTTCCGGCATGCGGTTAGTACTGTTCAATCCTCAGTCAAAGGGCCAACAACGGAACGGTCCTCAATCGACGCAGGCGGAGACTCAACTTTCCTTACTCAATAATCATATCCAACTTTACCTCCGCCCGGTCTCCAATTTCCCTTCTCATTGCATTATTTCTCATAACACTGCCTGAAGTAACAACCCTATATCATGCGGGTGACAGGAAATCACCCGTCTTCTACCGGTTTACTTAAGCACGGCGGTGCTAAAGATAACTGCACTAGTAAGGGCACTGGTTATTCAAGATTATGCATCTATGGTTCCAATCAATTCCTCAACGTAAATGCACAATACTTTAATATAACATGGAGTAATTAAAATAAGGGATATGCTCCGGGGCTTGCCTTGCAAGTCAGCGGGGTTAGCGATTTCTTCAGGAGCGTGCTCGACTGCGTCCTCCTGCTGCTCTCCCGCTTGCGGCTCCTGGATCGGCTCAGCGATCAGCTCGTAGGCGATGTCGGTTTCAGCATCTACACGAATAAAATATGCCATGCATGAGACTCAAGAAATGATGCAAAGCACTACTCACAACGAAAGACATGGACCAAACTCCAAAAGCGTCTACAGAGCAACCTTACAACTAGGGTTACGATAGCAATGGTTTAGAACGGATGTGCAGCTTTTGGTTCTAAGGCCTTTTAGCCTGAAGTGTTTCCTATCAAGCAAAAGTTACGAACTCGCTTCGAAGGATTAACATAACTCTAGAGCAGCATGGATCAAAACAGAAGCTTGCTTGATTGAGATTACACATGCATGAAACAATAACTAGCAACAAGAATTATCGAAATGAAAAGAAATCAAACACTAATAGATCCACACATACGCACATAGGCTATGCACCTGAAACTTTTTCAGGGGACTACACGTGCAAAGAGTAGGCTACCATAAAATTTTCAAGTTTTTTAGACAAACAGAGCAACCGATACAAAATAATCTAGCTTAAACGCAAACCCTAAATTTAGCAGGGGCAAAAGTGACATTTCACCTGCACAAATATTTTTCTTCTGAAGATCTCAATGTTTGAAACCTAACAAAATTTGGTTTGCATTTTTAGGATTTTTCTGTGATTTATTACGAATTTTGCAAATATCACTCAAATCAAACAAAACAAAACAAAACTACCCTACCCCTAATTGGAGCCGTGGGCCCCACACGTCAGAGGAATAAGAGAGAGGGGGCCTCCCCTGCTCTGCCTCGCACGCACGCCAGGGCCGTGGCCGCGGCCAGGCTCGGCGGCGGTGCGGCTCCCGCCCGCCGGCGGCCGGCCAGCGGAGCGGCCTGGCCGGGCCGCGGTCAGGGCGGGCCAGCAGAGCGAGGGTGCCCGCGGGGCGGCGCAGGGGCGAGCGCGCAGGCGGCCCGCGGCGGCGCCAAGGCCAGGGGCGATGGCGGCGCGCGGTGGCGGCGTCGTTCCGGCCAGGGCGGGGCAGGATGACCGCGGGATGGGGCGGCGCAGCACTGAGGGGAGCTCGGCGGCCTTGAAGCGCTCGGCGGCGGCGAGCAGGCTCGCGCGGGGGCGGTCCCGCGGCAGGAGCACAGCGGCGGCATGGCGCACACGGCGGCGCAGCGGCGCCCCGGCGAGGGAGGTGCCGGAAGGGAGGAGAAAAGGGGTCGGGGAGATGGAGGAGGTCACGGGCGAGCTCACCACGGCTTGAATCGGGCGGAGGTAGACCGGAGGACGGAGATCGACGGAGGGGCGGAGCTCCGGCGCGGCAAGGCATTGGCGGCCGATGACGCAGGCGCTCAGGAGGTCGATTCGGCCCGGGGTTGGCTCAAACGAGCTCGAGAACCGGTGGAGGAGGCAAAGGGCGAGGTTGTGCGGCTCGGGGCGCAGCAAATTGAGGCACGGCGGCAAGGATGGCCGGCGTGGACACCGACGGGGCACTGAGCTCGAGCTCGGCTTGGTGTGAGTGCGAGGAAGGAAAAGGGGAGGGCGAAAACGAGCTCGACTCCGTGCGGATAAGGACGGGTGTGTGAGCACGAGGGGCGAGGTTCGTCAGCGCGACGTGTGGACACGGACGTCGAAGAGCGGCGACGGCTCCGGCGGCGTGTCGAGCGACGAGCAGAGGAGGATATGTAGCAATGGCATTTCTGTAAATAGTTCAAAGTTTCAAATTCCAGTTGGTAAATTTAGTTTTTTCCCCTTGTTCTTGGACTCAAATGAAAAACTTTTGAATACGAAAGTTGTTCAAAATTTTGAGATCTTCAACTTTTGTTTCTGGCACTTTTTCATTTGAACAATGGTTTGAAAGATAAAATTTCAAAACTCGGGTGCATTTGAAAATGTCCTAATCAAAGCAAAATTAAAGATTTTCTTTAAATTTCGTGCTAAAACTTGAATTTTGGCCAAAATGAAAGTTGTAGAGGAAGAAAAGTTCTACAACATTGATGTTGGGCAAAAGTTGATTTAGAGCTCGGATTAGGGAGAAAAACAAGATCGAACGTAGCTCAGTCGAAAGTTACTATGCGAATTCGATTAGCACTAAAGATGATGATTAGCCTCGATTAGCGATTAAGCACAATGTTAGTGTCAAAATTAACACCGGAGTGTTACAGCAGGCATGCCACCTCGCGAGAAGCAGGAAACAACTACTATCTAGCCCCCAGGGCACAAGAAAGCCTACCCCCACATACATCACCTTGTCTGAAACTGAAAACCATACACTAAGAAGAAACATATCATGGTACTAGTTAACACAATTACCCCCACACACAATTACGTTGCATGGTGCTTGAATGCAATAGAGTACCATGGTACTAGTTATCACAATAGGAACATATAAAAAGGGATAATTCAAACACTTATACTAAAAATGAAGCAAGCATTAGATTGATATGCTGAATTATCAAATAGCTACTGATATCCTCATGCAATGTATTTTGTCTGACAATTTTGATGTCTCCCTCACACAGACACATGCGCATTCACACATGACAAATCTAGCTATAGTTTGAGATCCTTCTGTAGCATGTATAGACTCAAACAGTCATCAAAAGTCTTTTTGCAAAAAGTTACTAGCAAACAAACTGAAAAAATGTGTTATGCAACCAGCTCACTTCATGCCATTTCTATTTTATTTAAAAGTATTAAAAGGAAAAGGAGTTCAGAGATGGCTGTCTGAGCAAATAAACAAAAAAAAAACTATCAGCATGAACTATTATGAAACAACTAAAACTCTAAGAAGTTAGAAAATTCAGTCCTAACATTACAATCGCAGGGAAACTCTAAGAGCATTTGGAAAATTCAGAGAACGAACCTGACAACAAGACATTCTCAGAATATCCAAGCCAAATTTACCCATGGCATTCTTAAAATCTTAAAGGCATGCATGTAAGCGAAAATTCAGAAAGTGCATATACAAACAGATAAAATAAACGAGAGAGAGAGAAGGATCCATCAATCACAAGGCCAGCTCTCACACTTCCTGACGAAAAACCCAACCAGAAACTGCAGCAAACCTGCCCCACAGCTCCCAAATCCTCTGCTGCTGCGAACATGCACAACTGCCGAAGATATTAAAAGACAAAATGTCGCAGCAGGATGGATGGCCGCGGGAAGCACAGGTCCGAGGGGGGCCACTTACTACTCGAGTTCTGACTTCAGCATGAAGGCATTTTTTTCCACATTGTTAAATTTTCAAGCTGACAATATTTTGAAAGATGAAAAGATAGACAGACAGAGAGCAGCTGTGCTCTCTAAATTCGGCGACCACATCCACAAATTTACAAGGACATGAAACTCTTCCATCAAGGCGTGAACTAGAAATGAATGAGGTATGTGGGGAATTTGAACACGAAAATACTCTAACCTGACCTGCTTTGCCTATGTGCTGCTTGGCTTTGTTCATATACTCCTCGTTTATACAGAAAGTCCTAACGGTAGGTAATTTATGGCACGATGCATCACCCCTTTTCTTTTCACCTTCAACTACTCCTAACTTGTAATGGATTATTCTGATTTTCTCCTAGGCTTGAACAACTGTTGATCGACGTGGTCCTTTCCCTTCCCTTGTGTCGATGATTTCCGGCCTTATTAGGAAACCATTAGCAAGTACTAATCACTTATAAGTAAGATTTGTGGTAGGCATCGACTAGAACATCTGCCTCAACAATACAGGGCAGGAATGAAGAAGACGGAAGGAATGTGCTCAGACAAACAAATAGACAAACAACACAAAGGAGGCCCGGTGCAGCGCATCACGTCCCCTCCGGCTCCGGTTCCAGCACCGGATCTCTATCCCTATCCCATTCTGAATCCGCTTAGGATGCCCCCAAGACACCAACCCCTCCACCCAGCCCCGAAATGAAACCCTAAAACTAAAAAAATAGCAAAATAGAAACTAAATCGGCTTGAATCACACACAGCATGATCAGACCACACCCACATCGGCTTCAATCGTACACAGGAGGATCAAACAACACCCACAAAGGAGAAAACCAAGGAGGAAATCACATCTGGTAGGTTCGATGGGCATGGAGATTTACAACTAAAAAGCTGTATCCCTGGTGTTGCGGCTGCCGACGAGGAGCACACTTCCAGCACCAATTCGCTGTCCCTCGAGCCTCAGTACCCTCGATTTGGTGAGGAGGGGAACAAAAATCGCCAGAAATCAAACAAACGGTAGAGGAGGAGGAGAAGGGTCATGAAAACACAAAGTTGAAATGGAGTCTCGACCAAAATTGAACCCGACCCGCTAAGCGTTAACGGGCGTGAAAACATACCAGAAGCGGACCCGGTAGGATACTTTGCACAGAAAGCTATCTCGCCCATCCATTTGCAATCGGACGCGCCAGCGAGATGATTGACAGATAAGTGGAAAATCAATCAATTGACAAGGAGCAAAACTTAAAACAATAAGCAAAATTTTGGCTCCGGATCAAAATCCAATTACTAAAGCAGTGCCGAAATAGGTGGCATACACGCAACGGCAAAATAATGGTGTTGCCGGCCCGGCGTACAACCACAGTTGTTGGGGTTGAATGATTGAAATAATCTTGAGGGTAGGGTTTATTAGAGAGAGAAACGCGTGTTATCTTGGATGGACACAGACACCGGGGTCAGTATCAGCTGTGTCGGGAGACAAAAGCAAGCATCGTCGTCGTAATCAAAGCTTATCCGTCCGGTAAGTAAACTACGGTTGGATCTAAGTGCTAGTGGATAAAAATACTAAATTTTAGCACTACTTGTTCAAACGGAAGTGTCAATACGACCCTGCTAATGCGCGCGCCAGCAGCGAAGATAGCAAACGATTTCCAACAAGGTATGTCTTTCCATTTTTAGTTAACTCGTGTATACTTACGTAAGCATCATTTCCTTTTTCGGCTTTACGTGCACAACCCACCAAACGAGCATGCCCCCGTGTGAATTTCCTTTGCACGCCCTGCGTGGCTTCACTACGAGTCTGTGACTGATCCACCGCACGTATCCAAAATGGTATACATAATATATATTCATAAATTTAGAAATAAAAGTTATGCACAAATGTTATAACAAAAAAGGTATTTATACAACAAAATTATGTATGTAAATTAATAATGGTCAACATATTTATATAGCAAATCCATAACTTTTATAGAAACAAATGTATAATTAACTTTTCTTAGAAAAAGGTATAACAAATAAAATCAGAGGAAAAGTTGTGCAAATGCAACACTGAACAAAAATTGTTAATATAACTTATGCAAAAAGATGAGAAACTTATGCAATTCTTAGAGAAAGGTATAACAAATAAGACCGGAGAAAAAGTTGTGCAAATGCAACACTGAAAAATCGTTAATACAACTTATGCAAAAGATAAAAAACTTAAGCAAAAAAAGTTTAGAATTTTTTTTATATGAGACAAAGTTATCTAAACTATATTTATAATTTTTCCTGGACAACAACTTTTTCAGATTAATAGTAAAGAGAAAAAGGGAAAATGAATTAAAAATAGGAAAACAGTATTGCCACTCTCCGTGGGATACGAAGAGAGATGGCAGAGAAGAATAGAAATGGGGAAAGTGAAGGAGAGTGATAAGGACATGGTGCGGTGCTTGATCAAGGGGAACGAAAAAAATAAGAACCGTTGGTAGGCTCCACCCACATGAAGACAAGCTGGTGGTGGAGACTCGGGCGCCGGAAGACTTGCTAGCGCTCGCTCGTGGAATTGGATTTCCGGTGTCAATAGGAATAGGATGGACTAAACTTTAGCTAAGCCGGGATCAGCTCCAAAGACCCGTTGCCGACGCTGCTGCTCCGGCTCCTATCCACTTGCTGTTGCAGCCTTGCAGGTCGGTCCGCAAACTGAATCCGAGGGCGGCGCGCGTCATTGATAAATATCTCCTCTTCTTTCCGTTGGCGGTGATCAGGCCGGTGACGAACTACGAGCCACGTCCGCCGAGGTTTCAGTCCCGATCAGGCAACCCACGAGCCCCGCACCTGTCCTGTCTAGACAGGGCAGACTGCAGTTTCCCGGGAAACTACCACCACGACCCACGGACAGAGGCAGCTCCCACCCTATAAATCCCGTAAACACAAAAAAAAATATCACATCGAATATTTCGACACATATATGAAGTACTAAATAAAATTTATTTATAAAACTTTTTGTATGGATAAGTTGTAAATCGCGACACGAATCTAATGAGCATACTTAATTCATAATTTGCAACAGTGATGTTACAATAATCATCCACTAATTATAAATTAATCATGAATTAATTAACATCATTAGATTCGTCTCGCGATTTACAACCCATCTGTGAAAAAAATTTATAAATATATTTTATTTAGTACTTTAAATTAGAAAAAAATTCTGTCGAAAAAAATTTTGTGCTCTATCTGAACACGGCGAGAGTTATCCGAACTGTGTGGGTTGTGCTATATATACATGGTCGGGAAACGCAGGCTTCTCGGCTCTCCGACGACTTCCACTCAACTTTCAGATAAGGTCCTCTTCCAGGTCCAGCACCAATCTTTTCTTTCCAAGAAATCCACATAACCAATCTTTGCTGCACACGAGTCACTCTGCACCAGAAGGAAAAACCAGCTCGCTCGCTCCATCTGCCCGCCGCGCCGATGGTGCCGCCGCCTCCGCGAGGGCATGGCGGATAACCGCGACCGCCTGGCGGCGCCGGCCTGGGCGACCACGGCCGGCCTCGGCTTCCTCACGCTTAACTCCGGCCTCGCCATCTACCGCGCTGACGGCGACCCCGGCTCGATCCTCTTCGTCGTGGGCTCCTACGCCGCCCTGCTGCTGCTCTTCCGCTGCCTCCGCGACTACGAGCGCGCGCCGCCGGGGTCCCCCGCCAGGGAGCGGGCGAGGCGCGCCGTGTGGCCGCTCACCGCCCTGCTTACGCTGGGCTTCGCCTGGAAGGTCGCCGCGGTGATGCCTTCCGCTGCCGCGGCCGCCGTCGTCTGGGGCCTTGCCGTCGCCACCACCGCCGGAGGGTTTTTTGCTCTGTTCGTCCGAGCATAAAGCGCCTTTTTTTTTTGGTGAGTTGTGTGGTTTGGTCTGTGTACATATCTGTGTGCATGTACAGAGAAGTACTGTTACACTGTAGCTGTGCTAGTTGCTGACTTGGGTTTGTAACATCTCTGTAAATTACTTACTACTTTGTTATGTGACTGCCCATGGCCAGACTATACCAGTATGTGCAGTGGCACCTCTCTGAAGTCAAGCCCAATAGCGACCATCTTCATAATCACCTTATCCAAAATGGAAAAATATGCAGGATCATGGCTCATGGCCGCGGAGCGACTCCAACTGAGGTCAGGAAGTAGGCAAACGAAGCCTCTGATCTGATCCCTGAAGAAACGCAAAAACAGACCACTACGATCAAATTGAGCTTTTATCTAAAAAAAAACACTTCAGTTGGGTCAGTCTAGGCTGTGAGTGCTACTTGCCACTATCTCTGTATGCCTCTAATGAAAAGCTCTGCCTGCACCAGCGTCAACGGGCCGCTCCACCACCACCACCGTCCTGCTCATCCGTCGGCGCATGTCGCGTCGCTCCCAGAGCAGTGCCGTTGCTCGCCATCTGCCAATGCCGCTTGTAGTCGACGTCACACCAGCTGCAAACACTCGAGAAGCCTGTCAACATCACTACTGTACATCAGAGTCGCTTGCTCCGCACAACAAGCAAGCAAGCAGGATGAGGGCGTCGAAGCATATCGTCCTGGGGTCAGTCAAGCACTGCAGAGACGAGAGGTCTTGACCTTGCAGCCGCACGCTATCGTGGCGACTGGGGAGGACGACCGCGCGGCAAACATTTCCGCGAAATCCACCTGACGAAGTGACGTGCCCCCCCGATCTGGAACACCGGAACACGTAGCTAGGCTTCCCGTGGGTGTGCCAGCGGCCGGGTCCGTGTGCGCCGCCACGGCTTCGCACACGCTCTGCCCGGTTCGGCATCGACACGCCAGCTCCAAGTCCAACAACGTTATCCTTTCTTCTTTGTTGCGTACTCCCTCTGTCCCATAATAAACACACATTTGCGATTCAAAAATTTTCCCAAAATAAAGATGCAAATAGCACAAGATTCGATGTATAGCAGTAGCAGCATGCGGCAGAGAAATAAACAAACAAAGGCCCTGTTTAATTCCCAAAAATTTTCAAGATTTCTCGGCACATCAAATTTTTGAACAGAGTATTAAATGTAGTTTAAAAAACTAATTACACAGTTTAGCTGAAAAATGATGAGATGAATCTTTTGAGCCTAATTAATTCATGATTGAACATTAATTACTAAATAAAAACAAAAATAGTCAAATCCAAAAAAATTCAATAACTAAACACGCCCAAAACTGACGGAAGGCTTCGAATGCTCTCGTACACTCATTTACTCATTTGCTTCGGTGAAGCTTCATGAAGCTGGCAGACGCCCCCTACGGCTCTGCTATAGTTGGACAAGGGGAGATGTTTCGAGGGGCAGTTTCGTCATTTGTTTTTCCTCTTGATTACCGTGCCAATTCCTCCAATATTAACTTATTTTGGGACTGAGGGAGTATGGTAAAAAACCGACCTACCTCGACTCCCATGTCCACTGCTTGTTGCAATCGGCTACCGTGCCAGGGGCGACCCGACCTCCGTGCTCTTGGTGCCCGCCTCCTACCTCCTGCTGGCTCCTCTTCCGCCGCCCCCGCGGCTACGAGCGCGCGCCGAATTTTTTTTTAAAAAAAACAACTGCGTGCGGTGTTCTGTTGTTTAGTTTTCAAAAAAAAATTACAATACCCGTTTCATCAAATTTTCGGACATATGCATAGAACATTAAATGCAATTTAAAAATAACTCATACAGTTTAACTGTAAACGATGAGACGAATCTTTTAAACCTAATTAGTTCATAATTGAATATTAATTATTAAATAACAACGAAAGTGCTATAGTATCAAAAATCAAAAAATTTCAAAAAAAATATAGATACTCTAGGTACAGCGAGAACCTCTGTTCGACATGTGTAAGCTACCGCGATAGTACTAGATAATAAATAACTCATTGGACAGGAGAGTTACTTTTTTAAGAAAGATAGAAGAGTTATTTATCCCATCCAAATAACTGATGTCAAAAATTTGACCATCCATTAAAATGTCGATCATGTAGTTGACAATCACTCACATATTATACTGGCTGTGGTTGGTGGCTGGTGCTGATTTAATATGAGAGAAAAGTACTACTGCTGGCAAAAGTGTGTGATGGAATTCGAACCCAGACTGTTTACTCCACAATTGAACTTTAATAATACTTTATATCAAATCTAAATATGAAAATAAATATGATACCAATAATATCCATTCGTATTCGATCCGTTTACATCTCTACTCTCGTTGTTCTATGAAAAATGTAATTTTGTGTTTGAATAAAATTTCACAAAGAGTGTAATTCTGGATGTTAGATCTTAACTAACTATCTTATTAATTGGTTAGATTTAATTTGCGTGCAAAAACTAACGCATGTGATAAATAAATAAGGGCGTGTGAGTATTTTTCATGCCACCATTAATTTATAGAAAAGAAGTTAGAATTGCACTCTTTGCAGAAGGGATAGAATGCCCGAGCGCCTTTTGCATATCACCCGGCTTCGTTTTAGGTGGGAGCCGAGGAGGATCGCGCGGCGATCGTCTGCCGTGGTTTCGCTGCCGTCACGGGCTCACGGCCGGTTAATTTGCTCTGCTCAGCCGCCATCGTCTAAGGCTAAGATTCAGAGGTGATATGTACAGCGGAGACCCTGGGATGTGTATGTACTTGTGTACTATACACTAGCTGTTTTTTTTTTTTTGAGACGATATACACTAGCTGTCTTGTACTGGCTTTTGGCTTGCTCTCTTCTCTGTAACTGTATAAGTAGTATTCCGTCCTAGTCTATTTTCCGTGGGTGTTTCATTTTTCCTGGACGTGGGTGTTTCATTTTTCCTGGACGTGATTGCCCCCCTACTCTGTACGTATCTGTATTATATTCTGCCCTGCCCTGCTTGTAAATTTTTGTGACATCAGCGGTGCAATAAAACGACTTTGCTGCCTATACGAGCCAGGTTGAGGAATTGCTGAAAATACTGGGAATTTCCCGTAAGACTGACTTTTAACAACTGAGACATCAGGGACACAAAGTCAACTCTGTAGCAGCAGCTGTAGCCACTTTGCGTCTTTGCGCTCACTGCTCACCGTCTGGATCGGGCCCTGTTTGTTTCCGTAGCACGAGTAGCGCACATGATTTCCGAGAAAAGAATCTCACATGCATGGGGTACTAAACTAAATTTATTTGCAAAACCTTTTCACAGATTTGTATAACTTTTCACGACGAATCTAATGGCAGTAATTAATCGACGATTGACTACAGTGATGCTACAGTAACCATCCTCAAGTCGTGCGGTCAGAGGCCTCATTAGATTCGTCTCGCGAAGTAGCGCAGGGTTGTGGAGTTAGTTTTGTAAATTGCCTTTGTAACCCTAATTATTGGTCAAAATTTTTGTGCTACTTGTGCTACTCCAAACCAAACAGACCTCGGGTTTGTTCTGTAGACCGTTGCCACCTGTCGTTTTCGGTGCTTGGCGCCACTACGTCAAGACGAACGACATTAGATCTACAGGGTAGCAGGCCGAAAGGTCGCAGATAGCTGCCCGTTGGCGCCATGCCAAGCAACGGTCTCAATTGACCTCACCGCATGGATAAACAAAGATTTTGGATTAGTTTTTTTAATTGTATAATAGTAGAAACACACACATATCTCTATGAACACACACGCAGTCCTAACCTTTATAAGTTGCAGAAAATCTTCGAAAATATAGATATGTTTGTTGTTAGTAGTACTCGTATAGTTTTGAAACCTAACAAAGTTCCGCCGGCCCACGCCGCAACTGCTCCTTATCTATCTATAAAAATAATAATAATTCGGCCCACTCGCTTTGTTCGGGCCGGCGGGAGGCGGCCTGGCCGGTGGTGAACGCGTTTTGTTATTATCTCCAAAGGCCTGGATGGACCTCGTCCTCTACCTCTGCCGGCAGCCCGCCACCGACCGAGTCGTCGTCGTCCTCCGCGGGGAGTGCTCGGCCGGTGCAAGGTGACCGTTGGCAGTAGCTTTTAAGTTTTGACCAACAAATGGCTCCAACATTTGTCTTCACACCTCAAGCTAGATAGCCGTTGCTGCGTATGTATATATATCAGTTATCAGCATACACACACACGGCAAATCCTTAGCTCGAATGGATCCTCGTGGCGCCGGGCCTTCCCTCCTGACCAAGCTCGGCGTGGGCGCCCTCACCTGCAACTCCGCCGTGGCGGCGTACCGGTCGCGGCGGGACCCGGCCTCGCTCGCGTTCGTGGCCGCCGCCTACGCGGCGCTGCTGCTGCTCCTGCGCTCCCTGCGCGGGCTCGAGCGCGCGCCGCCGGTCGGCTGGGGCCGGGGCAGGGTCAAGGCGGCGGTGTGGGCGCTCTCGACGCTGCTCACCGCGATGTTCGCGTCGCGCGTGGCCCCGCTGGTGCCGGCGGCGGTTGGGGTCGCTGTCTGGGTCATGGCGGTCGCGACGGCCGGCGGCGGGTTCTGGGCCTTCTTTGTTGCTGCCTAGTAGTAAGCAAAGACTTGGCTGGCTTCGATGTCGTCGTGCGGCGGCAGGGATCGAGCTGCTGGTTAATTAGATGACGCAGTGGTGTACTTGTACCTGATTTTTTTTTTTTGAAAATACTTGTACCTGATTTTGGTGTAACAAAATGCGGCCAATATATGTAGTCGGTAACTTTCTTTTTATTGTTGGCACTGTAGTCGGTAACTTTCTTTTTATTGTTGGCACTTCTTGTAATTATGTCTTTCAGTCTCGTATTTTAATCTCCGGTCTCTCACTGGCCACTGGGGGAAGCCAAGCTCGCTAATGAAGAGCTGTGATGATGGGGGGCGTCAAGGGATGGAGACGAGTAGACGACGACGGGAAAGGACTAGGAAGGACGGAAGCAGAGTGCGAAACAGAGGAAGCCGGAGCAGGGGGCATGAGAGTCCAGAGACGACGGTCGACGAGCTCACCCGGCGCCACGCAAAGGGCCACTCCAGACTGCGGTTCTTCCCGGGCGGAGGCCAGAGGACCTTGCCTTCCGTCCCCACCGTTGATCATTCGCGGCCGCACGATGACACGTGCTTCCCTCGTGTGGCCAATCCTCTGCCAACCTCGCAAAATGGTTGCCCCTTTAGGATATTTTTTACCACCTCGGCACCTCCAAGGCTCTCGAGACTTCCTGACCTCTCGAGATTTTTCCCGTCGAGGCGAATCGGGCACATCAACCGCCTTTCTCGAATCCGATTCCTCCTATAAATGGCGCGGTGGAAACATGTTGGTCGTTGAATTCTGGCGCGTACGGGAAGCAACCTCGGTCGCAGCTCCCAGTTATTGCCCAGCCTCCCAGCTCGTGCTCCGCCTCGGCCTCGCGCCCATGAACTTTGCCCGCCACGGCGCCCTGACCAAGCTCGGCTTCGCGACGCTGACCTGCAACTCGGCGCTCGCCATCTACCGGTCGCGGGACGACCCGCGCGCCGTCGCGTTCGTCGCCGGCGCCTACGGGGCCATCGCGCTGCTCTTCCACCTCCTCCGCAGGTTCGAGCGCGGGGAGGAAGGAGGGGGCAGGACGACCAGGGCCGCGGTGTGGGCTCTGACGACGCTGCTCACGGCCATGTTCGCGTCGCGGGTGGCCCCGCTGATGCCGCCGGCCGTCGCCGCCCTGGTCTGGATCATGGCGGCCGGAACCGCCGGCACGGGGTTCTGGGCCTTGTTCATCCACCGGTGAGGCGCGGATGCTTCGCTCCTCGTGGTAAGCGGAGCGGTGGATCCCCCGGCGCCGAGCAGCAATCCAGCATTGAAATGGAGATGGAACCGACTTTCAACCTGTCTGACTGTAGCAAAACCTTATTGATTTTTGTGATTGCGGTTGCTTGCTGCAACTAATAATTATAATTGCTGTTGCGACTATGCAAACATTTTGAAAAAAAAATTGTTTGAGCATGTAGTAGTGTGTAATGGAGCTGTCTGCGGAGGCCCTAGTATTACTTATCCTCTGCTACATCTGAATTTTGGAACAGTTACATCTTCACCAATTTCGGTATTTGGAAAAAAAATTGTTTCATACTTTTTCATCCAACAGTGGTACACTTGTTTCTTCTTTGCTCACTCTTCTTCTACCTCCAGCCACATGCCGCTCAAAGCAAGCTTCAGCAGAATCGCCGGGCACTGTCGTCCCGTCTGTTCTGTTGGGGAAGAGAGCCGCCACCGTTGTTCACTGTCACGTTAACCCATTGATACGAGTTTCGACGTAGGATTTTAACTCAGGGTATGCCGTACAAATGCTATTATATACCATTCGGTATAATTTATAGAATGATTCGATAAGCAACTATGTCTATAAATTCATCTAGAATAATATCATTGGTGCACGTTTCAAGAAAAAGAGATGTGATAATACGGCTCCCAACAGAAGATATTACTTTTTTTAGATAGTACCACTTTTAATTAAGAATTATAGTTGATACAAACTTCATCAGGAGGAGTAAGAAGTCAGAAATACCGTAATTTTATAGATCGAACTTCTAGCTAGTCAGCATCACCATTAGAATTGCATGTGTGTTTTGTAATAAGGCTCAGAAGTTGGACTGAGAGTCGATTAGGTCTAGATGGATTCGTGTGGTGTTCGGTCCATAGACAGCCACGGCCCATGGTCGGCCCACATGGCCGAAGCTGGCAGAGCGAGCAAAAAAAGAAAAAGAAAAAGAAAAACTGACTTGGACAGTCTCCCTAAAAAAACTGATCTGGACAGTGCTGTCTCTGTCTGCAACCCGGATGCCTGGAACAACCAGCATGACGACCAACATTTTATCGCACTTGTGTGGTCCTAGCCTTGTAGGCATGCTTATTAACTTCAAAAAAACAAGAAGGAAAAGAAAAGGTCTTGTAGGCATGTTTTTCGGTACTGGTGTTTTGAAGGCGACTCTGTCGGTTCGTGCCGGTGCTTGCGCGAGAAGAAATCAGAAATGAATCGATTGGCATAGAACCAGGGTTTACCTAACTGTCGGTAACCGGTCCGGTTTGACCGGTTACCGGTCAAACCGGACCGGACCGGTTTCGGTTTGGTCCGGTATGAAATCGGTCCAAATTTAAAATTAAAATTTAAATTTAAAAAAATGAAAAAATTTCAAAAAAAATTCTAAAAATACTTCAAGGTGCGGCGAATCTAATGGTGTCAAATTTTCTCAAAAAATCGTTCATTTAGTATAGTTTGTGGGGATTTGAAGTTAAACAAAAAAAACGTGCATACAAAATTATACAAATATAATGTAAAAGTAGTACAAAAGAGGGTTAAAGGGTTCATTTAGACTAAAATATATTATACAAACATTTATTTAGTATACTTTGAGGGTATTTGAATTTAAACAAAAAATAAAATTTTTTTGAATTTGACCGGTTATCAGTCAAACCGGCCGGTTACCAGTCAAACCGGCCGGTAAACCGGCCAAACCGGCCGGTATACCGGTACAAACCGGTTGAACTACACCATTTGAATTCCACCGGTTCTGACCGGTAACCGGCCAAACCGGACCGGTATACCGGTACCGGAGGGCGGCGGTTACCGGTCTCCGGTCGGTTAGGTGAACCCTGCATAGAACCGTCATCGGATCACAAGCACCTGATGCTCTCCTTCTTCTCCAAGTATCCCCGGCCGTGTCCCCGTGAACGCTCCACCTTTTATTAAGGACTGCAGAAACCTTTCTTTCTGCTGTACGAAAACAGTTTTTTTTCTTTTAGCACACACGTGAGCCGTGTGTCCTGGATGACTTGTTAAGAAGCGGCTGACCAGAATGCCACTGGTCTTTTTCATCTCGCGGCGGTCCAGTGTGCCTGGCCATGCAGCTCACCGCCCTCGCATGGAGCAAAAAGGGGACAGACCACCAGCTTCAGTAATCCCACTCATCGAGCTGCATGTTTTTTGGAGCGCGATGCCGATCAACGGCAGGAGATTGCCGGACCGGGGCGGCAAGTGTGGAAAATCCAAGCTCCGGGCCCGGGCTGTGTCCGTCGAAAAAACAAATAAAAGTAATTCCTTCCAGAAACTTGGACGTTGGGCCCACCAACTTCCTCCGCCAGGCCCCAGGCCCCAGGCCCCAGGCCCCAGGCCCCAGCCCCCAGCCCAGGGGTGTCGCGGCGCCACCCAGCCGCAAAACGCACGCCGGCGCGGCCCACACCATCGATCATCGGCCGGCGGAAAAGTCTGCGGCGACCGCCGAGTCCCTTTCCTCTCCCACGCATAGAGCTGGGACTTGGGCCGTACCATTTTTGAGCGGGCCGCGGCACCACGATCTAAAGCACAGCACGACACGAAATATTTTGAATCGTGCCGGCACGATACGAATACGAGGGCCGTGCCGTATCTAAAATCTCAGCACGACGGGCCGTATGGCACGACCTGTATTTTGGGCCGTGCTTAGGCCGGCACGGCACGAAAATAGCCCATCGGCTAGTACATAGTCCGTTGCTCTATTATGACAATTAATCTTTATTTTTAATTAACAGCAATCATGAAAGAAAATATTATTTATTTAAAAAAATCATATAATTTTCATACCATCAATAGTTTATGCGATTTCTAATTGCAATAGCAATATTTCTGTGTCGATGCATATAAATTCAATTGCAAGTATCCCGAGGGCCGTATTTGGGCCGGCACGGCACGAAGGCGTACCGGCGTGCCATGGGCCGTGTTTGAGCTTGATAATAGACTTATTGTGCCAGCACGGCACGGCACGGCACGATATATCGATTGTGCCTAAAAATCTAGATCCGACACGGCACGAGCCACGAGAGGGCCGGCACAAGTCCCAGCTCTACCCACGCGGGCGGGGCAGCCATCTGAGCAGCCTCTGCCACGCAGTGGCAACCAGGCGACCATGCATCAACCGGCCGGCAGCCGCGACCCCAGCACGGTCCTCTCCTCTCCGTACGTGTTTCCCAAATCAGAAAGGCCATTCGCCATCAGCATGCCGCGGAACGGTGGGTCTCCAATTTCGTTCTCGATTCCGCGAGACTAAAGAAACAAGCTCATGTTCGCCTCGCAGGAGGCAGACCAACCAAGTTAAACAAGTGACGAGATGAGACAACGAAATTGTCTGTCTCGTATAGCTCGGCCACGCCATCGATGACGCCAGCGCCGCCTAGAAATACTTGTCGAGACCTCCAGCCCGTGAAGCGCTACCTCCCGGCCCGGAATGAAACGCAGCACCATGGATTTCGGCCGCCGCAATTTCCTGGCAAACCTCGGCCTCGCCGCGCTGACGTGCAGCTCCGCGCTCGCGCTCTACAGGTCGCGGGGCGACGACCCGCGCTCCGCCGCCTTCGTGGCCGCCGCCTACGGGGCCGTCGTGCTCCTAGTCTACTTCCTCCGGAGGCTCGAGCGCGGGGAGGAAGGGGACGACGACAGGCGCGGCGGGAGCACCACCACCAAGGCCGCGGTGTGGGCGCTGACGACGCTGCTCACGGCCATGTTCGCGTCCAGGGTCGCGCCGCTCATGCCACCGGCCGCCGGTTCCGTGGTGTACCTGCTGGCCGCCGCGACGGCCGCCGCGGGGTTCTGGGCGTTGTTACTCGCCAACCCCTGAGGGCTAGTTTGGCAACCAAGGGGTGATGTCCCGGGGCAAGGGGCTCCCCCCGCGGGGAAATACCTGTCGCTCCCACCCCTGGGGCACTTCCTCCCCTGCGGCCTAGTTTGGCAGCAAGAGGCATAAAACCCAGGGATAGGAACCCCCGAGGGCGATTTTCGTGGCATGTGAGAACCCCCTCAATTCCATGGGGAGAAATCCCTGCTTGGGATTCATTCCCGGTAATCATTTGGAAGACAAATGGTAGAAATCTCTAGATACAAAGAAAATGATCAAATAAATTGGAAAAAAAATAAAAAAAATTAGGTAATTTGCGTATCTTCTCTGGCAACGTCTATCACGGTTACAGAATGTAGAACATGTGGTTTGCCGTACACCCATAAATTAAAAAACAAAGATAAACGGCTATTAAGGCATAATGCATCTAACAGATTTGTATCATCCAACCATATTAGGTACTTGCATGCATATAAATAACACAACTGCAAAGAATCAAAAGGACTTGTAGCGCCATTAACAATCAACTGCCATGTTGATTCATCACAAATATGTAAAACTTCACTTCTCTGAGATCATGCATTGGTTCCCACCAAGCACATTGCAAGTAACACAAAAAATAGCGACATGTTAACTCGGATTCAAAAAGTTAGATGTTAAAAGATATCTGCATTTTTCATACCACACACACAATATGATTCTACTTAAAATCAAACTTAAAAGGTCATCAGTTGTTACAATTCACTTTAAGAATTTCGAAAAATACTCCTAGTCTCCTACAGTACAGCTTAGATTCAACATATAATTTAGACCTCATATGTTCAATACCTTTTTCATGACAACCACATGTTTTATGCTACTAGAAAAAAATAATACTAGCAGCTAGTGCTAATTGAGGCTTCAGAATAACGCGAAGCTGCAGCTCGAGCACGTGCAGATGCTGCTGAGCAATGTGCCGGGGCTGCTGAGCAACGTGCACAAGTTTTGGAAGGCCAAGTCTCCACAGTGGTCGAAACAAATGCACAATTGCAACAAGAGCAGCAAGCCCAACGCGATGAGCTTAGTTTCTTGAGTGATGAGCTTATTTCCTTGCGTCAAACACAGAGTGGATAGAACTTGATCAACAAATGGGTGACCTTATTGCACGCATACATTCTGGTGCTTTGCAGCTTCCATCAAACACATAATATGTGGAATTACAATTCAGATCTATGTGGACAGTGGACACCACCAAGCAGCAGTAGCACTCCAATATCAATGCAAGAAAATTGGCATCAAAGAGATATGCTTCGATCATTAGTTTAGATATCAGTAGTTTAATAAATTGTGATGATAAAGGTGTCACTTTTCACATATCAATTGTGATGATTTACTTACCACGGTTATAATAAAATAGTGAGAAGAAGAATTGACACAATAATTTCTAACAAAATCAAATGTTTTTGTGACAACAAAAGGTGCCACAAATGGATAGGCTAATAGTGCTACATTAATTCACCACTATTGGGTATGGTTATTTGTGGGGAACAAAATTTCAACACTACAATATTTTTGACTCAAGTATTTATGGCAATTGGCAACCAGTGGTTTTATGTTTTTCTGATTAGTTTTCACCACAACCCCCCCCCCAACCCTTGTGATTAATCTAGCATCAAACACAATTTTTCTTAGACCAAACAAGTATAATGTCTTCCTCAACTACTGTCTCTAGGATTCACAGAATAAGAAATGCATACCTGATTGCTTCAGTTTTATACCATTCATTGCTTCCACTGAGCACTCTGCAAGTAACACAAAAATTGACATTTCGCTTAGTTTACATGATTACAAAAGTATTAGAAATTCGGGTGCAAGACCAAAACGCACCAATATTGAGAATGCAGGTACCAAATGCACTAATATTTCAAGCCAAGCCACCAGCAGTTAGTAGTAGGAGCTGGTTCGATGGATCAGGATGAAACAAAACGCACACTGCCGGCCGGCCACCTCACCAGCCTACTGCATACACATGATACAGCATCACCAGACTGCATACACATGATACGACAGCTTGAGAAACAAACAAAGAGAACTGCAGGAACAACAAGCCCACCTAGTAGATCTTGATGACATGCCACTGAAGTGGTAAGATCCTCACACTCTCACGACCAACTGCCTCAGATTGTCGTCTATTCGTGGCTGCAGCTCTTCTTCCCCGCGATCTAAAAGAAAAGGTACGAGGAGATACTAGCGGGGGCACGGAGCAGATGCGGCGCGTAGATCGGATCGACTCACCTGATGTGGTGGCGATGGAGACGAGTATAGCGAGGCAACCAGCGGTGGCGGCGGAGAAGGAGAGCGCCACCGCGGTGGGGGGGAGGGGGCGGAGGAGAGCACGTAAGCACAGTGGCG
This sequence comes from Panicum virgatum, assembly GCF_016808335.1. Lineage (NCBI taxonomy): Eukaryota > Viridiplantae > Streptophyta > Magnoliopsida > Poales > Poaceae > Panicum > Panicum virgatum. The sequence goes on along the minus strand of NC_053139.1, from coordinate 3,882,781 downwards.
ACGGGGAAGGAGGAGGAGAGCGCGACCAAGGCGGCGTGCGGCGGCGGAGGAGGAGAGTGCAGCGGTGGTGATGGGGAGCAGAGGAGTCGAGTCGATGCGGGGACGGGGAACGATGCCCGGTGTCCGGAGGTCGGGCTTATTTCCACGTGGAAAACCGGCTCGATCGGGCTGGAGATCCTCGTTAGGCAGGCTTCCAAACGCGCCGGTTGAGTGGCCCGTGAAAACTTTCCACGCGGCCTGCCTCCACGGGGAAATGGCCGGGAACCCGGCGGGGAAACAAGCTGCCAAACGAGCCCTGCGGGCTGGTGATCCCCGCGCCTGATTTGGGAGGAAGGGAATTGTTTGCCCATGGAAAAATCAAGAAAAATCAAGAAAATACTAGAAAATTCAAACAAATAAAAAAGCTGCTCTGAAAATTTAGGAAAACACATAAAATGCTTGATAAAATCATAATAAATTTGTTGCATCATGAATTCAGGCTTCAGGAGCACGTTGAGATCATAGAGTAGACTACCGCCAATCTATTCATGTCATCATCCAACAGAGATGGGCATAACTAGAATACAATATCGTTCAAGCACTATGTCCTCCTAGTGCTTTCAGCAGCATATGAAACTGACACAAAAAATAGATCGATTCCCTTCAGAAGAATGCATCCAAAAAATGGAAGAGTTGAGATTTCTGATTCATCATTCATCCTTGTTACTTGTCGAATATAGCAGCATTCTTCCTTGCCTGTCATGATCCACACAGGTGTATCAGTGAGATTTAAAAAGATGAAGCAAATAATAAGTATCAAATTTATGATTGTTTTTATACTGCTAGCATTAGTGAATACAGGTGGTTACCAAAATCTGCCTCAAGACAAGAATATGTGGGAAGATATATGCATCACGGAGAGAATTATATGTGTTGTCAGAGTACCATCAACAGATCTTTGAACAAATAGAAACAGAAGGTTGTAAATATTAAAGTTTATTTTTCGAAAAATAAATATTAAAGTTTAACATTTCACGCAAGCAGAAAGATTAAAAAAAGTTATTATGCATATCTGGTGTATTAGACTTTGATCACCAGTAGATTTGTTAATCAAAGATGGTGTCAGAGGCATCTATATCAGAAAACTAAAGATGTTATTATGCATATCTGCATAATTGAGTTATAACAGGAAGTGGCGCTTCTGCTCCTGCAGTGCCGGCTGATTCAACCTCTCAGCTTGGTTCTTTAATGCCTACGTCTGGCCTCTAGATTTCATTTCAAAATATTCATTTAGGTGAGTCTGAACCATGTTCCGGACCATCATACCCAGTCCACAATTCCACATACATAACCAGAGCGTTTCATACTCATTGACGGACATTAGGAAGGAATATACCAAACATTTGCAACAACTAAAACAGTTCTTTTCTTTGGGGAATTAATTCCATAAGGAACTACATAATCAACTTGCATATGCTGTAATCAGATTAGGCTGCACCAAAGTGAGAATTACATTTCTAAATTATACATATCAAAACAAGAAAACAGAACTTCCTGGCAGCTGCAGACTATAGATGAAGCTGTAATGTAAAAAAAATGAAAAGAACAAAAGCTATTATCAACCTTGTACTCAGGACATTTCAGTCAGGACAGGATCGATGAGCAAGAATGTGATGATATATACAAAGAACTCGAATCAAAGATCTGACCCAACTAGCTAGATTAAGCAACCTTTCCAGCTCCTAATGCATGTCTAATTAACAGGAACCAGCTCGTCATGCACGCAAAAAGGCTTTGTTCAGAAATATTAATTAATCCTCAGTAGAGACTAGAGAGCCTACAAAGCAAAATTGCGGAGGTGCGTGTGCCCAGGTGCGTGTGCGTGCGGGGGCGATGCGGAGGAGTGCGCACATACCGATGAAGTGGCCCCGGAGCTCAACGTCGGGTCTCTCACAGCCACCGTAGGGCTCCCCCGACCGCGATTTTTTGCAGGATCTGCAAGAAAAGGTGTGAGGAGAGGAGAGGAGAAACCCTAGCGTGGGGGCAAGGAGATGCAGGGGGCGGGGAGAGGGGAATCACCTGATGCGAAGGAGGAGTTGGCTGCAGGAACACCGGAGGGAGAAGCAGGTCGGAGGAGGAGATCCACTATCCAGGCAGCCGCGGCGGCGGCGGTGTTCTCCTCGTGGAATCGCGTGACTCGCGAGCAAGACGAGGGAGGGGGAGCGCCGCCCGTTGTCTAGAGGCCGGGCCAGCTTCCACGGGGAAATTGGGCTTACCCGGGCCAAAAAAACCCCACGCACAAGACTTCCAAAAACGCACCGCGTGGAAAAATTCCGCGTGGGCTGCTGAGTAATAATGTGTGATGGGACGCCCCCCACGCTAAATACTACAACCGGACACGAATGAAGCGGTATGCATATGCACCATGCCATTGTTCTATCAGAAACTACCAAATTCATTTCATTCAGAGTTCAGAGATGTTTGAGCTTTGCTCGTGTGTGGTGTTGTTGGCTGCTCCAGTAATTCTCTAAGACCTTGTTTAGTTCGCGAAATTTTTTAGGTTTTGATACTGTAGCAATTTTGTTGTTATTTGACAATTAATGTCCAATTATGAATTAATTAGGCTTAAAAGATTCGTCTCATCGTTTACAGTTAAATTGTGTAATGAGTTAATTTTTTCAATTGTATTTAATACTTCATGCATATGTCCAAAGATTCGAAGTTCTCTTTGTAAATGTTCTCTCCATTCTCTTCTGGCAGGCAGGCATCTTGACACATAATTCATTTATGTACGACGTTTCATTTTGCCAACTTCCTTGGAAATTTTTCCTTTTTTAGATAAAGGAAAAATTTTCCTGAACTTGTAAGATGCATCAGTTGAATCATAATATTACTCTATATATGCTGTTCAAGTTGTGTGCAGTAACAAGTCGCGGAGAGGACGAGCAGTACGAGTGCTCGACATGTCAGAAATGAATCGCTTCTTTTTTTCCGAAAAGAAACGGATTCCTCGATAGTTTGACGAAGCGTCCCCTCGTACGAGAAGATTCAAAGTGATACATTATCAGTCTCAGGAGGCTGATAACACTTTATTACATCAGATGGTTCATCACCGTACAAACCTCCGAGGAGGTGGACACTCGAGATAGACGATAATAAGAAGTAACCAGGCTACGGTAATACACCAGAGCACGACCCACATGGGATCTAGCTAGGGCTCAGAGTGCTGCGTCAGCGAAAGCATCTCGAACAGGGCCGACACCACAGGTAAGGTTGGGTACAGGACGGTAACCCTACTCAGCGTCGTCTGGAACAAAGTCTGGATCTTCCTCTGCAAAAAGTAAGAATGAGATGAGTACAAACGTACTCAGCAAGTCCAACCACACCCACGGAGGGGGTAACAACAGAATATAATGCACATGGTAAATCATGGATAATATTACGGTTTATTTTGCAGAAAGCTAGATTTTATGCAGGGGTTTAGTTGAAAGAAAACATTTTCAAAACCAGTTTTCTTGTACCGAGTAATACGTAGTGATGATCCACACAGGATCCAAGTTTTAATCTGCTACCGGACTCCCCGTCCGCCGTAGCACATGGCACAACTGCCGAACACATTTCCAAAACAACTTACGCTAACCCATCTTTTTTCAGAAGAAATACTAGTTATGTGACCACACCGTAACTCGCCCAGTACCGTGAGCACAGCTATTCGAATAGTTTTCAACTCTGCAGAGGTGTGCAACTTTACCCACAAATGGATACCACAACTCGAACACCGTAGTGTCGGTGTAGATCCCGACATAGCCATTACTAACCTTAGCTAGACCTGACTAGCCATCACAGGATCCATCAAGGGTCATTGACCTATCACAGAGGTTTTAACCAGGGTAAAAGTCACACAGAGCTATTCCCTTCTACTTGATCACCCGTTGCTCTCAGCTCTTCTGATGGCTATCAAACCAACTAGTGGGGTTTATGATAAGCCGTTGCCCATTCAACGGTCGAGTGGTTTGCACGATAATAGAGTTAGGTGAGATGACACACCAACTCGGTCCTTAGTTGTGACAAGATGGATATCTCCCTTCCTTGACCTGCCACACATGCACGAGCTCACCAAATGGCAAATCACGCAGAAATGCCATCCATCCCGTCTAAACTCATTTTTCAAAATTCCACTTTTATCCTTTCCCACACACGCACACATTTTCTTTATAAAATAAGTTGTGTTATGTATAAGGTCCTAAGCGTCCTAATATTGATTAACGTCCAAGCAAAACCAGACATTAATCTAGGTGGTCAAGGAATGGTTATCACAAATCAAGGGGTGACTATAGAATCGTGTTTTCATGCAAGCAAAATATATGCAACATTGTAAAACAGGCCAATAGGTTGTGTTTATAAAGACTAGGACAAAAACATGCATCAAAGGGTGGGATTGAACTTGCCGTCTTCAAAGCCTTCGGAGAGGTCCTGTCCTTCATGCTCGGGGTCGCGGAATTAGTCCTCGTTCACCTGCTCGCAGAACTGCTCGTCGACGGGCTCTCCTTCGTTCACACAGTGGTCTACGTCGCACACAAACAAACACACAATCAAGAAAAAGAATTAAAAGCTTTATCATTGAGCTCGATTCAGAAATAATTAAGATATGGAAATAGAAGTAACATTTTTGGTTGTTTTTCTTAATGACACAGCCAAAACTATATTAGAAATGGCGTGGTAAAGTTTTGGGCCGATCGGGGAAGTTTTGGGTCGATCGGGGATGTTTTGGCGCATGAAATGATAGGTCAAAGGGTTAATTAGGAGTCCAAGGGCTCATTTGCAAATTGTTTTTGGAATAGAAAGGACTTGGTTGTAATTTTTGGAAAGGTTTGGGTTATTCTTGGAAAAGGTAGGGGCTTAGTTAGAATTAGTCCTATAAGGTAGAAGGGTTTATTTGAAATATAATAGAAGGAAGGGTTTGTTTTGCAAAATGGTTAAAAGGTGGAGGGGCTCTTTAACAAATAGAGGGAAGGGGAGGGGGCTATGGGCTTATTTACCATGTCTTCTTCCTCCCCTCGCACCCTGGGCCGGCGGCTTGGGGCTCGGGGGTGGCTCTGGAGTGGGGAAAAAGGGGCAGGAAGGTGCGAGGGTCTGATCCCCGGCCGTGGCTCTGGCCGGGGTGGTCCGTGGCGGCCTGGCCGCGGGGGCAGGCGGTGGCGAGCGGCGGCAGACGCGGTGGCGCCGCAGCGAAGCTTGGTGGCGGCCAGGGTAAAGAGGGAAAGTGAGAGGGGGCCAAGAGGGTCCTACCTTGGCCCTTGGCCCGGGTGTGGAAGAAGCGAGGTGCTTCGGTCACGGGAGCGGGCGGCGGCGGGTGGAGGACACTACGGCGGCGGCGCTGCGGCTAGGAAGGGGAAGCTAAGGCCGGCGGGCGGGGTTGTGGGTAGGGTGAGCTGCACTGGGTGCCCTTTTATAGGCAATATAGGTCGGTGGGGGAGGCCGTGACTGGGAGGTCGGCCGGCGAACGGTGCGGGCGGAATTAATGGTGGTTGGCCGCGTTGGCTTGTCGCGGAGAGGCGTGCGGCAGCGAGGGCGTCGAGGCCGCTCACTGTGGCACGTGGAGGGGGAGGCCGGGCGCTATGCTTGGCGCGAGCGGCGAGGCGGGGCGAGCAGTGCACGCACGCGCATGGCCGGCGGCGAGGGCGACCACAGGGAGGTGGCAGCGGCGGCGCTGTTGCTAGGCGACGCGCAGCGCGGCGGGTGCACGTGGAACAGCGACCTGGCGTGCGTGGGCGGGCCGGTAGCAGAGGCGTGCGGGGTCGGGGCAGCCGGCGAGCGGCGCGGCGGGCGGTCCGTGCATGTGGAGCACGCGCGTGCTCGTGCGCGCGCAGCACAGCCCGGCGGTGCCTAGCGCGGCGAGTGCGCGGCCAGGGGGCGCGCGCGTTGGCAGCGAGCGGCACGGCGGTGACTGCGGTCGTGCGCACGTGGGCACGGCGGGCGCGCAGCAGCCGGTGTCGTGGCGTGGCGAGTCCGGGCGTGCACGCGCGTGCGGCGTCGTGGCGGTTCGCGCGGCGCGGGCAGCGGCGGTGCGCTAGCTGGGCAGGGGTGCGCGACGCGTGCGGGAGCAAGGAGCGATGGCATGCGGGCAGGCGGCCGAGCAGCGCCTGGTGGTGCGCGGTAGAGGAGGGGCCGGGCCGGGGAGCGGCGCTCGGGCGTGCGCGATAGGGGAGAAGGGAGAGAGAGGAGGGAGGAGAGAGGGAAAGAAAGAAGAAAAGAAAAAGGAAAATGGGAAAAAGAAAAAGAAAAAGAAAAGGAGGGGAGAGAGAGAAAAAGAAGAGCGAGATGGAGAGATTCGCACCGCGATCACGGCGACTGTCAGCCACGCGCAATGTCGCGTGCGCACACGGGCGAAGCCACAGTGAAGTGGTCGGGGGGTTGGAAATCGGACACTGGGAACAGAGAGAGTTTCCGGGGAAAAGGGTTTGGAGTTTAGGAGGGTTTTGAGCTCAACGATGAAAAGTTTCGCAAATAATTATTTTTATCGCATGATTTAGTTTGGTTGATTTTTCAGGATGTCACATTTGATTTTGCCAGGATGGGAAGATTTACTTAAACTTGTGCAAAATACACTTGAATCATTCATCACAGTTCCAGAGAAGGCGAAACAGGGGCGCTTCGCTTCCGCCGCCGATCCGCTCGATTCCCCTCGCCGGCAGCCTCTCTAGTGGCTGTGCGGGGTGGGGAATCGGGTGGATCAGGGGCCGGCGTACATACTGCTACTAGTATTAGGGGTAGGTTAGTGTAACAACTCACCTTGTTAATGAGTGGGATCAAATTCTAAGTGAGCCTAATTTGCAACTTTGTTGACTAAGTCAACATTTGGTCAATATGAAAAAGGTGGTGCAATGTATGAGTTGAAAGCTCCAAGGTTCCAAGAAAACGAGAAATTCAGCAAAGACCGATGATTTTGCTACGTCTGAAAATAGTGGTAAACGGCTGAGATTAGAGGTGAATAAAATGGCACTTTGTGTAACAACTTTGTACAAAATGTACCAAAAATGGAGACTTGGATGTCCAGGCTTTAAAGTGGTACTATTTTTTTATATATAAAATGGAAAAAATTATTTAAATTTGAATGCAAAAGCGGGTAAATGGAATGAGTTTGCTGAATTCCTGAGAATTTGTGTGAACCAGCCATGTTCAGAGCCGTTTTTGATTATATTCAAGACAAAATTAGAGGAGATGCCTGAAAGAAAAAGTGTAGCCAAATGGTAGGGCTACAACTTTTATTTTGGACGATTTCAAAGTTTAGTAGTGAAATTTGGAGAAACAGAGGCCCAAATATCATGGATTTACACTGAAAAGAAGTCGATTCAGAGATTCAGGCCCTACAGTAATCGTCATCCTTATCTCATCCCAAGCGTCGCTGGGTAAATTCGCAGGAGACTTCCAGGCACCCACGCGTCGATCAACAGCGGCGCCAACAGCATGCAAGCAAGTGCAACGTGGAGGACCCAGAGGCGACGGGAATTGGTGTTAGAAGCGACGGCGAACAAAACGATGAAAAATAGAAAGATCAAATTGTAGAAAGATACGAGGATTTAACGTGGAAAACCCCTCCAATGCGAAGGGTAAAAACTACGTGCGCCAGCCAGCAAAAACTTCACTATATCGGGTGTTTGTGTACAATGCCTAGCGGCGGCTTACAAGAGGAATAATAGGATTGATATTCTCCGGTGAAGCCTATGGGTTAGATATATAGGAGAGTCACGTGGTCTCCTCAACTTCTACTAGCAATGTGAGATTAAAAGTTTGCACCACATGAGCCTTAATGGGCCAAGTACAAATTCCAACAATCTCCCATCAAAATTTGGATCATAATATAACAATTGGAATAAGAACTCTCCAAGCTCATCCAATTGCTCTTCCTTCCGCCATCTTTTTCTTCCCCGAACCAAGCTCTCTGTTTCTCGCCGATTTCGTCGCCCTCGCGCGATCTTGGTTCGATTCCTCGCACACACATCACCAGCAGCCCTATCTCGACCGATTCGAAGAGTTTCTAGCCCTGCCATCGACCACAGCCGCTAGCTCGCCATCGTCTTCTTCCTCTGGCCACCAACGAGCATTGAAGCTAGGTCACCGGTGAGCTCTAGGTTCCCAAGGTTTTGGGTCTTGTTTGGGCAATCTAGGATGTTGGTTATGTGTCGTAGAGGGTGTGCGTGCTGCTCGCTGTGTTATTTTCGTGGCCAGGGCGGCCGGAACACGCGTGCGCTGCCGTGGCCGGCGTGGTCGCCGGGAGGTGCCGCGGAGCTCTATGCTCCGGCCTTCCCGAGGACCGATTGAGGGCTGGAATGGGTTCGTGGGATGGTGGTGGTGCTCCTCGAGCCCCCTCCCGGCGCGGGGAGGTGCCGCCTTGGCCGGCCGGCGTTGGCCATGGCAGGCCGCCGCCCCCCCATGGCGTTCCTCGCCGGGGGTGCTGGGATGTCGGGTTTTGGGGACACAGGTGGCGCAAGGAGAAGGGGACGAAGGCCGCGGGCCCGGGGCCGACCGCCGGCGAGCCACCGGAGCTGCTGCCCGGCCGTGCGTGCGCCTGTGCTGGGCGGCAAAAGCAGCGAAGCCGAGGAGGCTGCTTCCGTGAGGGGCAAAAGAAGGAGAGAGGAGAAGGAAAAAAAAAGAAAGAAAGAAAAGAAAGGGGGTTTTGTGAAAATAGTTTAGATTAATTTGGTTTCTTGTGCTAAAAATTTTATATTCATCCAAAAATTGTGAAACAAATTTTGTTAGATTTCTTTTACCATTCTTTATGTAATATAAATATAAAAACTTTAGATTTTAAATGAGGGTTTAGATTTGTTTATTTTTTATTCTTAAAGGATTTAAATAAAACTTTAAACCCTTATTTCTTTTAAAAATTAGGATTAAAGTGTGGTTAGGGTTTTTAAGTGTGTTTAGGTGTTGGATTACAATTTTATAGTGGGGGTATAAAGATGTAATTCAATTTTTCCAAATACTTTGCATTCATGCACTAACATTGCATCTCATTGCGACTAGAATCGGAAGTCGCGGACGTCAGCGTCGAATACATCGAGCTGCCACCCGAGAGACCCGCAGGAGGAGAAGAGGTGATCGTGATCGAGCACGAGCCCGAGCTCCAAGCCGAAGTCCCACCTCCCGAGGCTGATCAAGGCAAGCACCGGAACATCTATGCCCACTAATTTTAATTAACTTATGTTATTACTTATGTACTGCATTTGAATTGCTTAAGTCTAGGAGTTGTTTGAAACCCAATTGATGCATGTTCAACATCCTTGATTTAAGGACATCTTTGCCACCTTCTCAACTAGATAGATCAAACCAAAATGTCTAAAAGGAATCCACGCTAAAAGCAACCAAAGGTCCAGATATTACTTGAAGGTTCACCTGATAAAACCAGACAATGGTTGGCAAGTATGATGATCGTTGAGTATAGAGCAGAAGAGGAGTTCTGGTCTGTCCTCACTTTCAAAGAAAGAAATAAGGAACTATGGTATATTTAACCTTGATCAGACGTTGAACAAACTGGTCATATGCTGACATATGGAACCAGTAAGCCCGGTAGCTTGGTCGACCTAAATACTTGAACTGAGTGTTACCACACCTGGCGTGGGAAGTTGGCGGGGTCGTAGCCTGAAACCCGTGTCGTGATCAAGCCCGACGAGGGATCCTTCACGGGGGTGTGAACCCGGGTCTGGGTATGCTTGGTTCAGGGTTTAGTATCCTCCTCGTGAAAGATTGCCATGTACAATTTACCGGAAACTGTGCGTGACGTGTGCCCAGTTATCTCCTGCAGGATGTAAATTGATTCGAATCGCCGCAATTCTCGGATATGAATGCTGTTTGATCTCACTTAAACATCGTATCCAATTACGATGTGACCAGTATACAAGAAGTTGCTTGTGAACATAGAGTTATCATGATGGCTATGAATTAGATTTATTCTTGGGTCTAGTGTCTATATATGAGTCTCGGTTTAGGAAGTTGCTGTTTTGGAGTCCAAATGTTTGAACAATGAGCCAGTCCACCAAATACAACCTTGCATGCTCCTTGATCCTATATATATTTATACTTGTGTAGTCGGGTCAGTCTTGTTGAGTACCTTTTTGTACTCAGTGTTTGTGCTTAAATGTTTTTAGCAGCGCCGTCGGAGGAGCATCAGGAGTAAAGCACCAAGAATCGGAGAGTATGTTGAGTCCATACATCTCTGAATGTTTTATAAACTCGTTGTAATATATAAACTTATGGCAATAATCCCTAGGACTGTAGGTGTACTCCTTAAAAACTCTGTAGAGTTGGTATGCATTAAGTTCGCTCTTATATTGTAATAACACTTTCCTAGTTTTATGTTCTACAATAAATGCCTGTGTGTAATATCTGAAGCTGTATGCTAAGTGATCCCGTATGCGTGTTTATGGAACGATTGTATGGTGGAAAGTTCGGGTGAAGCCCGACGGACTATCGGATTTATTCCGTTTTAAGAGCGTTGATTGAATTACCACTTTAAATGATGATCGGACGCTCTTAAGCCGGGATAAATTGGGCGGTTCCGCCACAGTTAGTGCTACGTAGCTTGGTTGGCCGGTGAAGCATGCGTTGGCGTTCTCGTGCAGCGGCGACAACTGCTTCATGGCAGCATCTTTTGCTTCTGCTGGTCCGGGTGGGATTGGCAGGGGGCTCGGTTTACCTGAGCTGGTTCTCCCATGGCCGACGGGAAGATGGTGGATCTGGCCTCATCCTTGGCGTGGTGGGCGGCTTCATCTTCTTACTTTCCAACCTCGTCGGCGACGGTACTAGGTCTGTCTTCCATCTTCCTTGCGGAAGGGTGGATTCCTCTCGCATACCTGGGGATGTGCTCTTTGTCTACGCTGTTGCCTCGTGTGGTGGCGTTGGACTGGGGTTCCTATCATCGGCGGCAACGGCGGTGCCTGCAGACCCTTCTTCCTCTTCTTCCCTCCGTGAGTGGGTGGCCGATGCTCGTTCAGAGACTACGATGCGTGCTGGAGGCGGTTCCAGGCGTTGGTTCTTGCTGCATATCCAAGGTTTGGGCTTGCTCAGGGAAGGGGAAGGTGGATCGACTTCTGTTCCGGTGATCCTCGCCGGCGGCCAGTGGAGCAGAGGCGTGCCTCTATCTAGGGGGTCTTCAGCTTTAAATTTCAGTTGTTCCAGGGTGTTTTTTTGCAAATATCCAGGGATGTACTGTGCTACTTTATTAATATATCCCCTTTCGCAAAAAAAAAATCATTCATCACAGACTTGTCTGTAATAATTGCCGGGACTGGGAGAGAAAAGGGGCGGCAAGTCTGCAGGCAACAAGCAGACGGCCGGATGAGGATCAGTTGGGTTGGGTGTTTTTGCAGTGTGATCGTGATCGTGTGATCGTTATTCTTAGGCATTTATTTGTCTTTTGCGGCAGTACCTGTCCGTTGCGAGTTCCTTGGGAAGCTGGTGAACCCCGAGTCAATACTGCTTGGACGAGACAAAGGATCGGAACCCTCTGCAGGGCCCGTCCAGCCACAGCCAGTGCTGTCGCCACTAGCTGTACGCGGAAAGGATGAACTAAGTGTACATCAATGCTACAGGATTAAAAAAAACTCAAGAAAAATATGAGCACGTGTATTTAGCTAGATCGATTACAGTCAACTACTACGCTGCAAAATTTGAAATCAAAATTCAACATGGGTAATTTTTATTATATGGTGAAATGATCTAAATGGCATAGTTTAGAGAATAAATTGAAACGTGTTATAATTTAGGGAGTTATTCAGACTTTGGTTATACTCAAAGGAAAATAAATTAGACTTTTGCCTTGCTTTTTTTCATGTCACCAGCGTCAAACATAATGGCGTAATATGGTACACATCATGATTTTTTTATTGAGGGACTGAAAAGGCGACTAGATGGGGGTGAATGGGAGCCGATAAAAAATTATCGCAATCAAAAGCTCGGTTTAAGATCCAAATTATGCACCCAACCCTAAAGTCCTAGGTGAAGTGTAGAGTAGTTATAGAGAAACTACACCAACACAAAACAACCCTAGGAACAAACAAAAATAATCACGGAAGCAAACACAGAAAACCGAGTAAGAATCAGCACGGTATATATCACCGGTTGAACCGACGTATATAAGCTTGACTACGTCGGTTTAACCGATGATACAGAGCCGGCAGCACGTGAAAAACAAGCACCGGTTGATCCGACGTATAGGTTTGAATAGCGTCGGTTCAACCGGTGTTACTACACCGGATGATCCGACAAAATCGAAACCAACGTCAGTGCAGTTATCCAGAGACGTCACAAAACCGATTTTCCAAGCACCGGTTAAACCGACGAAATCAAATCCAAAACACTGGTGCAATTGTCCAGAGAGACTGCAAAACGGATCACACTGAACATCGGTTGAACCGATGCTAAGAGACTTCTATACGCCGGTGCAACGAACCAAACACCAAAACCCTAACAGCCGAAAAACCAACTCACCGGTTGATCCTACGCAACATATCACAAGCGCTGGTTTAACCGGTGATAGGAAAAAATCTGTACGTGCCCAGAAATGATTTTTCAGCCCGTGACCTTCAGAAACCTTGATGATTAGAGGATCAAATCAAGTCCAAACCTCACCAAATTTTGTAGGCATGATCACAAAAGAGTTGTGAACATGTCCAAGGAAGAAATCAACGAATCACTTCATGGTTTGGGAGGAATCGAGGAATTCCCGAGCAAGAACGGGGTTTTCTCTAGAACCCAAAAACTTCGAATTGAAGGGACTCGTGATTCCGCGGGTTTTAGCACTAGGCTAAATGGATTAGAACCACTTCAAAGAGTCACGTGATCATCAAGAAACAATCCGTCATCTCGTGCTCAAGAATCGACAAAGAAAATCGAATTTCAACTCACGGAAGGCGCACAAAGTACGAAATTGATTCAAATTCAAAAGCCCCGAGGGTACAAGGAGGAGAGGGCCTCCTTTCACAATCAATCTCAGTACAAAGTGTCAAAAATCTATACCTCGAATTCTACCCCTAGAGAAGAAAAGAGAAGAACAGAGAGAGAGGCGACGGGAGAGAGGAGGGCATAACCTGTTCTGGGCGCCTGGCAAGGGAGAGAGAGAGGGAGAGAGTGGGTGAGGGGATATTTAAGCCCACGACCTCTGGAACTAAAAGACTAAACTACCCCTAGACTTAACTAGACACTAGAAGGCACGTAGGGGCAAAACCAGAAAAAGATACAAGGACTCATCCGACGGCCAAGGTTCTTTCTTCGAGTCGAAGTCTTCTCCACGATGCCGCCGTGGGGATGAAGATCCGGTCTGCGGTTTTGGAGGGTCCGGAAAACCCGGGTAGGTGGCCGGTTTTAAGAAAACCGCCAAAACTCCACACGCGGGAAGATTCCCGCCTCCACGCCGTGGCCCTAGACGCCGTTCCCGCCTCGGTCTTCTGACAGCCCTAGAAGCCGCCCGACGCCCGTCATCTCCTCGCCCGCCGCGAGGCCCTTGACGCTGTCGACACCTGTTCCTCCGCCAGTCCCGAGACCGACGCCCGTACCTCCACGACTTGGCATCCTCAACCGCTGTCCGCCAGCTTGGTTTTGTGGCGCAAACCAAGAAACCCGCCATCCATCGGCGCTTGCTCCCTCGATCCAGGAGTGGACGCCACAGCTGCCGCCCGGCCCGAGCTCCGATCCCGGCTGCCCTTCACCGCCGTCCACCGCACGGTCCATCGGCCACAGCACCTCCACAGCAGCTCTCCGTCGACACTCGACGCCTGTGTACCTGCAATCAAAGACCAAGCACATGATCACACCGCACGGTTGACAATTTATTTTTCACAACCAGAAAAGAATACTCCACATTGCTCGTTTATAAAAAAATTGCCTCGCCACGCGTGCTCCCTCCAGCTTCGATGTGCAGCGGCCTCCTGCCGGTGCTCCGGTGCGCGTCGGCACCCCTGCGGCCCGCTATCCCGATGGGCCGGCCGCCGCTTCAGTCTGCGGAGTGCGGATGCTGCGGCTGTGGCCCTCTGCCGGCGGCCGGCCGCCCACCCGTGTTGCTGCGCTGGCCGTCGTCGTTTCGGTTCGCAGGCGCGGAGGCTCCGGCCACAACGGAGCGCTGTGGGCTAGCTGGACAGGGGCGAGGTGATGGCTCGGCGTCAGCCACGGCGCCAGACAGGGGCGAGGCGACAGCTCTTCGTCGGCTGCGGAGAGGCGGCTGGGCCGCGGGCCCTGCTGCGAGGATGGCAGCGGGCGGACGAGGGCCGCGAGCGCGCGCCTTGTCTGGTCTGGTCAGGGTTTACCTTTTTGTTTTTTTATCGAATCCCGACAACTCCCGGAAATGAAATTTCGACCGAAATTTCGCCGAATTTCGCTAACTCCGAACAGAAAGAGAATTAAAATTCAAAAAACAAAATTTCGGTGAATTCCGACCGAAATTTCGGTGATTTCGACCGGAAAATAATATCCGTTGTGATTTTCATACTGTTTCAGAGGTCAAATGAAAAACTTTTGAATACCAACTTTGTTCAGTTTTTCGAGATCTACAACTTTTGTTTCAGGAACTTTTTCATTTAAGCAATGGTTTGAAAGTTATTTAATTATTTCAAAAACTACCAATTAAAAGCCTTGTCATTTCATGTGACAACTTCCATTTTCTCTCTTAGGTCTCAACTAGACTTTTATTATTCTTGTTATTGCGGATATGCCTATTAAATTTCAGGGATATTGGTTGATCCAATTGAAAGTTGTTTTAAATCCAGGACAAACATGATTTGAATTGGTTATCAATTCATGTGACAGTGTTTGAATTTTTTTTTATTCAATTTGTATAGAGAATTCCTAAAATGTAATTTGTATAGAGCGAGGAGGGGTCTGGAGAAATGCCAAGCTGTGTCGGATACTAAAAAGGTATAAATTCTACCTCATTGGACTACAAATAACCTTGTTTTTCAACTAAAATGCAATTTTAGCCTAGCAAATGATCTTAGATTTGAGTGTGTTCTAGTCCTATTTGCTCAGAAGAACACCTAGTTTTTTATCATATTTTTTCGATTTTTTTATAAATATTTTTGAATTTTTAATTTGAAAACGAAAAATGGCGAAAAATACCGAAATTTCTCTTCCCGGTAACTAGCGAAAACGAAAAAAAACACCGAAATTTCGGCGAAATTCGACCGAAAAGTTGAACCCTGGGTCTGGTCCCCGCGATGCGCTCACCCACCTGGCCACCACGGCCACGGGTCCGCCATCGACGTGCGCCGCGGCGCTCAGAGCCTGCTTGACACGTGCGCCACGGGCGGCTTGGGCAGCGCGCAGCAGCAGGAGCTTGGATGCTTGGCTAGTTTGCGAAAAAATTTAAGTTTTTGTGTTGTAGCACATTTCGTTATTATTCAACAACTAGTTGAATGTCCGTGCATTGGCTACGGGTGATAAAAGATTTTTGTACAATAATCAAAAAACAATATATAAAGTTACATATACCATGATGTACAAGAATGAATTTTTTGCAAGTTTGATGTATAGAAGCTGGAGAAATAGTACTGAACAAGCTCGATTCCATACATTTATTAGAGATAGAACACTCATATATTAACAGAAAAAAATTTGTACATGCAACTTGTATGTCCTTTTGAATCATGATATGTATAGATTAAAATCATCCACCAACAAACAGATACATACATAAAGTGGAAATTGATACACAAATTATAAAGAAATATAAAAGTATCAACAGCAATCAACCCTGCAGTTCGCTACTAGGCAGCGAAAAAAGAGCTAGCTCCTGATCAGAACGGAAAACCCACCGAGTGCAACCACTAGAACAAGAGGCAGGAGCGAGGCGCAGAGCAGGGCCCTCACGAGGGCAGTAGCAATACGACGACGGCCTTCTTGCGCATAGTAGGACAGCCAGAACGCGATCGCCACCTCGGCCGCGCCTGCCGCGAAAATGCCGGCGATGATGAGGTAGTACGCGAGCCTGCAGCGCTCGAAGATCTGCCCCCGGGGCGGCTTGTAAAGCGCGGCGGCGAGATCCATGGCTAGAGTCAGCAGCCCCACCGCCAAGAGCGCACCCGTGAGCTTCGTCGGCGACGCCCTGGGATCTATTGCGGCCTCGATGAGGTCTCTCGTGTTCATGTCGATAGCTGTAGCGGCGTCGGCGGCGGCGGTGTTTTCAGCGTCATGGTGGAGCTGAGCTGTGGACATGACGGCAGACCGGGAGCGGTTGCTGGAAATTAAAGAAAAAGCTAAAAAGCTCTGGGATTCTGGGAAGAGGGAGGGCCCGGAGGTATTTATAATGCCCGGTTCAGCATCGGAACGCGAGACGTTCACGTCAATGGTGCAACAACGATTGCGGGCACGCTCACGTGAAGCCCACACGTGAGTGGCCCGAGTCCCGGTGATTTAAGTCAGCGGAGACTCATCCTTGTTGCAATTGTCTACCAGGGGCGACCTGACCTCCGTGCTCTTGGTGCCCGCCTCCTACCTCCTGCTGCTGCTCCTCTTCCGCCGCCCCCGCGGCTACGAGCGCGCGCCGAATTTTCATTAAAAAAAACAACTGCGTGCGGTGTTCTGTTGTTTAGTTTTCAAAAAAAAATACAATACTCGTTTCATCAAATTTTCGGACATATAAATAGAACATTAAATACAGTTAAAAAATAACTCATACAGTTTAACTGTAAACGATGAGACGAATCTTTTAAACCTAATTAGTTCATAATTGAACATTAATTATTAAATAACAACGAAAGTGCTATAGTATAAAAAATCAAAAAAATTCAAAAATAAAAACTGTAGATACTCCCGGTACAGCTAGAACCTCTGTTCGACATGTGTAAGCTACCACGATAGTACTAGATAATAAATAACTCATTGGACAGAAGAGTTACTTTTTTGAAAAAGATAGAAGAGTTATTTATCCCATCCAAATAACTGATGTTAAAAATTTGACCATCCATTAAAATGTTGATCATGTAGTTGACAATCACTCACCTATTATACTGGCTGCGGTTGGTGGCTGGTGCTGATTTAATATGAGAGAACAATACTACTGCCGGCAAAAGTGTGTGATGGAATTCGAACCCAGACTGTTTACTCCACAATTGAACTTTAATAATACTTTATATCAAATCTAAATATGAAAATAAATATGATACCAGTAATATCCGTTCGTATTCGATCCGTTTACATCTCTACTCTCGTTGTTCTATGAAAAATGTAATTTTATGTTTGAATAAAATTTCACAAAGAGTGTAATTCTGGATGTTAGATCTTAACTAACTATCTTATTAATTGGTTAGATTTATTTTGCGTGCAAAAACTAACGCATGTGATAAATAAATAAGGGCATGTGAGTATTTTTCATGCCACCATTAATTTATAGAAAAAAATTAGAATTGCACTCTTTGCAGAAGGGATAAAATGCCCGAGCGCCTTTTGCATATCACCCGGCTTCGTTTTAGGTGGGAGCCGAGGAGGATCGCGCGGCGATCCCCCACCACAGGCGAGATGGGAGGTGCAGATTGCAGTGACGGCGGGTCAAGACTCTTAAGGCCCTGTTTGAAATCGCTTATGCTCAGATTATGAGCGAAAAAACAAAATAATCCCGCCAAACGCTTTGATTACCAACTGGCTTATTTGGAACGCCAATGCCAAAAAATCGAGCCCAACACTATTTATTGAAACGCGGCTGCTAGCTCGCTTTTTTAGAAACGCGAGGCTTTTCCCCACTCGGTCCCTCCTCCCGTCCTCCGCCTCCCACACCCGAGATCTGGATCGGGGGCACCGGCCGGCTCCTTCATCCCTGCCGCCGGCCGCCGCCCCTCTCCTCTTCCCTGGCGCCGGCCCTCAGACTCCTCCCTGCAGTGCCCGCACTCCTGCGCTCGCCCGCTCCGGCTCCTCCTGCGCTCGCCCGCCCTCGACCTCTCCCTGCAGCACCCGCCGGCGGCTGCCGCCCGCCTTCACCTACCTACTGCGCCCGTAGGGAACCGTGCCGGTCTTCTCATCCTCCCTGCTGGGCACGCCGGGAGGCGCTGCTGGCCTTGTCATCCTCCCTGCTGCAGAAGCCAGGCTGTCCCTCGTCAAGCACCGCCCACCTCACCAGGAGCAGGCTCTAGCCTTGTGCTGTAGAAAGTGTGGAAAAATTTATGCATTTGCACCGTGATGTTCTTGCTTGGGCTTTGATTGGTTGATTTATTATTGTAATAGTACTAGATTTCTATCTCAAACTTCAAAAAGATGCAGAAATTTGGCTTTACATCAGTGTTACAAACAAAAAGTGGTATTATCAGCCTTAGGGGTATAGCAGTCATTTTATATACAGGATAGATAATCTACTAGCAATAATCAGGACAGCCAAACACCTTACTTATTCTAGACAGCAGATTCTCCAGATCACAACTTATCAGATAAATTTGCTCAGCTTATAAGCGAGTTTTAAAAAAGCCATCCCAAACAGGGCCTAAGTCCCCCGGACGGCCGCGATAATGACATCATCTCTATGCACAAATGCGTCGCTACCGTCGAGTACCCATCTACTGTTGGGAAAAGTCTAAAAGAGACAGAACAATTATAATATGTCTTTCGTCTACAGGTTTGAATTATCTCAAGAAACTTTTGTGGTTTTGGTTTTTACAAAATAAAAAAGTTTGCCTGACAGATCTGAATCACTAGTAAATTGATTTGGCTGGCTAGATTTATCCTTTTTCTTGTCTTATCTTGCATTTGTTAACTATCTATATAGTTCCTTTCAATCCTCTAATAATTAGTCCCCACACTAGAGAAGTTTATAAAATATTTATTAAATACAAAACATCCAACCGTCCATTTTTCTAAGCATTTTAATTTCGGCGAAAAAAACTCATCCACATGCATCAGTTGACGTGTCGCGGTGGTGGGGCCAGGCATTTGCAGCCACATGTTAACCCTTTTTGGCCCTGTTTGCAAACGAAAAAAACATCATATTAAATATTTTGATATATATATGGAGTACTAAATAAATTTTATTTATAATTTTTTTATAAATAGACTGTAAATTGCGAGATGAATCTAATTAGTCTACTTAATCTATGATTTACAACAGTAATGCTACAGTAACTATTCGCTAATTATGAATTAATTAGTGTCATTAGATTCGTTTCGCGATTTACAATTTATCTGTGCAAAAAATTTTATAAATAATATTCATTTAGTATTTCAAATTAGTAAGATTTTTTCGTAAAATTTTTTTAGCTCTATCTAAACACGGCTTCCTACAGTGGTAGACGTCAGGCCAGAGACCACACCTCGAAAAACCCGTCAACGTCACTACATTAGGGCCCTTAGTTCTTTACATATTAAAAAAAACGGTAAACGCATTAAAGTGAAACGAAATTTTGCTAATTTGAAGTACTAAATGAAGTCTATTTATAAAACTTTTTACATGGATAGACTGTAAATCGCGAGACGAATCTAATGAGCCTACTTAATCCATGATTTGCAACAGTGATGCTACAGTAACCATCCGCTAATTATTGATTAAATATAGATTAATTAGCATCATTAGATTCGTCTCGCGATTTACAACCCATCTATACAAAAAAATTTACAAATAGATTTCATTTAATACTTCAAATGTCATCTTTACATCATTTCATTTAAACACACCCTAGAGTCGCTTGCTCCCCACAAGCAACACTAGCTAGCAGCTCTGCCATGGCGGACTTTGCGCCGAACTGGGCCACGAAGGCGGGGTTCAGCCTGCTCACCGTCAACTCGGCGCTCGCCATCTACCGCTCCGGGGGCGACCTCGCCTCCGTCCTCTTCATCTCAGGCTCGTACGCCGCCCTGCTTCTCCTCTTCCGCCGCCTCCGCGACTACGAGCGCGCGCCGCCGGGGTCCCCCGCCAGGGAGCGGGCCAGGCGCGCCGTGTGGCCGCTCACCGCGCTGCTCACGCTGGGTTTCGCCTGGAAGGTGGCCGCGGTGATGCCCTCGCCGGCCGTGGCCGCCGCCGTGTGGGGCCTAGCCGTCGCCACCACCGCCGGCGGCTTCTTCGCTCTGGTGGCCCCGGGCTGAGAGGACGGCACGGATGGATCACAGGAGCGGGGGGGGTGGGGGGGGGGATCCATCGTCGTCTGCCGTGGTTCCGCCGCCGTCACGCGCAGCCGGTTAATTTGCTCTGCTCAGCCGCCATCGTCCAAGGATAAGCTTCAGAGGTGTGCTACTGCTAGCTACCTGATAGGAGCGGAGAGCCTGGGATGTGTATGTAGTTGTGCATAGTGTCTTGTACTGGCTTTGGCTTTGCTCCCTACTCTGTATACAAGTGGTATTCGGTCCTAGTTTTTTTTTTCTGCACTTGTATTTAGGCGCGTCTATTTTCCGTGGGCGTTTCGTTTTTTCCTGGACGTGATTGCCCCCACTAGTATTAGCAGCTCTGTATGTGTGTTATATTCTACCCTGCCCTGCTCTGCTTGTAACTTTATGTGACATCAGCGGTGTACAATAAAACGAGTTTTTTTTTTGCTGCCGGTATGAGCGAGGATGAGGACATTGCTGAAAATACTGCACATTTTGCCGTACAGAATTGACTATTGACTGATGCTCGAGGCCTAGGCGTCACCACTCGCCAGCAGCTGCTGGAACCACTTACCGTCGACTAAACGACGGGGCGTCAACTTCTCTATCGCCCGTTGCCGCTTGTCTGTTTCGGCGCCGGTGCTACACTACTGTGTCAAAGACAAAAATTTTGGGGATTAGTATATTGAGTAATAATAACTATACTAACGCGACAAGGATCGGCGCGCGCTCGTGCTTCGCGAACCATGTGGGGCCGGCGGCACGGTTCATGCGGGGGACGGTAGCACTGTCCATAATCAATAATAAAAGCACTGTTCATGTGGGCCCGGGGTACTGTTCATAATAGAAAATAACGACTGCTGTCCATGTGGCCTAGTGCACTGTTCATAATAGAAAATAATAAAAAAACCATGTGGGCCCAAGGTGTTTAAATGTTTAGTTATTTTTTATACACAAAAATAATAAAAAATTATATACTACATTTAGCTCTATTATTTATTGGATTTTGTTTTCTCTTTGTAAACTCGCAAAATATAATTAAATCATCCATTCATTTCTAATTTTATCATTTTTTTCTACCAAAATTAATAATTAGTGCAAGCTAATCCACTAACTATATTTATTACCATATAATAACTATACTAACGCGACAAGGATCGGCGCGCCCTCGTGCTTCGCGGACCCATGTGGGGCCGGCGGCACTGTTCATGCGGGGGACGGTAGCACTGTCCATAATCAATAATAAAAGCACTGTTCATGTGGGCCCGGGGGTACTGTTCATAATAGAAAATAACGACTGCTATCCATGTGGCCCAGTGCACTGTTCATAATAGAAAATAATAAAAAAACCATGTGGGCCCCAGGTGTTTAAATGTTTAGTTATTTTTTATACACACAAATAATAAAAAATTGTATACTACATTTAGCTTTATTATTTATTGGATTTTGTTTTCACTTTGTAAACTCGCAAAATATAATTGAATCATCCATTCATTTCTAATTTTATCATTTTTTTCTACCAAAATTAATAATTAGTGCAAGCTAATCCACCAACTATATTTATTACCATACAAAAAATGAATTCCTACATGTACTATTTATGCAGGACCCACGTGGGTCCCGTATATTATTCAGATGGTACCCACATAATATTCAATTGAAATCCACCCACAAAATATATTTAATTATTTATTTACACCAAAATAATAAACATATTTCATACACTACATTTACATGTGCTAGCCTCTACTACTTACTGGATTTTAATTCCATTGCGTAAACTCGCAAAATACAATTGTACGACAATCCATAAACTATACCTACTATAAATTACTAATCTTATCTTTAACCCTACCAAAATCAATAATAAATGTAAATCACTCCACCAACCGTACCTACTAACATAAAACAAAGAATTCTTTAAAATATATATATCCATACATTTAGCGTGCTCTCGGACTTTAAACTACTATACCTATGTACTATAACTTTCAGACTTCATTCAATATATCAACACGTTGTTAAAATACATCAACACGATATTGCTTTAACTCTAGCACACGATAATATATTTTTATTATTATTTTAGATCAAATCTTTTACTACAGGCGCGCAAAGCGCGCCAACCTGCTTAGTTTTTTTTAAAAAATACTGGAGATTAGTGTAGTTCCGCCGACCACACGACAGCTGCTCATTATCTATCTATAGTAGAAATACTAATAATCTGGCTCCGAGCGTTGTAAGCCCACTCGCTTTGTTCGGGCCGGCGGGAGGCGGCCGGGCCTGTGGCGAACGGGAACGCGTCTACGCTTTTTTTTTTTTTTGAAAAGAATGCGTCGACGCTCTTGAGGCGGCATGCACCTCGTCGTCCACTTCGCCGGCGCCCCGGTACGGCACCGACCGAGTCTTTTCCCGACAAATGCCGATGCACGGGGAGTCGGGGAACGCTTGGCCGGTGCAAGGTGACCGTTGGAGCTTTTGACCAACACGCCCTGTTCGCGGCTGGTGGCTCCGGACTCTCTCCGCCATCTGTTGTCGTCCCATCTGCAGCTATCCAGAGCCGTTGCTGCGTGCAATATATACAAGGCAAGCAGTTCCGGACCTTTGCATTGGAGAGCAGTGTTAGCTATAGCCTATAGCTAGCTAGCGCGTCGTGCTCGTGCTTCGATCGAATGGATCGCCGTGGCGCCGGGCCTTCCCTCCTCGCCAAGCTCGGCGTGGGCGCCCTCACCTGCAACTCCGCCCTGGCGGCCTACCGGTCGCGGCGGGACCCGGCCTCTCTCGCGTTCGTGGCCGCCGCCTACGCGGCGCTGCTGCTGCTCCTGCGCTCCCTGCGCGGGCTCGAGCGCGCGCCGCCGGCCGGCCGGGGCCGGGGCAGGGCCAAGGCGGCGGTGTGGGCGCTCTCGACGCTGCTCACCGCGATGTTCGCGTCGCGCGTGGCCCCGCTGGTGCCGCCGGCGGTCGGGGTCGCCGTCTGGGTCATGGCAGCCGCGACGGCCGGCGCCGGGTTCTGGGCCTTCTTTGTTGTTGCCTAGTACGAGTAGTAAGCAAAGACTTGGCTGGCTTCGATGTCGTCGTGCGGCGGCTAGGGATCGAGCTGCTGGTTGATTAGATGACGCAGTGGTGTACTTGTACCTGATTTTGGTGTAACAAAATGCGGCCAATACATGTAGTCGGTAACTTTCTTTTTATTGTTGGCACTTCTTATAATTATGCCTTTCAGTCTCGTATTTTATTGATAATCTAGGGCCTCTCACTGGGGAAGCCAAGCTCGCTAATGAAGAGCTGTGATGATGGAGACGACTGGAAGGGAGGAAGGAAGCAGAGTGTAAAACAGAGGAAGCCTTTATTCAAATAGAACAGAGGAAGCCGGAGCAGGGGACTGGGGACATGAGAGTCCAGAGATGACGACGGTCGGCGAGCTCAACCGGCGCCACGCAAAGGGCAACTCCAGACTGCGGTTCTTCCCCAAAGGAGGCGAGGGGACCTTGCCTTCCGTCCCCGCCGTTGATCATTCGCGGTCACTACGGTTTCAAATTCAACCTTCAAGTTTTGGGCGCCCGATGTTCTTCCCTCGTGTGCTATGATACGCGGATACTTCGTAAAACTCACGTACTGGTATCGGATACCGTATCGGATACCCGTACTCCACGGATACTTCCGGATATGTATCACGTAAGTATCGGATTATTTAGATATTTTCAAATAATAAAAACAAATCGGATAGTCGTGGGATACCTGTGATACCTGTCTGATATCTTCAAACCCTAACAAACACCACTCAATCACTTCATATAAAGGTCATCCGTTCAGCTATGCCACCCTCTCATCCCCACTCGCGCAGCCGCAGGCCCGCAACAGCCTCTCACGGCCCGCGCAGCCCGCGCGGCCACTAGAGAGGGAGAGGATGAGCCGCGGCCTTCGGAGAGGAAGAGGAGCCGCGGCCGCCGGAGTTGGTCGCTACATAGAGAAAGAGAGAGCGAGAGTGCCGGAGGTTGGGGAAGAAGACGCCCGACATCCATTCGTGGAATAGACGAACAGGTAAGATAAGATTGGTTCTTTTTTTCTTTGTCCCTTCTCTTTTCTAATAATTATAGAACATATGAATATATAAGTTTATGACGCATTATAGTCCCTGGAACTTCTATTTTCTCACATTCTAGTTCCTTAAACTTTTATTTATTTTTATTATATATATATATATTGATGTATTCTTATTCTTATTTTTTAAAAAATAACATATCAAAGTATCCCCGTATTGCATACCGATATCCGTATCCGCATATCCGGACATGATAGCTCGTGTGCGGACAATCCTCTGCCAGCCTCGCAAAATGGTTGCCCCTTGTTGGATATTTTTTACCACCTCCAAGGCTCTCGAGACTTCCTGACCTCTCGAGATTTTTCCCGTCGAGGCGAATCGGGCACATCAACCGCCTTTCTCGAATCCGATTCCTCCTATAAATGGCGCGGTGGAAAAACAGGTCGTTGTATTCTGTCGCGTACGGGAAGCATCCTCGGTCGCAGCTCCCAGTTATAGCCCAGCCTCCCAGCTCGTGGCCTGGCGCCCATGAACTTTGCTCGCCACGGCGCCCTCACCAAGCTCGGCTTCGCGACGCTGACCTGCAACTCGGCGCTCGCCATCTACCGGTCGCGGGACGACCCGCGCGCCGTCGCGTTCGTCGCCGGCGCCTACGGGGCCATCGCGCTGCTCTTCCACCTCCGCAGGTTCGAGCGCGGGGAGGAGGAAGAGGGCAGGACGACCAGGGCCGCGGTGTGGGCGCTGACGACGCTGCTCACGGCGATGTTCGCGTCGCGGGTGGCCCCGCTGATGCCGCCGGCCGTCGCCGCCCTGGTCTGGGTCATGGCAGCCGGAACCGCCGGCGCGGGGTTCTGGGCCTTGGTCATCCACCGGTGAGGCGCCGAGAAGTAGTGTCCAGCATGGAAATGGACGATCGAACCGACTTTCAATCTGTCCGACTGTAGCAAACAATATTGATTTTGTGGTTCATGTTGCTTGCTGCAACTGCTGTTGTGACTACGGAAAGATTTTGAAAACTTTGTTTTGAGCATGCAAACTGCCCTTGTACAGTACGTGCAAGTTGTGTGTAATGGAGCTGCCTACAGAAGCCCTAGTATTACTTATCCTCTGCTGCATCTGAATTCTGGAACAGTTATATCTTCACCAATTTCGGTCTTTCAAGAAAACTGCTTTCATACATTTTTTTTATAAAAAAAAACTAGCCAGGAGCACAGAGCACTACCAATACATTTAATAAGAGAAGCAAGCGAGTTTAATATTTACGGTTGCAATATTAACAAACTGAAACTGCTCTAAATATTAAGCATACACTACTGGATTCCTCTAGAATGCCGAGTGCCAAGTTTGAATGCATTCGGTAAAGACTTTGTCGAGTGCCACCCACGACAAAGTCCACTTGACTTTTCTCTGTCGGCAAAGAGTTTTTTTGCCAAGTATTTTTTATCGAGCACTCGGCAAAGAATTCGCCCCGCGTTAATCTGACTCTCGACAAAAAAATTTAAAAAAAATAATAAAAAACAGCCATACCTTCCACCGCCGCCATCACCACTGACTTGCCCAATCTTCCTCACTGCACTGGTTATCCTCCACCATCATGACTAACGGTACTCTCTCATGTCTCGTCAACCGCCTCCAACGTCGGGCCAGCCAAGCATGGATCTCGTCGGAGATGGCGTAAAACGGCGTGGATCGCGTTCCATTTATTATGAAACAGATTGTAGATGGAAGAAGAGGGAAAAAGAAATAAAACATCCAGTCGTGACTCGTGAGAGGGAGGATTAGTATCTGGACGGAATATAGGAGTTCCCTTTCCCGTTGGTACTTTTTTCCGGGCGCGTCTATTCATCGCGCGCGCGATTGGAATCGCGCGCGTCGCAGAGGAGGCGGAGGCAGCGGGATCCATCGAGATCCGGCGGCCGGAGGCGGAGGTGGAGGCGGTCGGAGGCGGAGGTCGCAAGGCGGAGGCGGAGGCGGCCGGAGGTGGTGGCGGAGGCGGAGACGGAGGCGGTGACTCGAGCGGAGGCGGCCGGAGGCGGAGGTGGAGCGGAGGCCGCCGGAGTCGGAGGCGGCCGGAGGCGGAGGCGGAGCGGATGCGGAGGCGGAGCGGAGGCGGCTGGAGTCGGAGGCGGAGGCGGTCGGTGGCGGAGGCGGGGAGCGGTGGCGCGGCGACGGGTGCCTTGTGCGATGCAATCGCGGCCACCCGCGCGCGCGTCAAATAGACATCCCCCTCCCCCGGTGGGCTGCGGGCTCAGAAGTTTTTTTTATCACAACATACCTGTATTCAAGTTACGAAAAACATACAAAGACCAGACCAAGTACAGGTACATCGTACAGGGATACAGAGGATAGCTGCCCCACCCATCTTACACAAAAGGCCCCAAGAAAAGGACAATTACAACTAGGTCCCCAGGCCCTTTGCAGACCGAAAGCTCCAGAAAACCCCGCCGCCGGGATCGCTGGCTCCGGCCACCACCACCACCACCTGCGGAAAAAAGGGAGCCCCAACACACAAACGCTTTGAAAGCGAGCCGCAGAAGAAAAGGCCATCATCGAGAAGACCATTGGCCGGGTTGGGAAACCCTTGTTGTCCCGGTTTCCCAACCGGGAACGCCAGGCCGGGACAAAAGATGGGGTCCTTTTGTCCTGGGTCTGGCAACCGGGTGGCAACCGGGACAAAATGCTACCTTTTGTCCCGGTAGGTAACACCAACCGGGACAAAAGGTGCTGCCAGCGCCACGTGGCTGGCGCACCCTACCAACCGGGACAAAAGGTCCCTTTTTTCTGTTTTCCTTTTCTCAATTCTTTTTCTATTTCAATTATACTTTTACATTTCAATTAAACTTATGTATTGGAATTCAGTATGTATAATCTACACTAATATATACATATATATATAGTTACTTATATAATATTTGTACTAGATAGTTTTCATATATAAATTAATTCACTTATATATATATATACACATATCTATACATTTGAATTCCTTTACATATGAAAATGTCTAGGACCAATATTATATATATATATATATTATTAGAGTGCTTATATATATAATACATACATACATACTCATAAATAGAAATTTAATACATACACACATATATATTTACGTAGGTATATTCATTCTTAATTATATATATACGCGTATATTATCATATTTGCTACGATTGTCAATATTAGATAGTCCATCATAGTCGAATTCGCCTTTTGGATCGAGGACTTGCTCAACAATAAATCCGGACAATTGTTCTTGAATCGCCATAATCTTTTCATCCGGTATGAGTATATCACGCATCTCCTCGACCTATGTAAAAAGGAGATAATTAATTTCGACTAATTAAAATACGAGTTCAAATATTAACAAGTTTTTTACTTACTTCCTCCTCCCAATCTGTCCAGGCCCTTGGAGGACCTACCAGACCATGGATGTTCTCGCATACATAGTATGCGCATAAATTAGTGCCTTATTTCTGCCTCATACACTTTAAGAGAGAAGAAATTATCAGGTATTTACATGAATATATAATAAAACTAATGAATCGTGCAACGAATTATCCAAGTGCGTACCGCAAAATCTGTCTTGATCTTCAATTTCTTGTTAAATTTGCCTGAATGATTTTTAGCGAATTGTTTCAAAATCCTGTGCATGATTAGAACAATTATAGTCAAGTAACAAAGTGATTCAAATTATCGGTCATCGACGGAGTAGTGTTAGAATTACTTTTTCATCATGTTAAGAAGATTTTCGTATTGTTCTGGATTTCTCCTCAATGAGTCCATAACCACGAGTAGGCTCTTCTCGGGAATTATGACAATTAGGACCCGGTGTTCACTGCAAGATTATACGGAGGCAGTTCTTGGTAGTTAAGGTTTAAACAATTCGATTACAGAATAGAAAGAGTTAGACGGAAGGAATCACTCACGCAAAGTTGTAAGGAAACAATATCATTTGCTTATTGTGACGAACGCTTATATACTTGAACAAGTTTTGGAATAGCTCATCGGAAGTGTCGCGTAGAATCCTCCACTTACAAGTAATTGGGTCGATGAAGCCAAGGTGAAAGTATCCCTTTCTCCTGCAAGTTTATATCTCCATTCTACATGATACCGAATAAATCAAGGGATCAGTATGTTGAGATCATGCAAAACAATACGTAAAGAGAGTAAAATACTTACAGAACCCACAAGCCGACCATAGAGATGTCGAGGTCCTCCTGATGGAATAGTTGGTAAATTTCTTCCCAGTTTATCCATATAATGGCCTCCCCCAGTAAGAAATCGTCATCTTTAATTTTTGCGCCCTGCATGAAGATGCAATCGTCCATCGCACGCATGTAGTGCTGGTGCAGCTTATACATTTGCGTTGGAAGCACGGACACTACTTCGGGGGGTACAAGAGATTTGCCCAGCTCATACGTCCATTTGACGACCACATCGGCCTTTGGAATATCTTCTCCTCCCTGCAATCTGAGCCGCCGTCAGGTTTGATTCTTTCAAAAATATAACAAAGTCTTGTTGTTGCGTCGTCTGTCCCACTACGAGAGGCTCTATTGATAGTTTCTTTTGGGCTCCGAGCTGTGGAACGTCGGACGATGATGACTTTGATTCTCTTCTTTTTCTCAGTAGTTTTGATAATTGTGCGTTCGTAGTCTGAAGGGGGTCTCTCGGAATGAATTTTCTCTTATTTGCTTCACACATTCCCTTAAAAAATTTCAAATCTATCAGATTTATCACTTTCTCGGGCTCCGGCTTCGGCTTCGGCATGAAGTGCTCTTTAACTATTTCTTGAGTTATCCGATCGCATTCTTACGTTATAATGAATCACCCTTCGAGTTTTTTTGTTGGGCCTCGCTTCGCCTTTTTCTGCTGCGACGATGATCCAGACGGCTATAAAAAAATTCATAGTATTCATATAGATTCAGATGAAAATATGATTGTCACTACAAATAAGTATAGTTGTGATATGTACATTAGCACTTTGTTCAGCAGCAGCGTCATCCTGAATAGATGGTGGCTCAATTCCATCACCGGACATATTCAAATATATGTCGGTATTGCTGCCATCATCAGCTTGTTCAGGGACATCTCCTTGACCTTCGGCAATCATATTCAACAGGAACTGTTCGTCTTCGGCGTCTGTGTGTCGCGGGTCCATCGTAACTAAAATATGAATATAAATAAAACCCTTAAAAATTCTCTAAGTAATTCACATCAATATTGACTAAGTAATTCTCCAAGTATGTCACTAAGTAATTCAATGAAATATTCACTTATTAATTCACACAGTATTTCACTAAGTATTTCACTTATTATCCGACTGCTCAACGTCTACTCACGATCGCAATGCCAAAACAAAGTCCAGCACATACACATACATGCAAACAAGGAAAAAACTAAGAAACAATACAATAATACATAAAAAAAGCAAACAAAACTGAGCTAGAACTATTCTACGCGTTACAACGATCGCGTGGACATAAAGAACGCCTAAAACGGAGCTAGAACGCGAAATCTAGGGCTAAAACAAGGTCCAGGGACTAAACTACGAGAAAACTGGAACTACAGGGGGTCCTGCGCAAAAACCAGGGACCTAAACATAATTAAAGGTTAGATCTAGGGTCTAACGTGCAAAAAGACAGGGGCTGGACTGCGGACCTAAAAACTAGAAAGCTCAGGGGGTTCTGTGAAAGATTCTGGGCTGATCTGGAATTATTTTTGAACTAACGTGGACTGCGAGTTAATTCATGAAAAAGCCAGGGACTCTTTAGCAAAGTTTCCAGGCCGAACCGGTACCGAGGGGTCCGGATCGTCGGATCGCGATCGAACGGCTCGGATCATAACGGTTCAAGATCTAATTGTGAGCGTTGGATGCGGATCGGGCGGCCAGGGCTCATCGGAGAGCGGGTCGGCGGCGAAGCTCGCCGGAGATAGAGCTCCAGCAGCGGGGTGCTGCCGGAGTTGGCCAAACTCGGTCCTCTGGGCTGGGATTCGAGCAGGAAAATGGCCAGGGAGGCTCAGTGTGGCACGCGTAACCCACCTGGGGTCACAGCGGGGCTCGCCGGGGCGCGGAGCAGCGGGCACAGCTGCGGGGGGCGGATCTGCGCCGACGAGGCGAGCGCGTTCGCGCGCAGTTCTAGGCATGGGAAATGGGCAAAACGGTGTGTGCGCGTGCGCAGTGCAAGGGTGACGCGAAACCAGGTCGGTGCGGTGCTGTGCAGGGCCGCTAGGGCATGGCCGCGGTGGAGTAGCGGCGGTGGAGCGCCGGTGTTCGCATTCTTGCTGCAGGGGTAGCTACGGCCTACCGGAACCGGCATAAAAAGGATCAGGGAGGCAATGTGGTGCTCACTGAGGGCCTGAAATGGAGGATGATGTAGTGCAGGATGGCCGACGTCGAGATCCGGCGGCGGCGCTCGACAGAGCTCGTGGGCGAGGTCGTTGCAGGACGGCTTCGGGCTTCTGATCCCCACGAGCGTGTTCTGCGTCGCGATTCGAAGCCACGGAGGTGGTCAGCGCGGCTGGTGGGATACCGGCGGTGAGGAAATTCCACGGCGGAGTGGAGGCCGGGGCGGCGAAGACGAGGTGGCACGGGGGAAGGACGACGGCACACCGGTGAGCGGCCTGGCGGGGTCGTCGTCCAAGGCGGCCGGGGCGTGGAGGCGGCGGAGCTTGGGCGGCGCTCGGGGATAGTGGGGGACGTCGACGGCGCTCGGGGATGGCGGTGGAGCAGATCGAGAACTGTGCCCAAGTGTTGGAGGAAGGCGGAGGAAGAAGAGACATATATAGGTGCCCCCCTTTTCTCCCGGGTGAAGCCACGACCCGGGACAAAAGGCCCTTTTGTCCCCGGTGGTGGCTTCACCCAGCCTTTTGTCCCGGGTGAAGCCACCACCCGGGACAAAAGGGCCTTTTGTCCCGGGTCGTGGCTCCACCCGGGACAAAAGGTGTTTTTGGGTGGGGCGGGAAAATTCCCAGCCCGCGGCCCACCTCCACCCGGGACAAAAGGGGCCCGTTTTTCCTCATTCCTGTCAAATCTTATGTTTGTTTCTTTTTCTTTTTACTTCTCTTTTAAAATAGGCTTTTATTTGTTAATTCAGATAATCAAATTATGATTCCAAAAATTATGGAACAAAATTTCTTATCTCTATATAAACTTGATACACGCAACAAAAATAATTAATTTTCATTCAAGTGATTGGGTCAACGAAATATCTAACTTTTTTGAAATAATATTTGTTATTTTGACCATGCAAAAATATATTAGGTGAACAATTTTTTTTAAACTGTTGTTTTTCGACAGAAAGTGGATTCTATCACGATATTAATGTTTAAAAAATGAATTTTACATAAAAATAAGCAATTTCATGATATTAATGAGTAGTGTGTGAGTTTGAGAGATAGTGTGTGTTAGTGAGATTGTGTGTTAGTGAGAGAGTATAGTGTGTTAATGTGAATGTAATTTCAAGAAATAAATAAAATTAGTTGAGTAATCCATTATTAAATGAAAATTATAATTAAGTCTAGTAATTAAGTGAAAAATATAAAAAATGATATATATATATATATATAACACAAAGTATAATTGTACAGTACATATATAATAAAAGTATTCGAATTGCGATTACGTTTTTATACAATAATATAAAATGATTCAAGTACATGAAGAATTAGCGGTAACAGACTTTCTCTTTACAAATGTCCCTTGATTATGATCACGGCGCAAGTATGGAGCATCATCATTGGCTAGCAGGATGCATGGATCAGCATTTACTTCGAAAGGTGGAATGACAACAAAATTATTATATTCTTCTGACAAGTCTGTCTTGTCCTCCACTCCAACGATGTTTCTCTTTCCTGATAGAACTATATGTCGCTTAGGCTCATCCTTTTGCTTGTTTATCCCATGCTTTGGCTTGCTGGACATGTCCTTAATGTAGAAAACCTGAGCGACATCCTGGGCTAGGACAAATGGCTCGTCTCTATACCCAAGATTGTTGAGATCAACTATTGTCATCCCATACTCATCTTTTGTTACCCCTCCTCCAGATAGCTTAACCCATTGGCAACAAAATAGAGGCACCTTGAAATTGGGACCGTAATCCAGCTCCCATATCTCTTCAATGTAGCCGTAATATGTGTCCTTTTTTCCATTATTGTCCATGGCATCCATACGAACACCGCTGTTTTGGTTGGTACTCTTTTTATCTTGGGATATCGTATAAAATGTGTTTCCATTTATCTCGTACCCTTGATATGTTAAGATATTCCAAGATGGTCCCCTAACCAATAAGAACAGTTATTCACTTATATCCATGTTATGCATTATATGCTTCCACAACCAGCTGCAGAAAGTGTTCAAGTGCTCACGTGTAATCCATGCCTCAGACTTTTCCGGGAAATTGGAGAGCAGAATTTTATTGTGTTCCTCGATATATGGGTCAACCAAGGATGATTATTGAAGAACTGTATAATGCGCTTTCTTGAATGAGAAATCATCTGTGTAGACATAAGATTTCTTTCATAATGTACCCTTTCCAGTTAGTCTCCCCTCATATCGCGATTCAGGGACTCCAATCGGTTTAAGGTCATCAATAAAGTCAAAACAAAAGTCAATGACCTCCTCAGTTCCGTAGGCATTGGCGATGCTTCCTTCTGGACGAGCACGATTACTAACACATTTCATGAGTACCCCCATGAACCTTTCGAATGGGAACATATTATGTAGAAATACTGGTCCGAGGATATCAATCTCTTTCACAAGGTGCACTAGAAGATGTGTCATGATGTTGAAGAAAGGTGGTGGAAATATCAGCTCAAAGCCAACAAGACATTGCACCACATCGTTTTGCAGCTTTATGAAATTCTCCGGGTCAATTATCTTCTGAGAAACTGCGTTGAGGAAGGCACATAGCTTCACGATGGTTAACCGGACGTTATCAGGCAGAATCCCCCGCAGCACAACCGGAAGAAATTCGATCATAAGCACATGACAGTCATGGGACTTGAGATTTGTAAATTTCTTTTCTGCCAAATTTAAGATTCCTTTTATATTGGATGAGTATCCAGATGGAACCTTTATACTGCTCAAGCAGTCAAACATGGTTTCTTTCTCTTCCTTGCTAAGAGTATAGCTGGCAGGACTTAAGTATTGTCGTCCATTATCTCGCTGTTGTGGATGTAAGACATCTCGTTCTTCCCTACGTTGCAATTCTTGGCGTGCTTCTACTGTAAATTTTGTCTTTCCGTACACTCCCAAGAATGCTATCAGGTTGACGCAAAAATTCTTCGTGAGGTGCATCACATCAATTGCATGACGAACATCTAAGACTTCCCAATATGGTAGCTCCCAAAATATATATTTCTTCTTCCACATGGGCGCCATTCCGTTTTCGTTCGGAACATGTTGGCTACCAGATCCCTTTCCAAAAATAACTTCTAGATCTTTTACCATGTTGAAGACGTCTTTACCACTACGGTGCATCGGTTTTGTTCGGTGGTCCGCTTGGCCTTTGAAATGCTTGCCCTTCTTTCGTACCGCATGCCTGATGGGAAGAAACCGACGATGACCCATGTATACAACCTTCTTACAGTGAGTCAACCATATATTATCGGTATCATCTAAACAATGTGTGCATGCTTTGTATCCCTTGTTCGAATGTCCTGACAAGTTACTAAGAGCATGCCAGTCATTGATCGTTACGAACAGCAATGCTTGTAGGTTGAAGTTTTCCTGTTTGTATTCATCCCACATCCGTACACCTTCATCGCCCCAGAGCAATAAGAGTTCTTCGACCAATGGTCATAGGTACACATCAATGTCATTTCCGGGCTGCTTTGGACCCGGGATAAGCACTGGCATCATGATGAACTTTCATTTCATGCAGAGCCATGGTGGAAGATTGTACATACAAAGAGTCACAGGCCAAGTGCTATGACCACTGCTCATCTCAACAAAAAGATTCATGACATCCGTACTCAAACCGAACCTTATGTTTCTCGCATCCAAATCAAATTCAGGGTACATTCTATCTATTTTTCTCCACTGCGACCCATCAGCGGGGTGTCTCAACATCGATTTTTTCTTGCTTTCCTCTTTGTGCCATCGCATCAACTTAGCATTATCTTTATTTCTAAACAGACGCTTCAGACGTGGTATTATAGGCGAATACCACATGACCTTCGCAGGAACTCTCTTCCGGGGAGGCTCCCCCTCGACATCTCCAGGATCATCTTTTCTAATCTTATAACGCAATGCAATGCATACGGGACATGCATCCAAATTCTCGTACTCGCCTCGGTAGAGGATGCAGTCGTTGGGGCATGCATGTATCTTTTGCACTTCCAATCCTAAAGGGCAAACAAGTTGTTTGGCTTCATACATTATGGTAGGCAATTCGTTGTCCTTAGAAAGTATTTTTTTTAACAAGTTTGAGTAATTCACCAAATCCCTTATCGGGTACACCATTTGTCGCCTTCCATTGCAGCAACTCCAAGGTGGTGCCAAGTTTCTTCAATCCATTTTGACAATCTGAGTACAACAACTTACGGTGGTCCTCTAACAACTTCTGGAACTTCAACCTCTCCGTTTCACCCTCATAGTCTGCCTGCACATTGTGCAATGCCTGCCCAGAACGTCGCTGGGATCATTTTCTGTTACATCTACTTCGGGCTCTTCCATGGGAATATCGTCATCGAATGAACCGATTCCAGCATTCCCGGAAAAGTAGTTGTCAAAATCTTCTTTTTCATTGTCTTCCATGGTAACCCCCTGTTCTCCGTGCTTCGTCCAACAAACATACTTCTCCATGAAATCATTTGCGAAAATGTGGCTGTGTAGGATTCTTGAAGATGAGTAATCCTTGTTATTGTTGCAATGAACACACGGGCAGCACATAAAACTATTCTGCTTGTTTGCCTCAGCCACAGACAAAAAATAATGCAGGCCATCAATGAATTCTTTCGAACGTCGGTCAGCATTGTACATCCATTGCCGGTCCATCTGCATTTTAAATAAATCGATTTGAATTCTTTACACATATCGAATAAATAAAATATATCAAACCTAAATTAAACTAAATGTAACATAACATGAATAATTAAAAGATCTGCAATATCCATCATACATCTTGATTAATTAAAAGGAGTACTTAATCCATTACAGAACTTAACAAAAGAGTACTATACATGAAACTTAAAAATTCAGACAACACACACATAGGTTTTCAACCGTCCTTGCGTTAGAACGCAGAATGCACTAACGGATTTCATGCTGGCGTAGAAGAAGATGGCGGAGCTGAAACCTCCGAGTTTGGTGGTGACGAACCGTAATGCCGCAATAAATCCTCAAGATCAAACGGAGGTTCCTCGCCCTTTACCATGCATTCTCTATATTTTTTTCCAAATAACGGAGCGATGCCCTATGAAAAGCACTAAGTTTTTTGGACCGACGACCTACTCAAGTTATACCCGTCTCTCCAGAAGGACAACGATCACCCCCACCAGCGCCACTCCCTCCAGCTGCTGAAGCCATATTTTACTGAAAAATACCTTTATTTTCCATAAAATTATAAATTCTTACCATTACAATGCAAATATTATTTACTATTACAATTACAATGATCATATTAATAACTCTTGCAAATAACAATGAAATCATATAAAAAAGACAAAATGTATCATTAATTGAAAGAAATCTCTAATTAATTGAAAGAAATCTCTATAACTTCTAATTACTTTGTCACCCTTCAGTTCCAGGAGTACACTCTTTTCAATATCCAGAAACCCTCTAGAAGAAAAAAAAACCTTTATTTCTGAAAATGTATATGTCGGTAACCTCAACCCTGCGGTGATGACACTGCCTTTCGGGGGGACACGGTGCGGTACAAGGATGTCACCAATCGGCCAGTCGCAACACCAACATTTACGATTAATAGGCACAGCACTTGGCACAGGCAGCGTGCTCGGTGATATGCTCTCAGTACAACAACGGCCATGCTGACTGCGTCAAATGCTGTTTTCTTATCAATCGGAAGTGCTGGTGATGCGACCAACCGATTCGCGACGTCCTTATAGCGCATCGTGTATCCCCGAAAGGTAGTGCCATCACCGTTGGATGGAGATTAACGACGTATACTTGTTTCGAAATAAAGATTTTTTAGCTTCTAGATGGTTTCAATGTGAGCCTGAATAAATACATCACTAGAATGTCAAAATAATCCATTCATAATACAAAAAATTGTAATATACTCATTTCATTAATTCATTCATGAATACAAAAATCAACTATCCACAATATAGTCATATATACAAGTACATCACATGAATTGTCTACACTCATTCTAAAAATTTCTACTATCCACATACCCATCTAAATCTAAAAGAAAATCACACCTACATATGCAATCTAAATGTCCAAGAAATGAGCTAGCTACACATTTTCTCTATTTCTAAAGCATGAAATGAGGTATACAAGCCAAGGAAGAAGAGAAAAACAAACCCCAAACCTTTAGCGCCGATGGATGAACGGGGAATCAAAGATCTTCACAAATGTGGTGAAGAAATGAGCAAGAACTCCTCTCTCTCCCGAAATAAGAACAGTAAGAACAAGTGAGCTGAATGGCTCGGGTGGGGGGAGAGAGAAGGGGATAAGGGGGCCAAGGAGTTTTGTCCCGGTTGGAGACACCAACCGGGACAAAAGGGGGGTCTTTTATCCCGGTTGGTGGCTCCAACCGGGATAAAAGACCCCATCTTTTGTCCCGGATGGTGGTGGCTCCAAACGGGACAAAAGGCCCATGTCCCCCGCTGGCCTGACTAGCCGTTGGACCCGGAACAAAAGCCACATATTGTCCCGGGCCCAAAGACTGCCGGGACAAATGGCCTGAAACAAAAGCATGTTCTGTAGTAGTGCATCGTCCAAGGATAAGCTTCAGAGGTGTGCTACTGCTAGCTACTGATAGGAGTATGTACAGCGGAGAGCCTGGGATGTGTATGTAGTTGTGCATAGTGTCTTGTACTGGCTTTGGCTTTGCTCCCTACTCTGTATACAAGTGGTATTCGGTCCTAGTTTTTT
This sequence comes from Panicum virgatum, assembly GCF_016808335.1. NCBI lineage: Eukaryota > Viridiplantae > Streptophyta > Magnoliopsida > Poales > Poaceae > Panicum > Panicum virgatum. The sequence goes on along the minus strand of NC_053139.1, from coordinate 3,845,645 downwards.
TTCTGCACTTGTATTTAGGAACTAACGAGCCCGCTCCATAAACAACGGGGCGTCAGCTTCTCTATCGACCGTTGCCGCTTGAAGCTTTCGGCGCCGGTGCTACACTACTGTGTCAAAGACAACGGCCATTAGATCTACAGCGTATCAGGCCGAAAGGCTGTCCCGTTGATTTTATGTCAAGCAACGGTCTCATTCGACCTCACCGCATGGCCAAAACAAAAATCTGGGGGCTTAGTATAGTTTTTTTTTTAAAAAAATACTGGAGATTAGTGTAGTTCCGCCGACCACACGACAGCTGCTCATTATCTATCTATAGTAGAAATACTAATAATCTGGCTCCGGGCGTTGTTCGGGCCGGCGGGAGGCGGCCGGGCCGGTGGCGAACGGGAACGCGTTTACGCCCTTCTTTTTTTTTTTGGAAAAGAACGCGTCTACGCTCTTGAGGCGGCATGCACCTCGTCGTCCACTTCGCCGGCGGCCCGGTACGGCACCGACCGAGTCTTTTCCCGACAAATGCCGATGCACGGAGAGTCGGGGGACGCTCGGCCGGTGCAAGGTGACCGTTGCAGCTTTTGACCAACGCATCTGTCCAGCCGTTGCTGCGTGCAGTATATACTACAAGGCAAGCAGTTCCGGACCTTGCATTGGAGAGCACAGTGTTAGCTATAGCTAGCTAGCGCGTCGCCGTCGTGCTCGTGCTTCGATCGAATGGATCGCCGTGGCGCCGGGCCTTCCCTCCTCGCCAAACTCGGCGTGGGCGCCCTCACCTGCAACTCCGCCATGGCGGCCTACCGGTCGCGGCGGGACCCGGCCTCGCTCGCGTTCGTGGCCGCCGCCTACGCGGCGCTGGTGCTGCTCCTGCGCTCCCTGCGCGTGCTCGAGCGCGCGCCGCCGGCCGGCCGGGGCCGGGGCAGGGCCAAGGCGGCGGTGTGGGCGCTCTCGACGCTGCTCACCGCGATGTTCGCGTCGCGCGTGGCCCCGCTGGTGCCGCCGGCGGTCGGGGTCGCCGTCTGGGTCATGGCGGTCGCGACGGCCGGCGCCGGGTTCTGGGCCTTCTTTGTTGCCTAGTACTAGTAAGCATAGCAAAGACTGGCTGGCTTCGGTGTCGTCGTGGCAGGGATCGAGCTGACTTGTACCAGATTTTGTTGGCCATATATGTAGTGCCGGATGTGTAGTCGATCATTTTTTTTTATTGTTACTACTTCTTATAATTATGTCTTTCAGTCTCGTGTTTTATTGATAATCTAGGGCCGCCTCTCACTGGGGAAGCCAAGCTCGCTGATGAGAAAAGCAGACGGGGTAGGCTCTTGAAACGTGCATACAGTAGCTTCTTAGTCAACGAAAACAAAAGGGGAAAGCTGTGATGGGGGCGTGGGATGGAGACGAGACGACGACGGGAAGGAATGCAGGAAGGAAGCAGAGGAAGCCGGAGCAGGGGACATGAGAGTCCAGAGATGACGGTCGACGAGCTCACCCGGCGCCGCGAAGGGGCGACTCCAGACTGCGGTTCTTCCCCGGCGGAGGCCAGAGGACCTTGCCTTCCGTCCCCGCCGTTGATCATTCGCTGCCACAAGTTTTGGGCGGCCCGATCGATGTTCTTCCCTCGTGTGGCCATTCCTCTGCCAGCATCGCAAAATGGTTGCCCCTTCTTGTTGGATATTTTTTTACCACCTCCAAGGCTCTCGAAACTTCCTGACATCTCGAGACTATAGATTTTCCCGTCGAGGCGAATCGGGCACAATCAACCGCCTTTCGCGAATCCGATCCTCCTATAAATGGCGCGGTGGAAACGCAGCTTCATGGTTGTCGTTGGATTCTGGCGCGTACGGGAAGCATCCTCGGTCGCAGCTCCCAGCAACCTCTCCCAGCTCGTGCAGTCGTGCTCCGCCTCCGCCTGGCGCCCATGAACCTTGCTCGCCACGGCGCCCTCACCAAGCTCGGCTTCGCGACGCTGACCTGCAACTCGGCGCTTGCCATCTACCGGTCGCGGGACGACCCGTGCGCCGTCGCGTTCGTGGCCGGCGCCTACGGGGCCATCGCGCTGCTCTTCCACCTCCTCCGCAGGTTCCAGCGCGAGGAGGAGGAAGGGGGCGGCGGGGGCAGCCTGACGACCAGAGCCGCGGTGTGGGCGCTGACGACGCTGCTCACAGCGATGTTCGCGTCGCGGGTGGCCCCGCTGATGCCGCCGGCCGTCGCCGCCCTGGTCTGGATCATGGCGGCCGGAACCGCCGGCGCGGGGTTCTGGGCCTTGTTCATCCACCGGTGAGGCGCGGATGCTTGGCTCCTCGCGCTAAGCCGAACAGTGTGGATCCCCGGCGCTGAGAAGGGAAATGGAGATGGAACCGACTTTCAACCTGTCTGACTGTAGCAAAACATTACTGATTTTGTGGTTCGGGTTTCTTGCTGCAACTAACTGCTGTTGTGACTGCGGAAACATTTTGGAAAAAAAATTGTTTGAGCATGTAGTAGTGTGTAATGGAGCTGTCTGCGGAGGCCCTAATATTTACTTATCCTCTGCTACATCTGAATTTTGGAACAGTTACATCGTCACCAATTTCGGTGTTTGGAAAATCTTCTTTGCTCATCCTTCTTCTATGGTTCTACCAATCTACCTCCAGCCACATGCCGCTCCAAGCAAGCTTCAGCAGACTCGCCCAACACCGTCGTCTTCATGTCTCGTCAACCGCCTCCATCGTCGGGCCAGCCAAGCATGGATCTCGTCGGAGATGGCGTAAAACGGTGTGGATCGCGTTCCATTTATTTATTATTCTGAAAGATATTGGAGATGGACGAAGAGGGAAAAAGAAATAAAACATCCAGTCGTGACTCGTGAGAGGGAGGAGTAATATCTGGACGCAACAGAGGAGTTCCCTTTCCCATTGGTACTTTTTTTTCTTTCCTTTTGTGGGCTGCGGGCTCAGAAGTTGGATTCCGAGTCGCGGTTAGGCCTAGATGGATTCGTGTGCTGTCCGGTCCATAGACAGCCACGGCCCACGGTCGGCCAAGGCTGGCAGAGCGAGCAAATGGCCGGTGAGCAGCTCTCAGCGGGGGCGTCTTTTTTATTTTTGTATTTTTCAAAAAAAAATTACAGAAACATATTTTTGGTTTTATGTTTTACATTTCTGTACCCCTACCGTCTGGCAGGAGGGTGGCAGGGGGCCTACCGCCCGGCAGGGAGGCACTAGGGACTTATATGTAAATAAAAATAAATTTATTTTGCGTAGAGGTCCTTGGAGGGAGTCTGCCGCTCCTCTGCCGGGCGGCGGGCCCCCTGCCGCCCCACCAGTTGGTTAGCGGTTGCACCTGCCACGTCCCGGAAGAAGCACACGCTAGTTAGCGGTTTTTGTCGACGCGTGAGGCCGTGTTTTGGTTTCTACCGGCTCGTCCTCGCGCGCGATGGCGCAGGCGAGAAAGCGAAGTAGCATCATCGCCCGTGCGAGGAAGTGCCCCACAGGGCGCAGGCCCGAGCCTGCCGCCCCCCTGTCGGGCGGCAGGCCCCCTGTCGCCAACTGGTGGGGCGGCGACTTTTGTTCTTTTTCTAAAGAGCGGATCGTTTCAACGGTATTTTGACTTTTGTTCCGTTTTTAGTCATTGACATGTGGGCCATATCACGCTCCCCATGTCTGCCTCGGACTCTAACGAACGCCACCTCCGCCTGCTTTTCGGATGCCTGCGCCGCAAAGCCGGGCCTTCGGCCATCGGCCAACCCCCTTCCCACCTCTTCTTCTCCCTCATGGCTAGATCCGTGCGGTGCTCGGGGTGAAGGCGAGCTTGGGCCGGCGCGGCCTGCCTGGGTAGAGGAGCGAGCGGCGGCGCGGCCAACAATAGCTTGCATGTAGGCGCTCGGCTTGAACTTCCGCCGGGGTCGGCTCTGTTCTTGCTTGATTGCTTGATTCAAGCCAATTAGCTTGCTTGCTTCCGTCGGATGGCTGGGTTGCTTGCTTGATTTCGAATCAATTCCGCAAACTAACCTGCTTGATTAATTAGCTGCTAGCTACCGCGAGCTTGGACTGGGTCGCCACTCTGGAGGTGAGTCGCTAACCCTGAGAATCGTGGTTTGGCAGCACCACCGCCTGCTGCTGCTGCGGTGTTCCTGTAAATGCTGACTCTGCCGCTGCGAGTGCGGGCGCGCGCGGCCAGCAGCTCGCGGCCCACGCAGCAGCCTTGGACGCGGCCAGCGGCGGTGGCTCGCGGCGCGGCTGGCAGAGATGAGCAAGCGCGAGGCAGATGCTGCTCAGCGGCGGTCAGTGCAGGAACCTAGAGGAAGGGGACAAGAAAAAAACAATGAGTATGATAGGTGGGGCTCCAAATCACGTAAAGTTTTCATCTAAATTTTTAGTTTGGTTCACATAAATTTTTAGTTTGGTCCGCTTATATTCATGGCAGGCAGAATTTAATCTATCTCGTATACGAGTCAGACTAGTTCTCTATCCATGACTTGATCATGTGAATTGCTAAAAATTAACGCACGCATAACTATACATATTCGATACTTATTATAATTTTGTCTGTTGCAACACACGGGCATATTTACATATCACTGTCTCTACTATTTCTAGAGCAAACCATAATTTTTTAGTCCATCATGGGAGCGCAACAAATCAATCCAAATCCCAATTGAAACCCAAAAAATTAATATTTTGTGCGTCACGAAGTGAAAGAGCAAAAAGATAGTAATCTCTTATAAACCTAGATAATATATATATATGATCCGTAGCAACGCACGGACACTGTATAATTGAGTACTATACTAACGCGCCAGGAATTGGCGCGCTCATGCGTCGCGCCCCCACGTGGGCCGGGGGTACTGTTTCATCATTTAAAAAATAATAAAATGTGCTGTTCATGTGGGGCCGGGGGTACTGTTCATAATAGAAAATAATAAAAAGGTACTATTCATGTGGGCCCCACCGGGTACTGTTCACAATAAAAAATAATTCGAAATTAAAAATAAAAAAATTAAAAAGTGTCCCCATGTGTTTAAATATTTAGTTTTTTATGAAAAAAAATTATATACTACATTTACCTCTATTATATATTGGATTTTATTTTCACTTTGTGAACTCGCAAAATATAATTGAATCATACATTCATTTCTAACCCTATCATTTTTTCTACCAAAATTAATAATTAGTATAAGCTAATCCATCAATTATATCTACTAACATACACAAAATAAATTCTTCTATGTACTATTTATACAGGGATGGGCCATGTGTGTTATTTAGGTGTTACCCACATAATATTCAATTGGAATCCACCCACAAAATATATTTAATTATTTATTTACATGAAAACAATAACCATATTTCATACACTACGTCTACACGTGCTAGCCCCTACTACTTATTGGATTTTAATTCCACTTCATAAACTCGCAAAATATAATTATATGACAATCTATCAACTATACCTATCACACTTCATTCAATACATCAACACGTTGCCAAAATATATCAGCACGATATTGCTTTAACTGTAATATACGATAATATATTTTTATTATTATTTTACATCAAATCTTTTGCTACAAAGCACGCCAACCTGCCTAGTAATAAATAATAAGCCGGCTCCGATCCGTCGCTGGAGCGTCAAGGCCGCGCCACTGTCGCTTTGTTCGGGCCGGCGGGAGGCGGCCCGGCCAGGCTTTCACTGTCACGAGTCACATCGATGCTAAGGTTCTTCCAAATACTTTTCGCAAGAAATGAAGAACACATAAAAGTAGAATCGTACATAAGTAGGCTACCGCAACTCACACCTTGAACGGTTCGGAGTCGGCTTATTAATATTACTAGGGCAGAACATAAAAATAATAAAATACTTTTGAAATAAAGTGAAGTATTAAAACATAATGAGAATTCTTAATCATAAACATAAGAAAATACTTAATCATTAATGGAGAAAATTTCCATAAAGTTTGGCCAAAAATAATTATTTAAGCAAAAGGACCAATTATCCATGACCATATAAATTTACCATAATTTTGCTTAATTTTGGCCTTACTTTAAAATGAGAATTACTTATAACATACTCCCTCTGTATCTTAATAGATGATGTTTCAGACCAAAAAATTGCACTAAAATGAACTAACATTTCTTGTCTTAACGACAAGTAAAAAGATATGGAGGGAGTATAAAATAATAACTTCAAGTAATAGACATAATATAAATATCATAAAAATTAAATGAACATGTGAAAATTTCATTATATAACAAATCTAATTATTATTATTCTTATCATTATTTGCTAAAGCACAATAAAATATCTTCAAAATTAAACATGAAATAATATACTTATCTTAGCCCAAAGGCTCTTTTAAGCCCATTACTAATTATCATTTCTCAATTATATTGAAAGAATTTGGCCCATAACTAATTAACCCGAGCCAGGCCGATTCTGGCCTGGCCCATTTAGCCGGGGCCGACTCCCACTCGGGCTCCAGGCCCAAAAATCTGGGCCTGGGCCGGGAAAGTGGCCTCTCCGCGCCGGCCCGTTGGGCGAGCCGGCCGCCGCACGCCGTTGGATGGCATCCAACGGCTCGCAGCGCGCTCGAGCGGATCAAAACCGCCGGCCGGCCGCCCGCCCCCGCGAACCCTAACTCATTTTCTCCCTCACCCCTCTCTCCTCTCTCGACGGCGGCGTAGGCGAGTGGAGTTGAACCCGCCTCAAAGAAAAAAACACAGCTGAAACCCAGGAGAGATCGAGTAGACATGGATCGTCGGGGTCATCCCTCTTTGCTATCCAAACTCGGATTGAGTGTGCTGACATGCAACTCCGCTCTCGCCGTCTATCAATCGCACAACGACCCTGCCTCGGTGGCGTTCGTCATCGCCAGCTATGGCGCGATGGCCCTCCTCTTCCTCGTGCTGCGGAAGCTAGAGACTAGCAGTGCAGATCGGGAGGGTAGGCGCAAGATACTTGCTGCCGTTTGGGCTCTCACCACGCTGCTCACGGCGATGTTCGCGTCGAAGGTTGCTCCGCTCATGCCGCAGTTCGTTGCTGTCCAGGTTTGGCTGATGGCGGCTGCGACCGCCGTCGGGGGGTTCTTGGCCTTCTTCGCGAATCTCTGAAGATTCAGTATGAAGGAAGGCACAAGGCTTCCGATCCCCTTCGGATGTCCAGTTGACCAGAACATGATTTGAGTTTTTTTTTGCCATCCTTGTTTAGATTTTGTTTAGGAGTGGCTTGTAACATGATATCTTGAGATAATCCGATCCAAAGATTAATTTCGCGTCAAAAGTGTTCCCTCCTCTTTGAATCTGAAATTTTTCTTTTTTGGGAATTTTCGGAGCTATTTTTTGGATGTTTCGTTCTTCTCATCTGGCTGTGATTTAGGTCGGATTTCTTGAGGGGTTTCAGTGGCCTAGGACGTGTGAGCAAGCCTATGGTGATAAATTCCGTCCTCCAAAATTTCCCTATCAAATCTCTCACTTGAGCACAGCGTGTTTGAAGGTTTTCTCAAATTGTTCTTTCCCTAGGTTGAACTCCAAATTTCAGAAATTAGTGATAAATTCTCGATATTTTTTTATTTTTTCCGGTTGGATCGGAATGGATTGCCCATGATCTAGTGAGACCGTGTTTCAGTTCTTGTGTAAATCGGAGTTGATTCGATCGAGTTCTTGAATTTGGGAGGGAGGTTGGAGCTGCCGTCCCTCATGTTCTGTCTCGGAAAGCGGTAAGCTGCGGTGGAATTTCTTCTGGTTTGGGTCTCAACAAGGCAACCAGCTTATGGTCCGGTGTTAGATCTCGTCATCTCGCCATCTCGGTTTCCTCTTGCGGTGCCCAGTCTTGTTGCTCTGCTCCGCATCTCAGATTCTCAGTTTGACGACGGCCGCTAGCTTTCAGGTTTCAGTGCAGTAGGAGCAGCTCGGCAGCATGCCGCTTGTTCTGCTGGAAGGTCAACGTCGACAGCCGCAGCTCGCCATCCGCACCTCAAGCAGCTCCTGTGGCCGCAGTTTTTTTTTGAAATAAACCTGTGGCCACAGTAGCACTGCAGAGATTGATCGAGCTCGCACATGTACGCAGAGCAGCACAGTGATGAGCAGGTACGCGGAGTGTCACCACTTTGATGCTACAGCAATCAATTCTTGAGTAATCCTGCGTAGCAATTATTGCTTGGTTTGTTTGATCATTGTGCCTTGTTGCTTGTACTGTGCTTGCCTCCATAAGTGCATACGGCAGCAATTAGCTTTTGGGTTAATCAATCCATTAGCACATGTACTGTTCTAGCTTCTCAGTTTATCTCTGTTTTTCAGAGCAGCAGCAGCAGCTCATTCTCATTGGTGGCCTGCAGGCCAGCCGCGCAGCACGGCTGTGATGCCGCGGGCCGGGGCATGCCACGGAGGACGGCTAAGAGTTTGGATGGAATGGGGCATCAACAAGTTATCGCTCAAGGAGAAAAAAAAATACTTACTTTGCTAATGTCAGTTTGCGATGCCTTGGCATGCAAGGCTTTTGAATTTGCTTGTTCAAAACAAGTTTTGTTTGCTTCTTCAAACAAACTCATCATGCTGCTGGCTGCGCCTGCGGCCCAGGAAGCTTGCACTGACACGCTTCTTCACGAGTCAACGAGCTACGAGGTTCCATTCGGACACGCTAGCATACGCGGAGAAAAGATCTCTCGCTCGCTTGTTAACCGGGCGAAGGAAAACAGCATAGTCGGTCTCCCTTCGTATCTTCGAGTGCAAGTAGCTTGCAATTTGCTTGCCTATATAAACATGACACCCTAGATGTTCATCGTCGTCTCCACTCTGTCTCTCGTCGACTCGTCCACATCAAGTTCGATTCGGCAGGCGATCAATCGATCGAAAATCATCAACGGCAAGGTACAAAAACTCGCTAAGGACTTGCGATATGGAACGAGAACGACGAGGAGGCGCCGACGACTATGGCGCGGCGGTTCTCGTCCGCACGGGGCTGGTCGCCCTAACCCTCACGTCCGCCGTGTCCGCCTACAGAGCCGCGGCGGCGGGGGACGCCGGCACGACGGCGTTCGTGGCCGCCAGCTACAGCACGCTGCTGCTGCTCTTCCGCCGCCTCCGGGCGTACGAGCGCCTGCCGCTGCCCGGAGGGGACGCCGGCGGCGAGCGAAGGGCGCGGCTGAGACGCGAGGTCTGGGCGCTGTCCACGCTGCTCACCGTGATGTTCGCGTGGAAGGTGGCCGCGGCGATGCCGTCCTGGCCCGCCGCCGCGGCCGTGTGGGCCATGGCGGTCCTCACCGTGGCCGGTGGCTTCGTCGCCTTGTTCCATCACCGCCCGTGACGCCAGTAGCGGAGCTTGAGCAAAATCTCAGGGGGGCAGACTGCCAGAGTTAAGTAAGTTAAGTACTTAAAGTATTTAGTAGAGATATTGTACGGCAACTTGTCCACATTTTAGTTACAATAATACAATATAGCATGGATGTCAAGGATGCACTAATCTATAAGGCTATATACATATATATGCTTCAAACAAAAGGAAGTTATACCAAAATACGACACTATAGCAACATGAAATTTCCTACTACAGATCGGCCCGTCGACTCTTTTTGCTTCTTGAATTCTGAAATAATGTCATCATAGCTCCACTTGTCAGCAAGCTCCCCCTCTATGTTCACTAGCAAACTATTGGCAAGAAATTCATCTTCCATCTTGTTACGCAACCTTGTCTTAGTGATTTTCAGAATAGAAAATGCTCGCTCTGCACTAGCAGTTAAAATAGGAAGAGTAACAAGCAAACAAACTAATTTATCAATCAGATTATATATAGTATGGCGTTTGGTCTCGACAAGGCATTGACAAAGCTCAGTTAAGGTTGCAACACATTTCAATTCTTTGCTGCTAGTAGCCACTTAAGGCCCATCGGTGCTCAGGGAGGGCCAGTATTGGACTGGTGGATCAGATTAGCTGGTAAAATTAGATGGTCATAAGAGAATTTTAGGAATCCAGTAGGGGCCATGGCCCCCGTTGGCCCTGCTTATCCTCCGCCAGTGCGTGGCGGAACATCACTCCCTGGGGTTTTGTAGTGTATATATATATTTTTTGTTGAATATATGTACAGTTTGATTACAATTGAACTTGAGTTGTAATTTAGTAGGTTAGAGATGGAGTTTGAGTCGTACTTTGTATCCCTATAGCTCATAAATATGAGGGCACTATCGTGTAACCGTGAGACGACTTGGCGGCGGCATTGCCGCGGAGGTGCCCGGATGCCGGTGTAGCTGCTGTTTATGGGGAGGAGCGCTCGTAATCACGCCCCGAGGATGTAGGCACATTGCCGAACTTCGTTAAAAAATATCGTGTCTTGGTGTCGTTCTCGTTTGTCTGATCTTATGATTTGGTTCTGCATTTTTGAATTATTGCTTCCGCGCTATCATTCTAACATTTCTCTCCTGCATGCTATTATTTGGTGGTTCTGAATTCCGTCGAGGTATGTATATATCGCTACTATTATTAATCAATACTTGCAGTGTAATTCTTGGAGTTTATATTTTTCTCACCGCGGTTTCTGTCTGGAGTTGGAGCACAAGAATTTCACAGGGATTTATATTGGTCTACAACAACTAAGCGAGGTTGATTATCGAGGAGGTATGCTACAACTGACCTGGAACTAACGGGAAGAATGAAGTCACTCGTCATGGCGTCTTAGTTTTGCTTTGGAGGTCATGCATCATCGTCGCTCAAAACTTATACTACGTACGTACTACAGAATGAAGTGATTATGTTGGACGGCTGCAGACATCAGATAATGGTTACTATGCATTGTTCATTTAATTTGGTTGAAAGAAAAACTGTCATTTGTACTTGCAACCTCGTCTTGATGAGTGAAACATTCGTATGTTGAATGTTGTACCTGCTGTTTCGTTGTCATGAACACATTATGTTGTATTTATAATCTTATAAGAGATGTGGAATATCAAATATCACTGGTCTATTAACCGTCATTGTCCAATTGCAAGTCAGTATATATTCGCCTGCCATGAGGGGAAAAAGAGAGAGAGACGATTTGTCTTCATATTTAACTTTTGTGGTTTAATAAATTTAATTTAGACTGATATGATTAATATATTTATTTTATGTAAACTCGATCAAGGTTTAATAAATTTAATTCAGACTAATATGATTAATATAAACACATAAAAAGAGGTGTACTGTTTCAAAAAATATAAAAGAGGTGTATTTTATATTTATAAACTACAAATGTCCCTTGGTTGCTGTGTTTCACTGGTCAGTGGGACCATTCTGGTAGGTCCAACGTGTAGACCGGGCGGGCCGTGGGGAAGAAGAAGGCTGAGGCTCCAAGAATCCGGGCGGCCCGCGAGCCACCAGATCTTTTTTTCACCCCTGCCTCTGCCTGCCTGCTGCTTCCGTCTCGCTTCCGGCTTCTCAGGCACGCCCCGACCAACCCCCGCCATGGCGCTCGCTTCCGGCACCCTCCTCGGCCGCCCCGCCGGCACCGCGCGTCCCCACCTCGCGGTCTCCTCCTCCTCCTCCGCCCCGTCGATCCGGTTCCCCCGCGGCGGCGGCGGCGGCGGCGGCAGGGCCGTCTCGCTCCGCGGCTCGTCCCCTCCAGGTACTTGGTCAACCCAGATGTCGTTTCTTCTGCTCCCACGCGATTGGAATCGCTAGGGTTATGTTTCTGGCAAAAGACGCGGATTTGGGTGGTATGGACTTATAATTGATGAAGCCGGGCTGGTCCGTACTGTTCCAGCATTGGAAGGGGGAGAATAATTTCCGTGCGGGGATGTATGTTGACCAGGCTTGTAGCCTCGGAGATTATTGAATCCTTAGTTATTGGGATAGCCAGCATCGTAAGCAATTTCGCTTCAACAGATTTTTAGCTACAGACGCATGTCGCTCGATCGAACCCTATATTGTTTTTGGATTGGAGTTCCTATAAATTCACCTAGCCATTCATATCCATTTAGTATATTATCTTTTACTGATCATAGTTTCGAACCATGCATTCTCTGGTATTTGGCTAGTTGTGGGCGTGGCAGTTTTACCCGGATAAGCAACTGCTATCATCACCTGGCCATCCCAAATTGCCAATATCAGAGGTGTAAACCGTGCGATCTCCTATGTCCAAAAGTAGAAATACTCAGGGCATGTTTGCTTCATCGCCACTGCCAGCCACGCCTTGTGGTGAAAAATGTGAAGGGAAAAGATGCCACCGTCTAACTTTTGTCACCAACCAAGCAGTAGCCTAACACTCGTGTGACGTGCCAAACTGTGGTGTGTTAAATTCTGTTGCGGAACCAAACAGCCCCTCAGATATAATCCCCAAGTGTAGATCTCGTAAATCCCAAGAACCATAGTCCTATTTACAGGTTACACATTCTTAGACTTGTTTCTTTTTTCTTTCGAGGCTTTTAAACAAACATTCTTTTTTTTTATAAAGCTATGCATAATTTTATGCATTGTTGCTTGCTCACTCATGACCTGGACAACTATCAACTTGCATGTTTTTATTCATTATTACGCCTATCACCACTGTAACCCCCATAAGGATTTTGTTTCCAATGTACATGATTGGGAAGTGGTAGACTGAAGTGAGCTGAATGCTTCCACATCACATCATAAGCATTTCTTGTTGCCTATTAACATGATCGTGGAGCTATAGGTTGAAGGGGGCTTCGGTAATTTATTCTACATCACTCGTTGGTTCATGTTTCCCATATTAGCGAGAGGTAGGGAAGGTTTGCGGGAACTGTTAATACTGAATGTTCTGGCTTAGTGCATGTTGAAAATTTATTGCTGTATAAAAAATCCGATGAATGGACAGAATTTGGCTCACCATTCCATACCAAGTGAGTAAATGTTTTATCATATTTTGCAGCAGTAGCAGCAGCAGTAGCAGCAACATCTGGTAGTATTGCTCCAGCTATTTCGTTGACCGAAAAGGCCTTGAAACATCTGAACAAAATGAGGGCTGAACAGAATGAGGATCTGTGTTTGAGAATTGGAGTGAAACAGGGTGGCTGCTCTGGCATGTCTTACACCATGGAGTTTGAAAGTCGAGCGAATGCCAGCCCTGATGATTCAGTTGTAGAATATGATGGGTTCGCAATAGGTAACTTCCTTATCTTAACTGATTTGGACTGATTACATTCTGAAGTACAGTCAAATGTTCAGAATTTTCATCCGAGAACTGATTGGAACCGACTATATTCAGAATGAACTAGTAGTTCTAACTGTAGCCTATGTGCTTCTGCAGTATGTGATCCAAAGAGCCTTCTCTTCATGTTTGGAATGGAGCTGGACTACAGCGACGCACTTATCGGCGGTGGCTTCTCCTTCCAGAATCCAAATGCGACCAAAACCTGTGGGTGCGGCAAATCTTTCGCGACCAGCAAAGAAACTGAGACCGCCGCAACTGCTTGCAACAACTAAGATAGATCCATAATCATGCCAAGCAGTGTTGTACTAAGTTGTAACATGCCATATAGCTTGCACCAGTTGGATTCTGGTGGCTATACCACGGTGCATACAGAAGACCGTAAGGGTGACTCAATTTGTAAAACTGCATTCAACAGTCTAGTATGTATTCAGCAATGGAGTCTGCAACAACTTAATTTGTAAAACAACTCCCGATAGGATTCGGTCGAGAGCCCCCCACCCCCCCTCCTCCTTCCTCTATCTCTCTTCTTCTTCCTCACCTCCTTCCGCCCCCGCCATCCTCTGCCCCCACCGCCGACCTCCCCCTCGCCGGCGTCGGACCGCCACTCCGACCCCTCCCCCTCCCCTTCCCTCCCATCCGCCCCCGTGGTCGAACGCCGGCGAGGACTGCCGCTCGAACCCCTCCCCTCTGCTTACTTCCTGTCCGCCACCACCGCTCGCCCCCGCCGCCGACCCTGCCCACCGGTTGTCCACCACCACCCGGCCGGCAGCGCCATCGCCGCCGGCCTCGCAGCCCACAACCCGCCTCCTCCGCCGGGCCGGCCGCCGCCCATGGCCATCCCTCTAAAGCTACCAGCCATGGAAGCTCCCCCAGCCCGAACCCCCAAACCATAACCCGAACCCTAACCCCGCCGACCTCCGCCGCCACCCCGGCCGGCGGCGACCCCGCCGCCGACCGCCCCGCCCACAACCCACCGGAGGAGTTGGTGTCCTCGCCGGAGTTGGAGAAGAAGTGAAGAAAGTAGCAAATCGAAGAAGGTAATAAAAGGGCTCTCGAGATATGCTTAAATAGAGAGGGCTCTCCGTTTAGCTTCTGCCTTGAGCAATATATTACTGCTGTATGTAACCTGTAAACTGCTCAGTAGAATTCAAAGATGGTTACCTCTACCATTGGCCCCAGATTTCGATTCTCTGCGACAGTATCGTGTGGCGATCAATCTGACGCGTCGAACTCCCATCCGACAGCGCCTGTGGATGGGATCCCGTTACCAGATCGAACAAGCCGTTATCCAAGCTGTTGGAGAAGAGCCGCCGCTCTCGGCCACGTCTTCCTGCAAGGCTGCACCGCGAGGCGAAGCAATGGCGACCACAGCGCCGCTGCTCTCGCCCCAGCGCGGTCGCGCTGCCCATCTCCCCCGCCGCCTCCCGGCCCCGCCTCTCGCCTGTCCCCTCCACGCGACGGCAAGGCTGCGGTCGCTTCTGAGCCTCCGCCGCGCGCTGCTCCCGTGTGGGGCCAAGTTCGGCAAGTTCGACGCCTCAGACGCCCCCGCGGAGGCCGAGGAGGAGGAATCTGCGGCGGACGGTGCGGTGGCGCAGGCGCAGCTGGCGGAGGAGGACGACAGGCGAGGCTCACTGCACTCCTCATTCCTCAACTCGTGCGTAATTGAGAACACATGACGAGAGGTGCTAATGTTCTGAGGCACCGTGTGATTCAGCTGCTTGCCGTCGGATTTGGAGGGCGCGATTCGGCAGTCGGGGAAGGCGAGCGCGGATTTCGTCAACTCCGGAGGCATGCGAGCTATCGTATGATTCGCACAGTTCAAATACGTATTGCTTCTGTAATTCGGTTCAATCTTATCTGCTGCGCAAATGGTGATGGAAGCACTCACTTTGTGCTGAAATGATGGTTATGCATCTTTAGTATGCGATTGTGGAGGATTTGTGATTGGTGATTTCCGATCGCAGGCAGAGCTGCTGATCCCTCAGTTGGAATTCCTCAACGAGGAAGGAGCGCAGGAAGAGCTCTGGGCATTGTCAAAGATCTTCCTGGACACACTTGTACAGGAGACAGGACAGGTTTGGATACAAGGTCGTTTTAGCACTGATTGATATCTGAGGCTGCAGATTGTTACTTTGGAATTTTGTGACCCTTCCCTTGTGATTTATTTATTGTCGATTTCTTATTCGACTTACTGTTTTACAGAAAGTTACCGCGATTTTCCCCGATGCTGGAGCAGCTGCCCTTCTCAAGTATCAGTGGACAGATGCACAATTTAAGTGTGCCAGGTACTGTCCACTTAGAGTGATGATTCCATAAAGAATTGAACTGTCCAGTTCGTTTTTGCTCCTATTGGTGTACAGCCAGATACCATATTTTACTGGAGAATCCAGACTGTTTCTGTACTAGTGTTATTGAAGAAAAATATTATTGGATGCTTCTAGATTATGGTGTTAAATAGTACACATGTTGTAACTCCAATCTGTTTTTGACTCGACTTGCAGCTTAAGCGACAGGAAGCCAGTTGGTCCCGAGGATGAGGTTGCTGTTATGATTATCCCTGATCATCAGATGCTGGAATCTGTTGAACGCATCGCATCTCAACTCTCTGATGATCCTGTATGCAACTTATGGCTAATCAGGCTGCAACTTTCTGTAGATCTTGCATTGAAATATATGAAAATTGAATTTCATTTAGTGTTCCATGCAGAGTTGGTTGAATAACATTTGCATGAAGTGAACTACATGGATTATTAGGCTAAAGACCATGCATGGACCTATACAGGATCTAAATGCATTTTCTCTATCAGATTAGTCTCCATAGCTTACATGTATAGCCATTTCATAAAACAAATCATATGGATTTTCATTCCTAAAACCATACATCCATATTGACATTGATTTTATGATTGAATTGAATCAGCAACCATCTTTATATTTCTCTATTATTGGTATTTGTGTATATATATTCCAATCAATATTATATCCTCAAGTAGCGTTTACTTTTTTAATGAAGATAAGGCCTCTTATAATGTGGAACCCACGCCTTGTTAGTGGAGATGTTGGAGTAGGCTTTAATGTTCGGAATCTACGCAGAAATTTCTTAAGGTAAGTTAAAAGCATCTGTAAACTGTTGCCTTTCATTGTGCAACTATTTCTGCTTCAGAAACCATTTTTTCCCTCGAACCGGCAGGAGAGTCCGAAAACATATATAACTAATGCTTATGAAGGCCCGAGCATGGACCGAGTCCCGACGTTAGTTGTACCTTCAAATCATTTGGTTATTTTGGACAACTATATTTTGTAATGAATCCAGTATTTTGAGCAATCTTTTTCGACCTTACAAATTCAATGCATATGTTTTCTGTCATTGACTGCATGTCCCGTTGAATTAGAGCATGTTTTCTTTTTATATGTTGGTCTGTCTCTTTCTTTTGCTAACATCCATCACTGCCTCTGCAGTACTTTTACCACTGTTTACTCGATGAGGCCATTGCCAACTGGTGCAGTCTTTAGATGCTTTCCTGGGTGCGTAGAGAACTGTTGTCTTTCCATACATATATGATCCAAATGAATATTCATTGAAAGAATAAGCTAAAGATATATGTTTCTTTTATTTATGTTACAGAAAGTGGAAAGTATTTTATGATGATCCAAGCAGACCAAATCGGTATTTGCTTGCCAGAGAACTTACAAGTCGCCCTGACGCAACAGATATTGAGGTAAGGCACTGGGACTAATTAACATTTTGTTTGTTGTTCATATTTACCTCAGATCACTACCTATTTAAGTAATTATGCTGAACTCAATTTGTGCATTGTTGAAAAAATGAGTCAAGTCGTGTATTCTGTAGAAACTGCAAGCACCCAATAGTCAGCATTTGCATTCTCAAGACAGCATTTTCTTGCTGCATTACACATTATAAGCAGCCAGACTACTGGCATTCAACACAAGCTGGAGAGTGCTAATTCTTTTTTTTTTTGAGGAAAACATATGCTCGATGTTAGGAAAATGCTTGATTATATGTAGTTCACCAATAAAGTTTTTACTACCCACATAATTACATTTCTAAATAATTGAACTGACAACATTCTAATCTGCAGAGGATATTTGGAGGTGCCGATGAGCAATCTGAAGAGTCACAATCGTTGATGAACAATGTCATGGGCGTGTTTAGTTCTGTGAGCCGATTTATGAGGGTCATCTCCAAGTGAAAATGGACATCTGAAGTCCCTGATAATCACCATGACGGTTTATTCTTAAATCTTGAGTTATGCAAGAAGATAATTTTGGTGCATCCCTTCAGTTTTCAGTCTGAAACTCCATGGGTACCGCTGTTTCGAGCAACATCCAAGTGAAAATGTTTACAGTAACATACCGTTTGGATTCATCGAATCATCCGAGGATTCTACACTGTCCAACTTATGTATGTATCTGTGTACCAAAAAAAAAAATCTCTGTAGATAGTTCTTTATTCTGTATTATGGAAGTAGTGGAGATTCGAATGCAATTAACTACTGTGTTCATGTATCATAATCAGCACACATACTGCCAACTCATGGAAGGAAAGGCTGGACAAACATAAATTCAATTCTCTGTTTTACATGTGTGTTTTGAATCAAAACAATTTCTTTATAGCCTACATACAGTGAGACTCAGGATATCTATCCTCTGAAATGACACACTTATCCCCCGGGATATATACACCAAACGATGAAATAGCCAAATTTTGACAAACATTTGAACGAAGTGAATCAAACAAGTTCAGAATCTCCAGCTGATGCGATCAGTGCTCCCTGTTCTCCACAGGAGAGGCGGAGGCACTGTGAGAGCCTGACAGCCCCAGCGACGGCTGCAAGAAGGACCGGTGCCCATTCGAGCCCTGCTCCGCCGCGGCCGTCGTCGGCGATGACCGCGCCAGCAGCGCCGCCGACGAGCACGCCGCGGCCGCGCTTGACGGCGACGGGCCCAGGCCGAGGTGCTGCCCCCACTTGAGCTCCTGCAGCTGGCTCCCGCCGCCGTCGCCTCCCGCCGCCGACGATCTGCTGCCCTGCGCGCCGACGTACGACGTGATGGCGGCGGCCAGCGCCGTGTGGAAGCCCGGGTCCGACGTGATCGCCTTCGCTATCGTGTCGGTGAGCACGCCGGCCGTCGAGCTCCCGCTCGCGGAAGCCTTCTGCTGCTGGTGGTGGAGCACCGGGGCTTCCCCGCCTTGCTGCCTTCCATTGATGCTGCTCAACGCAGCTTCGAACGAGCTGAGCTTAGCGCCGCTGAACAGCGACGAAGCTGGTGATCCGTAGCTCAGGTACCCGGCACCGCCGGCCGCCGGCCAAGCCCCGCCGGACAGCGCGCTCGTGCCGGAGGTGGAGAAGGAGAAGCTCGTGGGAGGGTACCTCGCGCCGCCGTGCCCGAAGCTGCTCGACGGGAACCTGCTGCTCAGCGAGAAGGCCTGCGAGGTGGCCTCCGGCGAGGTGAGGTCGAGGGTGATGGTCGGGTAGGACGGGGTGGAGGTGATGGACGCGGCGCCGCCGTTTGGGAGGAAGAAGTGTTTGGAGGCGGCGGCGTCCGGGAAGCCGAAGCCGAGGCCGGCGGCGGCGGCGGGCGAGGCGGCGGGGAAGCGGAGGGAGGTGGAGGAGCCCGAGGTGAGCATGGACGCCGCGGCGGAGGTGGTGGAGGCCATGGCGGTGGCGGAGGCGGAGAGCGGGTGGTTGTGCGTGCCCTCGTAGGTGGTGATCAGGATCGACATGTCGTCCGCGCACCTCTGCACCTGCAAGTGTTACACGGCCGGCGTCATCGACATTTCTTATCAGCAAATTTGTACCATTAATTCCTCGTGTTAGAGAGATCAGACATGTCTTACTTTTTCACAAATATTTCAAGAATCGAACTAGCATTAGGTACTCAAAACTATGAAAAATAATCGCAAAAAGATCCGATGATTTTTTTTGTAACATAGCGTAGTACTATCTGTTTAAATATACGGAGTACTCTAGGTAATAAATTAACTCAGTTTAAATGGCTCAGTGAAAGTTAAATAATATGGAAATTTGTATTGGGGTAGAAATGCACTGACTATGGGCTGAATACGCAGTGAATCAGCCCACACTACCGGACTGGCCTTGTTTGCCGAGTGTCGAATACACTCGGCAAAAAAATTAAGTAAAAAAAATTTAAAAATACCAAATGGACTTGAAAAATTACCAAAATTTCACGTTAAGCAATCTATGTTATCTATTGCCTATACAAAAAGTTTTGAACTCAAACAACAATTCGACCATCAATTTGACTCCAATTCTTATCGGATCATTCTCAACTCTATGATTTTTCTTCGGAGATGTATCGGTTTGTAAGCACGTACATGACAAAAGTGTGCGAAACCTCTTCAACTTTTTCTCACAACCTACACATATGATATTATGACATCTTGCCAAATCTCATAATTTTTAGACTTTGTTTGCTATTTTTAAAATTTTTAGAAAATTCAGAAATGAGATGTTTGCGAGTGCCCACCACTTGGCACTCGGCAAACACCTCTTTGCCGAGTGCCAACCTCTAGGCACTCGGCAAACAACCTTGTTTGCCGAGTGACTTTTTTTGCCGAGTGTTTTCTCGATGGCACTTGGCAAATAGATTGTTTGCCGAGTGCCCGAAAAATTGTACTCGGCAAACCCCTTGGCACTCGGCAATGTTCGGGTTTCCGGTAGTGCCAGCCCTATTCGAACACTAGCTTTCGAAGGCCCAAATTCTTTCAAAATTCATATTGGGGTAGAAATGCACTGACTATGGGCTGACTATGCACTGACTATAGGCTAATCAAGCAGATGCTTCGGAAGCCATATTGGATCGGTTTAACCCGATTTGGAAGACCTAGTAGTAATTAAGCGATGGGTCCGGCCGTGTCAACCAGCAGTCACTTGCAGTTTAAATGCCTCGTAGACCGTAAGCAATGATTGTTCAAACTAACTAAGCAGAACTGAACTTGGGTCGTCCATTGACTCCAAACCCATGTTCTCTGCCAATTCTATAATGATGCCTTTGTTAGTTGGGGAATGGGGACCTAGCTAGATTCAGTCCCTGGGTACCCACCCCACAAGTCAATCTCTTGCAACTGCAGTATGTTCATCTTAAATAATGCCCCATCTGTTCTTAACAACTAAATAAATTTGCATTGTAAAGGAGACTTGGATTCTGTCATTGTTCGAGTTTCCATGCATGTTCAGAGACAGTAGTGGCATTGCAATTTTTGGACTGAAAAAATGTGTACCTGTTTTCTGACGGGGCATCCTGCTGCCACTGTGCACCGGTAGTAGGCACGGGGGCATGGGTTCCCCTTGGATATCTTCTGCCCATACTTCCTCCATTGGCATCCGTCATTCATCTGATCAATAATCCAAAGCATGTTTACATGTTGTTCAGTACTTCAGTTCATCTCAACATCACCATTAGCTACACTAATGTATCGAGCAGGCATTAGACACATTTCTCTGAGAGCTATACGTACCGTTGGTGCATCACACCTTGCCCGTACGGACACCCTTGTCTTCTTGGCCTGTTGGAGTGGACCAATGTCATCCTCGGCTTCGGCGCCGACGCCCCTCAAGTTCTTCAGCGTTTTGCTCGGCGGCCACTGCTGATCTGCTGCCTCCATGGCGTCGTCCTTGGCGTCCTCAGAGCTACCTTCGGGGCTCAAGGTCAGCACATCAGGCTGTATCGTCTTTGCATTGTTAGTTGCACCAACTTTGCAGTCTGACAATACAAGAGAGAGCCCTCCTTTAGTGTTCATGGAATCTTCTCTCCCTTTGCCTTCAGAGACACTACTATTCTCTTCCTTCTTGCGCGTGCTTGTGCTCGTGCCGAGGCTCAGTGAGACAAATTCAGGCTCCTCGACGTCGGTGGGCAGCGGCGCAGCGGTTGCAGGATCTGCAAGCTTTTTGGCTTGTCCTTGTTGAAGAACGTCATGGAAGTGCAGTTGAAGAGATCGGTAGTCCTCTACAATGCGTGACAGCATTGTTTTTAGCCTCTTGTTTTCTTCTCTTACCTCACCCATCTCTGCCCTTGTGGATGCGAGTTTATCTTCCTCAACCTGAAGATGCAAATGGACCACTATGAGAGATCCCTAGGCTAGCCATTTCTGAACCAAAACACATGTGATAATGGACTTTTCTCTTTGTGTAAACCTCAGTAAAAATTATTATTGATATAATCATAATGCATCCTGACCTTGTTGTGAGCTTTCAAATTTGCCGAAGTTTGATTTGACGCTTCGTCTATTTGAGACCTTTCCAACGGGTTTGGTGAACACGCCTAGTAGTAACACACGCGTGCACAAAAGAAGGCTAATCAGAATACTGCAGTAGACAAGAAAAGGTAAAAGTAAAACCACACAGAGAGCTCATGAAACTATCTTGTCTTGTGAAAATTCCAGGTAAAACTTTTCAGAGTAAGGAACTTAGATTTTTCAGAATTAATTGCACAATTTTTCTAAAATAAAGGACTAGTATATATATGATTGTACGATAATAGGCACCTCTCCTTTTGAACTTGATTCGTGTAAAGACTTAAATACGTTGCCGTCTGGGATAAGATCATCATCATCTTTGGTCTGCAATAGTAACATATGGAAAATTGTATTGGTAATAAGATCAGCAAAGAAAATCATGGAAAAATTAAATATCTTGGGTGCCAACTACATGAGCACAGACCATTCCAATTAACTCTTCCACATGCTTTTTGTGTGCTATATAAACATGCACCAGAAGTCCAGAACTGGTGGTTCCTAATATTTCGTATAAAGATGGACAACACCTGATCATTGATTTGGACATCATAATTTGCCCTAAACATCTTCCTAATTTTAATTCTAATCATATCTCTGTATGTATATTCCAGGAGGAAAACTTTGTTTTTGAAGAGTCCCTTTTCACAGATCAAGAACAAAAATACGGAAGAGAGAAACTCAGTATGTCCTGATTGCATATATAATCGAACACAACACAAACTCTTCAGAAAACCAAAGGCGATCGAACAAGAAGAGAAAATTTTCAAACCTTGTCTGTTAACCGCTCTTCATGGCTACCATGCTGCTTCACCCCCTTGATCATATCTCCTCTTCGACAGAAGCTAGCTAACTTTCGAGGGTCCTCTTCTTCTCTAGCTTCTGTCTATCTCTAGGTCCAGTTCTCTCTCTTCAGGTCTCTTTGTTCCCACAGCCGTCTACAGCTTATAAAGGCAGGCATGGCTTCTTGTTTCTCTCTCTTATTTGGACCTGGGCACAAAAGAAGTCGTAACCCAGTAGTGCTAACCTATGTTAGGCAGTCAACATCCGATATGTCAAATATCGCCGCACTCTTCCATGTCTTGGAGACAGAAAAGGAGAAAAGAAAAAACAGGTACAGACGACTGAGATTTATGTGGACTTCAACGTGTGCAACATGTTGCTGTTGTTTCTTGGCCAATTAATAAGATGTGCGTCCAGACTGCATACTTCCAGCTGGAGGAGCGGCCCGGTCCGCTGTTAATGTCCGTATGGTATGAAGCATCCCATGAGTCATCGCGTCAGCCGACTATTAGAAAACTATCCTCACATAAGAACTTGATTTCTTCAGAAGCTTCAACATAGGAACTCATCAGAGCAATATAGTTATTAGGAACCATAGGATGGTATCCTAAAGGTACATTTATTGTGTTCTGGTCTTGTTTAGCAGAAAAGTATGGATAGCTCATGCTGAATCTACGGAAACAGCTTAAGCGATTAGTGAGTATTTGGTTTCTTTGGGATCCTCTGATGGGAAGCTAATAACCTGGGTTAAGAAAAATGAAGGAATCTCATATTTGTTTTTAAGTCTTTGGTGTATCTATATGCTCATCAGAACATGTAGATCACAACAGAGTGACCAAATATAAGCAACTTCTGCGGTTCTGCCAAAGAAAACAATGGGGATATTGTTGATAAAATGGTATACGCGCGCACAATCTAAGGCATATCTGACTGAAATATTTGTTGTTCAAGAAAAGTAAAGATTTGTTGCTAGCTAGATCATCAAGGACCGGGCTTCATCTACAAAGCTTGGACTATGACTATTTTTTCCCCCTAGATCCAAGGTTTCCACTTCCTCAGGCACATCAATGGTCCACTTGTATGGTATTCTTTGGGAAATCAACAAAGCGACACATTAATCAATTGCAAGACCATTGACCTTAATCATAACTAATGTTAAAGAACTTAAGAACATGATGCAGTTCTGTGATCCAAAGCTAGCTGTACCATTTTTCTAGAATATCGTGTGGGTTCAACTAGGGTGGTCTTTGAGATTCTGACTGCCTCTTCTGGTGGCACCATTGGTGCTCTTTTAGAGGCCAAGTTCATGGATTTGGTTCTTTTTAGATCCCAATGCTTTGAAACTTCCATTTACTATTGCCCGTTTGCGCTGCTGCATTCATGCATGGTTATTGTCTTCCATCAGTAACAGAGGTTATTGCCTTGCTAAGTGGTAGGTTCTTATCTCCATTTAGGACTATTTACTCTAATGCTTATTTCCATTTTTATGGTAGGTTTTGGACCTTCATAGCTAGCTCATATATCTTTTTTTCCGCGATCGTGACTGAGCATGTATTTCATTAAGAAGAAAACAGTTTACAGACAATTCTTGATGCGGCCAAACAGAGCTTGACCAACACAAGATCACAAAGGACTAAAAAAAGAGAAAAAACTAAAATAACACAAACAAACACCTAAAGGTCGCAACAAACAACCAGCAGCAGGAGCAAGACGGGGGAGAACACCTCCAACCCTACAACCCAAACCAAAGCCAACCTAACGCCAACCAACAACTAGACCTGCTAAAAGAAACTACAACGTCAAAGGTGCGAAGATCAGCAACACAATCAAGGTGGCAAAAGCATCCATCCGCAGAGAACTCAAGCCAACGACAAGGCGGCAAAGCATCCACTAGAGCAGCACAGTGGCAAAGCATCCGCTAACAGACGACCAATGCGACCTGGACGATGCAGAGTAAACTAAGCGAAGGCAGGCGCAGAAGTGGATCCACCCCAAGAGGAGCCAACGACCACCACCGGCAAGAGCATCCGAGACAACGCCTCCAGGGAGGAAGCGACGCAAAAGGCGCCGTCGTCGTCCGACCAACATGGTCTAAGTTTTCACCTGGAAAGCTCCGAAGGGCATAGGGGGAAAAAGAGTGACGCCTTCAACAAGGCAAGCGACGCCCTAGGGCATCGCCGTCACCGGCCCGCAAACGAACCAAGGCTTTCACCTTCACCCCAATCCCAACCAAGTGCCGATGGCAGTAGACGCCGACGCGCAGGGGAGCCCAACGCAACCAGGACGGCCAGCGGGGGCCGAAGCGGCGGCGACGGCGCATAGGGGAAAATGTGACGCCTTCAACAAGGTAACCGATGCCCACGGGCGTCGCCGTCACCGGCCCGCGAGCGGACCAAGGCTTTCGCCATCCCAAATGCGGCGGTGACGCAGCCAGGAGTACCTGGTCACCGGCGGCGACGCCAAGGCCAGGCGCCCCCGACAAACCGAAGCGGCGGCGGCAGCGCAGCGAAGGGCCCACGGCCAAGCGGCTGCGGCAGCGGCGGAGGCGCGGTCAAGGGCCAAAGGCCAGGCGACCCCAGCCCCCGAAGCGACGGCTACGGCGGCGCGGTCCAGGGGCGGCGCGGCCAGAAGCCCGCAGCACGGCGAGGGCCCAGGGGCGGCAGCGCGCCACGCGCCCCCCACCCGAACCGGCGGCGGCGGCACGATGAGGGCCCAGGTGCAGCAGCGCGGCCCCCACCCGACCCGGAGGCGACGATGGAGATCCGGCCAAGGGGGCGGAACCGGCGAGGAGGTGGCCGGATCCGGCCCCGGCGACCGGCGGCGGCGAGTTGCAGAGCCGGAGGAGGGAGGTGGGAGAGGAAGAGGAGAGGCGTGTGGGCATGGGCGGAACCGAGTTCGGCTCGGCCACCGGCCGCCGCCGCCGCCCGGATAGTTGCCGCCGGCGGCCCACGGAGGGGCGGTGGGCGGCGGCGTGGGGTGCCCCCCGAGTCGCCCACGGGAGCGACGCGGGGGCGGGGGGGGGGGCAATTCTTCCTAGCTCATATATCACGTGTGAAAATTATATTTATATCTATGCTACACCATATATATAGCGGGCGTTGGAAAAACTTGTACTTCTCAGCATGTAGCTGAGGTAATCAGCTATCATATGCAGTGCCGTTCAAGCTTTCTCTTTGAATTGGTGTACAAACCGGCTAGAGTGCTGGACTATTTACAGTATTTTAGCTAATTGTGAGTAATGTTCTTTGATCTTTCACCATGGCACATGCTTACGATTTTTGACTTGGGAAAAAGAAAAAACAACTTGCTTTCTAAGTTCTTATAGTTTGAGGCCTGTTGTAGTTACAAAATGAGCAGTGTGATAGCTATACATGCATCTATCCTTATTCCGGTGCTCTCCTGTTTGTGATCTGGATTCATGGACCAGAAGTCAACTGTGTACAGGTTTTTTGGTTAAGAGGTAAAAGAACGTTGATGAGCTGTTAGAATTAGTAAGGTGTTTTGACATGTAGATTATTTAGAGAACAATCTGTGTTTGTACGGTACAGGTACTATGTTCTATTGGATGCAGGTTCATCCTTACAGTTGACTATATGGCTTGCCTTTTGCCTTTGTGTATCCGATCCGTTGACCTCACTGAGTATCTTTTTATATTTTACACAATGAGGCCATGTGTTTTGGTTAATCACCTCTAGAATCTATCAACCTATATAGACAAATGAGATACAAATGAAGCAATAATGGTGCTGCTTTCCATCTGCCATCCTAGTTCTTCCAGGTGAAGAGTTACATATGTAAAGCAATCATGAGATGCATAAATCGAAAACCTCATTCCACATCCACTTGCGGTCACCAGACTTATCCTAGCCGTCGATCCGAGTTGTGGCCCCATAAACTGTTGTGGCAGCCAGTATAATAGTCATCGTTGGTGTGTTCCAGCGATGAGGTGTATGCAAAATTGAAATGAAGAGCTGGGTACAAAATAGAGTCCAATGGTCTGGGTATAATAAAGTTGGTATGTAATTTACATTGTTGCTGGAAAAATTAGGTTTAGGTCACCAAGAGTTTTGACAAGCATATCACATAGGGTTGATAGATCGATCACACGAGCACAATGACAAGACTGGAAGTACGTGTCTTTCGTTAATTTGATAATACTAATAAAGGATAGAAGGGAGCATCAACTTGACGTCCGACTTATGTCATGCTTATGTGCCGCATGGATCCAACTACTGTCAAGATGAGTTGTGCCTTTGTTGGTAACATTTTGTCCTTTTGTTTTGCCTTGCTATTTTTAAACTAGAAGCCGTCGTGCTGACGGAGCATTTCTTCAGAACAGAGCCATACTTCTGAGAAGAAGCTAAGTCAGACTCAACAGGTGTGCCTATGCACACAAAAAAAGAAATGTTCTTCATCAAACAAACAACCTATACCATATAATCTGTAGTGGTCATCATGAAGAAAGCAGCATATGGGGCCGAAGTTTTCAACGATCCCGTCAGAAGCGGTGCCTAATAGCGTCGCCATCCACATGGCGAGACCCCTCATTGCCAATGCCAATGCTTGAAAGTTGAAACTGCACATCAGGGACCAATTGGAAATTCTGAAAAAATCGAATTTTCAAACCTGTTGCTTGAGAGACGTGAATTCCCATACATGTGTTTTTGTATTGTTCCGTCAACTCTCGTGGTCTATTCAGAATTAGGAGCATGTGCCGACTATTATTATTCTCTGATTGGTTAAGATTTTTTCCATTGAACTGTGAGCAACAAGTGGAATCCGGGGGTCAAGATCACAAGTTCAGAATTTCCAATTTCTGAGATTACAACTCTTGACGATGGGATTATGGAAGTCTAAGTACGGTGCACTGTCATATTTATGAAACGCTTGAATTGCTGTTGAACTAGGTGCAAGTGGTGTCGCGTGGTTGTAGACTTGTAGTCGCACATGACACCATTTCCTAGTAGTCATCAAGGCAGTTTAATTTGTTCTAAGTTTCAAGTTGAGAAAGTTCTCCAGCAGTATTGCTGAAAATTGTCTACCTCAATTCGACAGGACTATGCATGTTGACATCAAATTGGGCATACATGCGTAGAGCCAATCTGAGAACCTTGACCAGCATGAAGAGAGAGCATGTCCTCTGAACTTTGGGTTCCCATTGGGTAGGAGGCCTCTGCGTACTTTTCTGCATCCGTGCGCCTCGTCGTGCCACCACTTTCATACAGTACTTCCAGTAAGGTCATACGAGCCCTTGTCAAACATGCTCTTCTTTTGGTACTACACAACCTTCTTCTGGTTCAGTTGCGTTCGTGACAGGGATGGTTCGTTTCAATTTGCTCGTTTATTTGAAAAAAAAAGCCATGTGGGTTGGTACGACGATTTGTGGAATACACAGATTATACATAAGATTTTGGTTTCGCAAAAAAAAAGATTAAATGTAGAACTTGAAGCTCTGGTACTACAGTACCAGTTTTGGAGACTATCCTAACCTTGTATTTGACCATCTACAATGCACAAGTACATGGCAATTATTTGTCCAAGACAAACTAGGATCTGGCGTCCGTAATCATCTCATCGCACGATGTGGACCAAACGTGCTAGTTACATGGTACTCGAACCTATCTGTTTCCACCTTTTTTTTTCTTTAAAAAATTCCATGAAGCATCATTGTCAGTTACCCATCAATTTGTTGACCTTAAGAGAATTTAGTACTTTCTATTTCAACATATTTTTTTATAATAAAAGTATCTCAGATTTGCATCAAAGAGAGGGATGGTCAAGCTGCCTATGCTAGCACTGCCACGACGTAGTCTTGTAAGCATCAAATAAATTGCAGCTGACGCAAGTCTCCCGGCTGTATCTGACCTCCAACCTATAGTACATAATCATACACGGGCTTACTTCAAAAGTGGATAACATTCGTATGAATAAATAAACTAGCTAGGTCCACCAAATTTGGCTGCATTCACAATCCAACAGACCTCGCACAAGTAGAGAAAAATGGAGAGATCAACCAGCTGTACAGAATTCAAAACAAGAGTTAAGATCATGTCCATGATGGACAACTGCGGTTGCAATAGAGTTATCTCATAGGAGCAGCGCATAATGGACGACATACAACAGCACAGTACTAGATGACAAACTTGACCAAAGAACCGTTTACTACACTGTATCTGATGTGCAACAGAGGAACAGGTAAGCGGCCTCAATTCGTTTGCAAATCGTAGCTTGTAGCTTGTACACCACTGTTCACCTAGTAGTCAATGATGTTGAAGTCAAGAAGCTGCTTGATCCTTGCCGCCTAATCAACCCGAGGGACCGAAACCGGCGACCAGAGGGGGGTGAATGGGAGCCGATCAAAATTTCTTTCGAAATCGATCCGTCGGCCTATATCCCAGAAATCACCGCAAGTCCTCACACCTAGGATATGAGAGAATAGCTATGGACTAGCTATCTCTGAGCAACAACGCCCTAGGGAACTACGCGGAAGCAAAACGAGGCGAATCGAAGATCTCTCGGCTAGGGACCGGTCAGACCGGTATAGCACCCCAGTCAGACCGGTAGCACCGGTCAGACCGGTTTCACCGACCGGTCAGACCGGTTGCTCCCAGACAGCCCGCAAACAAAGCTTCAAATGTTGAATCTCGAGCAAACGAAGTCCAAATCCAACGAAACTTGGAGGATACCTTCATATCTGTCCCGTGAACATATCCCCAAGAGATCTCTCCCAAAAGATTAAAGGATCTTGAGAATTCGAGGGAAGATCAAAGTGGATTGGGGTTTTCTCAAGAACGTAAAAAACTCCAATTCGTGAGAACTCGCGATTCCAGGGGATTTGACACTAGGCTAGATGGATTAGAATCGTCACAAAGAGTTCATCAAAACATGAATTCAAAGGATTGTCTCCTCCAAACACAAAACACACCAAAAGAGGACAATTCAAACCCAAAACGCAAGGGAGGAAGGGGAGGACGAGAATTCAGCACACAAAGGTGAATCTCAAACGAATTTCATTCATGAATATCAGAGGAATTCACCTATACAAGGCTAGAGCTTACCACACCATCATCCACCCTGTAGATTTGAGAGATTAGCTATAATCTAACCCTCCTCTGCGTTGGAGACCTTGGCCCTAACCTGGAGCACGGGGAAGGGGAAGGAGAAAATAGAAAAGGACTCAAGAGACTCAACCCCCACGACCAGGTGAGGGGGGACTTAAATACGGCTGGCTGTAGCCAGACCGGTCGGGTCTGCAGCAACCCTGTACACGATCTCAATCGACGGCGGAGTTTCTTTCTTCGACTCGAAGTCTACACTGCGATGCCGCCACGTCGATGAATATCCGGTCCGCGGTTTTGGAGGGTCCGCGAAACCCAGGTAGGTGGCCGGTTTTGAGAAAACCGCCAAAACTTCACGCGCGGGAAGATTCCCGCCTCCACACCGTGGCCCTAGACGCTGTTCCCGCCTCGGCCTTCTGACGGCCCTAGACGCTGCCCGACGCCCGTCACCTCCTCGCCCGCAGCGAGGCCCTAGACGCCGTCGACGCCCGTCGCCTCCATCAGTCCCGAGACCGACGCCCGTGCCTCCACGACTTGGCGTCTTCAACTGCCGTCTGCCTCCTTGGTTTTGTGGCGCAAACCAACAAACCCGCCTCCCGTCGCCGCTTGCGCCCTCGATCCAGGAGTGGACGCCACAGCTGCCGCCCGGCCCGAGCTCCTCCACGGCAACTCTCCATCGACACTCGACGCCCGTGTACCTGCAATCCAAAGACCAAGCGCACGATCATACCACACGGTTGACAATTCACTCATCACAAGCAGGATAGAGTACTCTCATACCTCAATCTCCCCCTTGATGAGTGCATTGTCAACACACCACAAAGCGAACCAAGAGAGAAGCAAAAACGGAGAAGAACAAATAAGCAAGAGAGAACTTGAACAAGTGACAAAAGCTCGAAAGAAGCAAGAACAAGTCACTTGACTAAGAAAAGATCGATTCCCTCAGACAAGGGCAACGGCTCGACGCAATCAATCAAACACAAGCATGACTCCTCAAAGACAGAGGCAGGGCTCGACACAGTCATGCCAGAAGCGGAGGGAAAACTATGAGCTAAACAAAGCAAAAACTCCCACTGAAATGCATTTCCCCCTTACCAGTGCAACTCTCACCACATGTATGCACTCTCAAAGCCCTGTGCTCAACAAGTTTTTGGTTCTCTCAAAAATCAAACAATTTTCCCCCTTGTTCGATCACTAAACTTCTCCCCCTTGTTGGCACATGCACACATCAAGGCTAAAAGGACCTAAAACTCCCCCTGAAACTGAGACTCACCCTGAACAAATGCTATGCAATGAATGCAATGCAGGAGGTGTAAGTGAAAGCATTCAGGGATACAAGGATATGAGCAACAACTAGTCACAATCGCGTGTGCATCCATAAACAAGACCTGCATCTAGCTCAACAGGGTATATCAAATCAGTCTAGAGCTAGGCAAGTTCTAGTTTAGGAGAAATAAAAACATCACCCTTGATCTAGCACTAGCAAGTAGGGAATGAAAGACAGTGCTAATCAAACTCATACAGGTGAGCCAAAAACAGCCATAGCAAGTTGCTAACATTCATTTTTCAATCAATTTATTAATGCCAGGGGTTGAAAGCTTGTCATGCTTTACTTAGCAACGAGGCCAAGCCTATACCAAAGGCAGTCAGAAGCTTAAGACACTCGTTTCAGTCATGCACAACCTTGCCCGGGTTCTCACAAGTGCAAAGTGAGCCATCCCGAAAGCTCGATCAGTGCAACAAGCAATCCCACCTGGATCTTTCCATTCCATTTCAAGCACAATTCAAGCAATTTTATCAATTTAGATCATGTCAAGTATGAATTGCTGAACGAAAGTGTAAGCATCTAGGCCCTCTAGGTATGTTTCGGTGATTAATGACAACCATTATTGTGACTAATGAGTTTGTTCAGCTTAATGAATCTTCATCGCTCATTTGGTCATATGTTAAAGAGGCCCCTCAATTTCGTTATTCAAAAAGGCGATCTCGGTATTCAACTCAAATATATACCAAGACTAAGGATCTTTCTAGTCCTAAGTGTCATAAGGTTGAGAAGGACACTTAGGTTAGTATAGGTTTTATAGTTTTGTAGTGATCGCACTATTAAGAGGGGTTAAGGCCAAGTAACTTGAGCATGGACATGGTCAATTAAAAATGGATGCACACTATGGTCACTCAGGTTCTAAGAAGTTCAAATAAGTGGTTTTCAACTTATACCTCAAGAATATTTGGATTTCATTCAAAGACTCAAATCAGAAAAGGCAAAATCAGAAAAAGTCTATACACCGGTTTAACCCACGACTCAAATTTTCTATATGTCGGTTAAACGCAGTTATCAGAGTCTGGACAGGTTCTCTACACCGGTTAAACCGACGATGTTTGAAATTAACGTCGGTACATTAGTCCAGAGTTGGTTTTTTCAGGGTGTTTCAAGTTCTATACACCGGTTAAACCGACGATGTTTGAAATCAAACGTCGGTGCAATTGACCAGTGAGATGGTTTTTCTAGGGATTTCAGAAGTTGTACTCACCGGTTAAACCGACGATGGATTTGAGTTAACATCGGTGCAATTGTCCAGAGAGTTGGTTTTTCAGTTGATCAGTGGACAACTACACTCACCGGTTAAACCGATGATTCGTTGGTTAATCTGCCCAAGTTGTAACGGCTAGTTTTCCAAGTGGGCAGTTTACATTCATCGGTTAAACCGACGCTGGCTATTGGAGGTTCGTCGGATTAACCGGCGCTAAGCAGTTTTCTGGCAGCTTTTCTCCAACGGCTCTATTCATGTGAGCTGCCTATATATACCCATCCAATGGGTCATTTTGCTCTCTCTTGACACCAGGCAACATTCATACACTATACTCTTGTTGAGAGCAACCTTGAGCTTCATCTTCCACACATTTATTCATTCAATCATTCAAGAAGCAAGACTAAGGACTTGAGTAGAGAGAAGCTTGTGTGCATCCATTCTTGGTGATCGGTTCTTGCTCAAGTGAAGGCCCTAACTTGTTACTCTTGGTGATTGGTAGCACCTAGGCGATCTTGGTGATTGAAGGTGTTTCTTCCGGAGCTTGCCAAGGATTGTGGGAGCCCGAAGAAGTTTGTATGTGGCTTGAGCTCCACCACGCCGGGATGGTGAACGGAGACTCTTAGTGAGTGTCACAACGTGGATTAGGGGTGTGTGCCAACACATTGACACCACGGGAAAAAATCCGGTTGTCTCTTGCCCACTTTTTCATTTCAAGCACTTACTTTCATGTAATTATTCATGTGCTTGACCTTAGAGATCATAACTTAGTTCTACCTTGCTTAGTTACATATCTTGTTGTATTTTTGTTAGCTTGTGTAGCTTGCTTAATTAGCCGGTTGGTGAATTGAGCCTTACTAGCATTGCATAGGTTAAGGTTGCTTTATTTGTTTTAGAAATTTGAAAAAGGCCCAATTCACCCCCCTCTTGGTCCATCGATCCTTACAATTGGTATCAGAGCCTCGTTGCTCATTTGAATCATTAGGCATCACCGCCTAGAGCTATGACCAAGATGGGTGGTTCGCCGCCTCACTTTGAGGGCAAGAACTTTACTTATTGGAAAGTTCGCATGGCCGCATACCTTGATGCAATTGCCCCCGAAGTGTGGTTAGCAACAAAGACCGGGTTCACCGGAACTCCCACCTCGGAACAATTAAAGTGGAATGCCAAGGCTAGAAATGCAATTTTCGAAGCCATTAGTGAGGAAGTCTTTGCTAGAGTAAATGACATGGACTTAGCAAGTGATATTTGGAAAGAGCTAATTGAAATTCATGAAGGCTCCACAAAAGTTCGTGAACAAAAATATCACTTGTTTAGAGCTAAGTATGATTCTTTTAAGATGCTAGCTCATGAAAATTGTAATGATATGTATTCTCGCTTGAATGTCATTGTCAAGGACATTAATGCTCTTGAAGTTTCTAAAATTGATAGTGGCTCCATCAACCGCAAGATTCTCATGCTCCTTCCGAAGCCTAAATACAACATCATCAATGCTATGCTTCAAAAGGAGAATCTTGATACGATAGAAGTGGGAGAGCTTGTGGGCGAAATTCGCGCTCATGAAATGGGTATCCTTGGTATGTCCGAAGAGCCAACTACAAGCAAGTCAATCGCTCTCAAAACCAAGGCAAACAAGCCCCGCAAGCTCAAGATGATCAAGCAAGAATCAAGCTCAAGCAATGAAGAAGAAGATCATCATGAAAGCTCATCCGATGAAGAAGAAGATGGAGAACTTGCTCTCATGATGAGAAAGTTCACACGGTTGAGTGACAAGATCAACAAGAAGGGTTACAACTTTGACCCTAAAAGAAGAATGTTCCGGCCAAGGGAAGATATCAAGAACAAAACTTGCTACAATTGTGGAGAAAAAGGTCACATCTCTCCAAATTGCCCCAAGCCGGACAAGAGAAAGAAGAGCAAGCATCGCCATGATTCAAGCGATGATGATGAAGATGAAAAGAAGAACAAAAACAAGAAACTTGGGAAGAAGAAGAGCCATGACAAGAAGACCAAGCTCTTCCCAAAGAAAAAGGGCAACGCCAAGAGAAGCTTCTTGGTAGAAAAGCAAGAGTGGGTGACCGATGTCTCATCAAGCGAAGAGTCAAGTGATGAGGAAGAAGACATCATCACCATCGCCCTCACCATTGAAGAATCATCACTACCTCCACCTCCCATGTGCCTCATGGCAAAAGGTAAAACAAAGGTATGTGAGGAGGATAATGATAGTGATAATGATAGTGATGATGAGCTTGACCCTTATGAGTTTACTAATCTCATTAATGAGTATACATCCGTTATCAAGAGGGAAAAGGGCAAAGCTAAGATTCTTGAGAGCACTCATGCCAAGTTAGAGCTTGCCCACTCCGACTTGCTTGGCAAGTACAATGACTTACTCAAAAAGCACAATGAGTCACTTGTACTTGCTAAGCAAGTTGAAGAGAGCCACAAAAAGCTTAAACAAGAGCATAGGGAGTTGGCTCACAAATATCAAGAACTTGAATTTGCCTATGAAGCAATTGACCCAAGTCTTGAGAACTTTGTCAATGAAACCATTGAAAAGGTCAATACTTCTACTTCATGTGATGACCTACTCATTAATGCAAGTGCTACTAATATTGTGCTCGAGCTTGCTCCTTCTAGGGAAAAGGAATTGATGGATCAAGTGGCAAGCCTCAAGAGTAGTGTGGAGAAGCTTTCAAGAGGAGAATACATCCACAAGGAAATTCTCTTCAACAATGCTCGTGACTATGGCAAGAGAGGTCTTGGTTCATTTCCGGAGCCAAATCAAGGCACTACTCCTTCTCCGGAGATCAAGACTAGCTTCATCAAGGAAGTTGGTTCATATTGCCAACATTGCCAAGTCACCGGGCACCACACTAGGGAGTGCACCTTACCATCACGCCCTCTTCCCACTTTACAAAAGAATTACTCATCAATGTTTCAAAATAACCATTTTCTTTTGAGTAAAGTGAAGGGCAAAGTGAAGGCCAAATTCATTGGCAAAATCGCTAAGGAGTCAAAGAAGAAGCTCCCCAAGCAACTTTGGGTCCCAAAAGCTCTTGTCACACATGTGCAAGGCCCGAAGCTTGTTTGGGTTCCAAAAACTCAAAAGTGAATTCTCATGTGTGTTGGTGAACTACAAAGCCGGTGGAAAATATTGGGTACTTAATAGCGGTTGCTCTCAACACATGACCGGCAATGATAGCATGTTCACCTCTCTTGAAGACCCCGGCGAACATGAACATGTCACCTATGGTGATAACTCAAGGGGAAAAGTTTTAGGTTTGGGTAGAATAGCAATTTCAAAAGATTTATCTATTTCTAATGTCTTGTTTGTAGAAGCGCTTAGTTTTAATCTTATTTCAATTGCTGAATTATGTGATCTTGGACTAACATGTACCTTTGACAAGAATGGTGTTGTAGTAATTCTTGAAGAAGACAAGTCATTGGTATTCACGGGGTTTAGGCATGGCAACATTTACTTGGTGGATTTCTCTTCAAAGCAAACAAGCTCCATGACATGCCTCTTCACCAAGTCGTCTCTTGGGTGGCTTTGGCATAGAAGAATTGCTCATATTGGCATGAGCAACCTCAAGAAAGCCCACAAGAGAGGGATGATCACCGGCTGGAAGGACGTCACATTTGACAAAAACAAATTATGGAAAGCATGTCAAGCCGGGATGCAAGTTGCAACATATCATCCCATTAAGACGATGTTGTCTACCTCCAAGCCGCTCGAGCTACTACACATGGATCTCTTTGGTCCAACTACATACAAGAGCATTGGTGGTAACCTCTATTGCCTAGTAATCGTTGATGATTTTTCACGTTATACTTGGGTTATGTTTCTAGGCGATAAGGGTGAAACTCCGGAAGTCTTCAAGACATTTGCAAGAAGAGCTCAAAGGGAGTACAACTCCCCAATTGTGAAGATCCAGAGTGATAACGGCACCGAGTTCAAGAATATGAAGATTGAAGAACGGTGCGATAAAGAGGGCATCAAGCATGAGTTCTCCGCCACCTACACGCCTCAACAAAATGGAGTGGTGGAAAGAAAGAACAAGACACTAATCACTCTAGCAAGAACGGTGCGATGAAGAGGGCATCAAGCATGATTATGGCACGTCCGAGAAGTTTTGGGCGGAAGCAATCAATACGGCTTGCCATGCATCCAACCGAGTGTATCCCCACCGACTCCTCAAGAAAACACCATATGAGCTCATCACCTGGAAGAAACCAAATATATCCTACTTTCGAGTCTTTGGTTGCAAATGCTTCATTTATAAGAAGAAAAGGCTCGGTAAGTTTGAAAGTAGATGTGATGAAGGATTCTTTCTTGGTTATGCATCAAACTCCAAAGCATATAGAGTATTGAATCAAACCTCCGGGTTAGTTGAAGAAACATGTGATGTGGAGTTTGATGAATCTAATGGCTCCCAAGAGGAGGTTGTTGGCTATGACAATGTAGGTGATGAAGAGATTGATGAAGCTTTGAAGAAGATGTCCATTGGGGATATCAAGCCGGAAGAGGTGCATGAAGGCAATGATTAAGGGGGAGGACCTTCCTCGTCTACACCAAGCACCTCCATGGCACCCCAACTGGATGAAGATCAAGAAAAGGATGATCCACAATCTCAAGAAAATGTGCCAACTACAACACCCCAAGTCCAAGAACAAGAAGAGCAAAATGTTCCACCACAAGCACAAGTCACCCATGATCTACCCCAACAAACATCCACGCATGAACCGCTAGTGAAGCATGGTCGTATCTCCAAGGATCATCCAATTGATCAAATCATTGGTAGTCCTTCCAAGGGAGTAAGAACTCACTCTAAGCATGCTTCATTTTGCGAACATTACTCGTTTGTTTCTTGTATTGAACCCACTAGCATAGAGGAAGCACTTGAGGACTCGGATTGGGTGATAGCCATGCAAGAAGAATTGAACAACTTCGAAGCTCCTCCGAAAGACAAGAACATCATTGGCACTAAGTGGGTCTTCCGAAACAAGCAAGATGAACATGGGGTGGTGATACGCAACAAAGCAAGACTTGTGGCAAAAGGGTTCTCTCAAGTGGTTTGGATTTTGGTGAAACTTTTGCTCCGATCGCAAGACTTGAAGCTATCCGCATCCTTCTTGCTTACTCTTCACATCATAATATCAAATTATATCAAATGGATGTGAAAAGTGCATTCTTAAATGACGTTATTAACGAACTTGTTTATGTTGAGCAACCTCCCGGGTTTGAAGATCCGAGGAATCCTAACCATGTTTATAGGTTGCACAAGGCACTCTATGGGCTCAAACAAGCTCCAAGGGCTTGGTATGAGAGGCTTCGTGACTTCCTAATCATGCAAGGCTTCAAGATCGGGAGGGTGGACACCACATTGTTCACAATAGACGTCAACGGTGATCTTTTCATTTGTCAAATTTATGTTGACGATATTATCTTTGGCTCAACTAATGATTTACTAAGCCATGAGTTTGCTACCATGATGTCTAGGGAATTCGAGATGTCCATGATCGGCGAATTGACCTTCTTCCTTGGTTTTCAAGTCAAACAATTGAAGGAAGGGACATTCATCCATCAAGAAAAATATACTAAAGATATCTTGAAGAAGTTCAAGATGGATGAATGCAAGCCGATCAAGACACCCATGGCAACCAATGGGCATCTCGACTTGGATGTGGACGGTAAACCGGTTGATCAATCCCTCTATCATTCTATGATAGGGTCTTTGCTTCACCTTACCACATCTAGGCCCGATATAATATTTAGTGTGTGCTTGTGTGCCCGCTTTCAAGCAAACCCAAAGGAATCACACCTCTCGGCTGTGAATAGGATCCTTCGGTATCTCAAGCACACCCCAAGCATAGGCTTGTGGTACCCCAAAGGCGCTAGTTTAGATCTCTTGGGATACTCAGATTCGGATTTTGCCGGAAGCCGTGTGGATCGCAAGAGTACCTCCGGGGGTTGCCACTTGCTTGGGCATTCTCTAGTTTCTTGGTCGAGTAAGAAGCAAAATTCCGTGGCTTTGTCCACCGCAAAAGCGGAGTATATAGCGGCCGGTGCATGTTGTGCCAAAATCCTATATATGAAGCAAATCCTTTTGGACTTTGGTGTGAAACTAGATAGGATACCACTCCTTTGTGAAAATGAAAGTGCCGTAAAAATTGCCAAAAATCCGGTTCAACACTCTCGCACAAAGCACATTGATATTCGTCATCACTTCTTGCGTGATCACGAAGCTAAAGGAGACATATCTCTTCAAGGTGTGAGATCCGAGGAGCAATTGGTGGATATTTTCACAAAACCATTAGACGAGAGTACATTTGTTAGGCTAAGGAATGAACTTAATGTATTAGATGCGGCAAACGTCATGTAAGTTGCTTTGTCATATAGAAAAATGCATACATATAGGACACTTGTCTAACCATGGTAAGATAGTGATGAGCAAGAGTTTAGCTAGAGGTGGTGGTCCACTTATGTTCCTCTAGGCTTGTAGAAAGGCTCATCATGAAGAAGCTTCTCGTGGGTTCAAACTTGACAAGTAGAACCTAAATTCTCGTTATGCATTTCTTGTCATATAGATGTGCACTTCATGTTTACTATTCTTTCGCATGTGGTTATAGCTTGCACCATCATTGCATGCGTAAGGGTCACAAAGGAGATCACTTGATGAAAAGGAGACTTGTTTCATATGCAAGATCTT
Source organism: Panicum virgatum (assembly GCF_016808335.1). NCBI lineage: Eukaryota > Viridiplantae > Streptophyta > Magnoliopsida > Poales > Poaceae > Panicum > Panicum virgatum. The sequence continues at coordinate 3,807,193 of NC_053139.1, read as the reverse complement.
AATTCATGAAAAGTGAAAAGAGCAAAGTGTTAGGTGCATTATTGCCTAGTGAGTCATGTCTTGATGAGTTTGAAGCTCTCTATCTTCAATATTCCTATGACATGGTTCATACATTTTATTTGGCGCTTTGTCTCGCTTTGCGGCTTTTCCTTGTGTTTGAAAAGAAAATCTATTAAGCTAGTGTGCTACCCTATTTATTTTGAGGGGTAAAGTCACCTATGCAAGTCCATTAACTTAAGTTTAGTTGAATTTTATAAGTTTATTGGACTTAGCATAGAAGAGTGAGCTGAGTGAAAGGTTTTCAGGTTCACCGGTTAAACCGACGCTTAATGGATCAATACCCATCGGTTTAACCGGCGTTACTAAGTTTCTGTCTCAGCTCAGACAAACCAGGTGTTCAACCGGCGTATACAAATTTCAGATCATCGGATCAACCGGTGAACACAACTCAGATCTGACCTATCAATCAACCGGTGATAGCAGCGTTCAACCGGCGAGTTCAAAATGCTTATCGTCGGTTCAACCGGCGTTCAGATGGGTTTCTGTTGGAGTCTCGGGTGAACTGCACCGATGCAATCAACCGGCGTTCTAAACCTAAGCATCGGTTTAACCAGCGTTAAGGAAAATCGCGGGCCCACCTGTCATATATCTCTTGCCCACGCGCACTCTTTCTCGGTTTCGCCCGATTCAGTTGCCTTCTCGCCGCCACTGCCGTCTCGCACCCGCGCTCGCCTGCACACCGCCAGCACGCACGCCCACGCCGCTCACGCACGCACGCCTGAGCCGCCGCCACTCGCGCTCCGCCCGCGCACGCCCACGCCACTCACACGCGCCCGCCTGCGCCGCCACCGTGCCACGCCTGCGCCACCGCCACGCTCTGAGCAGGCATCAGGCCGTGCTCATCCGTTCAGTATCAGGGAGCAGCCAGCCAGGGGCAGAGGCAGAGGCCGAGGTATGGGCAGGGTCAGAGGTGCCAGGGCCACGACTGAGGCAGTAGCAGAGTCAGATCACTCAGATACAGCTACAAATTCAGATGCAGATTCAGAGGCAGCACAGTCAGAGCAGTCTCAGGGGCAGAGTGCTCAGGGGTCACCGACTCCACGACGTTCTGGCCGCACTCGGCAGACGTCCCCAGCAGGAGAGTCTTCACCCGCGACCGAGCGTCGCACTGGACCGAGGACGCGAGGAGGTCACCAGCCACAGGAGCCTCACAGGTCCGCAGCAGTAGCAGCAGCCCGTAGAGCCGAGGCCCTAGAGGCTGAGCGCACAGTGTTCCGTATGGACACTGTTGTGCGTCTGGAGCTAGGTGTGCTACTCCAGAACTTGACCAAGGCCAATGCGGCGAAGGTCAAGAGGCTCAGGTGGAGTGTTGGAGAGGAGGACTGGTTCCCTGTGACCCGTGACAGCAGGGTCGACCGTAGATTCTGGACACTTCTTCAGGCCAGCTTCTACGAGACCTACCAGAGGCGAGGGCACAGGATCTTTCCGCACATGGTGCTTGACTGGGTTTCTCTGAGGACAGCTGCAGGGGGAGCAGATGTTAGAGAGCATTTTGCACACTTCAGAGGTCTGCCCAGGCTACTTCAGATGGAGCAGAATAGATATATCGAGGACTGGGTCAGAGTGTTTTATGCCACAGCCTGGAGGCCAGTTCTTTGGCTTGTCCAGGGCGACGATTGCAGGGATTCTCGGAGTCGATTTGGTTGATGTCTCCCTGCACGAGATGGTATACGGAGACGCAGATCCACCGCGCAGAGCGATGATTGGCGGGATTGCACCTTATCACGAGGCGATCTCTCAGTGCTTCCGCTAGCCGTTTCCAGTGTCATATGCCAGAGTACCCAGCTTGCTGACCCCAGAGGCGTACGCTGTTCACATGGCACTCCGGAGGACTCTGTTACCGAGGAGTGGCTACCCAGAGGGGTTCACTGGCTTACAACAGCTGCTACTACTTCACATCCTCACTCACGAGCCATTTGATATAGTTGACTTTATCATAGCTGAGATAGAGGATGTGATCACTAACGGGATGGGTGTTGTACGTCAGTTTCCTTATACTCACTGGATCAGCTACATATGCTCTATGATTGTGCCAGCTGAGTCACCCGTCAGTGTAGTATACCGTCAGGATGAGGCTCCCCGGTTCCCAGTTTACCGTCCGACAGCTCCCCAGGACCGGAGGAGGGGCAGACAGGCCAAGAGAGCTGCTATGGTATGACTGTCACCTGAGGTGCAGGCCTGAGTAGCACAGGAGGATGAGGCACTGCTAGCTGCCGAGGCACAGCTTCCCGGAGGAGATGATGAGATACACTGGTCTGAGCTTGAGTCAGACTCCTCCGAGGACGAAGAGTACTTTCCTGCAGCCCCAGCGACTCACGACCACGAGGCAGAAGGTTCCAGAGAGCCAGCTCCAGAGTCACCAGCAGCAGCTACAGTCACAGAGTCCCAGGTGACTCAGCCGTCCGAGCTCACCTCTCTTCTTCAGCAGCTGGTCACTCAGCAGAGAGAGGATCGGATAGCACAGGAGGAGGCCAGGAGAGCTCATGAGGCTCAGCTCGCAGCCATTCAGAGGGAGGCTGCCCAAGAGCGTGCTGCAGCCGAGGAGCGTTTTGTCGGGCTCATTGATAGAGTTTCACAGAGGACAGACGCTCAGTTCCAGTAGATGCAGCAGGGCATGATGGCGATGTTCAGGATGATTACACAGCTTTACACTCACACCGGACTCGCCCCGCAGCAGCCAGGATAGGCAGGACTTCAGGGCGTTGGAGCTCCTCAGCTTGCAGTCACTCCAGCTCCAGCCCCTACTACAGTTCCAGCTACCTCGGCGACACCGGAGACTACGTTCTTGATGTCCGCACTCCTTGGGTTTGCCGGTCGTCCGCTCTTCTCACCAGTACCAGCGACTACACTCTTCCAGGACTCTCCGTCGGCAGTTCAGTCAGTCGCCCTCCCCGTCGTACCACAGACACTACCTTCAGGGGGAGGAGGAGAGGAGTCTATAGTTCCGCAGTCGACGCAGCCGGCAGCTTCAGCAGTCACGACGTCAGACGTTGACACTTCTTCTGCTGACCCGGCTACCACTTCTACGGACCCTCTTCTAGGTAGTGCCAGCACACGAGCCTCCATGACAGCTACACCTCCAGTCAGCTCAGACCCTCAGCTCCCATCCATCACCGAGGGCTCTCCGTCCGACGACGATGACGATGACAACGACCCGGACCGCTTCCTCGCCGTGCCGCGACAGCAGGACCCATAGCTCGCCTTTTTGGTACTTTGATGCCAAAGGGGGAGAGAGAGTTAGGGGGAGTTGGAGTCAGGGGGAGGGTAGAGCTAGGGAGAGCTCGTAGTTACAGGACTTTGATGTTTTATATCTCATTTTATGTTAGTTCACGAATATGTACATTTGACGCTTGAGTATGCTGTGTTTTGAGACATATCTATGGATTTCGTTTGAGCCGTTGAGCTCCTTGGTTCTCTTTCGAGTTTGCTTGAGTTTATCCTGTATTATCTTTCTCGCTCTCTCGTTATTATTTGTGTTTATGTTTGTGTTGTCATCAATCACCAAAAAGGGGGAGATTGTAAGCATCTAGGCCCTCTAGGTATGTTTCGGTGATTAATGACAACCATTATTGTGACTAATGAGTTTGTGCAGCTTAATGAATCTTTATCGCTCATTTGGTCATATGTTAAAGAGGCCCCTCAATTTCGTTATTCAAAAAGGCGATCTCGGTATTTAACTCAAATATATATCAAGACTAAGTATCTTTCAAGTCCTAAGTGTCGTAAGGTTGAGAAGGACACTTAGGTTAGTATAGGTTTTATAGTTTTGTAGTGATCGCACTATTAAGAGGGGTTAAGGCCAAGTAACTTGAGTATGGACATGGTCAATTAAAAATGGATGCACACTATGGTCACTCAGGTTCTAAGAAGTTCAAATAAGTGGTTTTCAACTTATATCTCAAGAATATTTGGATTTCATTCAAAGACTCAAATCAGAAAAGGCAAAATCAGAAAAAGTCTATACAACGGTTTAACCGACGACTCAATTTTTCTATACGTCGGTTAAACGCAGTTATCAGAGTCTGGACAGGTTCTCTACACCGGTTAAACCGACGATGTTTGAAATTAACGTCGGTACATTAGTCCAGAGTTGGTTTTTCCAGGGTGTTTCAAGTTCTATACACCGGTTAAACCGACGATGTTTGAAATCAAACGTCGGTGCAATTGACTAGTGAGATGGTTTTTCCAAGGATTTCAGAAGTTGTACTCACCGGTTAAACCGACGATGGATTTGAGTTAACATCGGTGCAGTTGTCCAGAGAGTTGGTTTTTCAGTTGATCAGTGGACAACTACACTCACCGGTTAAACCGATGATACGTCGGTTAATCTGCCCAAGTTGTAACAGGCTAGTTTTCCAAGTGGGCAGTTTACATTCATCGGTTAAACCGACGCTGGCTATTGGAGGTTCGTCGGATTAACCGGCGCTAAGCAGTTTTCTGGTAGCTTTTCTCCAACGGCTCTATTTGTGTGTGCTGCCTATATATACCCCTCCAATGGGTCATTTTGCTCTCTCTTGACACCAGGCAACATTCATACAATATACTCTTGTTGAGAGCAACCTTGAGCTTCATCTTCCACACATTTATTCATTCAATCATTCAAGAAGCTTTAATTCAATACCTAGAGACCCGAAAGCTCCAGTCCAAGTTGAGGCGCTGTAGGAGGGATTTCTGTCACCATTATTTATGGACCACGTAAACATACTTTTTTAGTTTAGATTCTTATGCTGGACCTGCTGCCCTAGCCTGGGACACCACTGTGCGACATAAAGATCGGATCAAGTTATGATTTTCTCATTACGAAAGAGTACCCGAGAAGAATAGATATGATCCGGAAACACTACAATTTCCTTAATGCGCATGAATGAGAGATTACAGCACTTAGTATGAGCATATCGGCCTATGGAAGAAAGTTCATATCGTATTAGTGCGCTTTAACTCGAAAGCCGTTAGCTACTAAGGACTTGAGTAGAGAGAAGCTTGTGTGCATCCGTTCTTGGTGATCGGTTCTTGCTCAAGTGAAGGCCCTAGCTTGTTACTCTTGGTGATTGGCAGCACCTAGGCGATCTTGGTGATTGAAGGTGTTTCTTCCGGAGCTTGCCAAGGATTGTGGGAGCCTGAAGAAGTTTGTACGTGGCTTGAGCTCCACCACGCCGGGATGGTGAACGGAGACTCTTAGTGAGCGCCCAAGTCTCGGTGACATGGGAGGTGACAAGACTCTTAGTGAGTGTCACAACATGGATTAGGGGTGTGTGCCAACACATCGATACCACGGGAAAAAATCCGGTTGTCTCTTGCTCACTTTTTCATTTCAAGCACTTACTTTCATGCAATTATTCATGTGCTTGACCTTAGAGATCATAACTTAGCTCTACCTTGCTTAGTTACATATCTTGTTGTATCTTTGTTAGCTTGTGTAGCTTGCTTAGTTAGCCGGTTGGTGAATTGAGCCTTACTAGCATTGCATAGGTTAAGGTTGCTTTATTTGTTTTAGAAATTTGAAAAAGGCCCAATTCACCCCCCCTCTTGGTCCATCGATCCTTACAGAAAGGCTACACTAGCATAAATGAGATAGCAAAGCATATCAACACGCCCTAACATGCTAGTAGCCAAGACAGGGTGACCATGTTTTCAAATTTTCAAATCAAAATAGCTTAACTCAGATGAAGTCATATAAACAGTAGAGCTAGCTATACATGATCACATTTATAAACTCACACTATCAAGCACTAGGAGATCATAGCAATGTATATAAGAATGCTAATGCATGTGAGGCAATGCAAAATGCAGAAATGTACAATGCATATGCACAATGCAACTACCAAACCTAGAAAACTAAGAGAAAAACAAACAAGACCTACAAAGCTAACTAAAGAAAAGTCAGCAATCAAAGGGGTAACAAACCCCAAACTCCCCTCGCAAGCAAGCAAAGGTGTCCTGCTCAAGAGGTTTGGTTAGGATATCTGCGGTTTGCCTATCTGAAGAGACATGGATCAAGTCTATGTGGCCTCTCTCATGATTGTCTCGCAGGAAGTGGAACCAGATATCTATGTGTTTGGTTCTGGAGTGTAGGACAGGGTTCTTTGCAATGCTAATAGAGGACATGTTGTCTACAAAGATGGGAACCATATCAAAACTCAGTCCATAATCCTGCAAGGTTTGTTTCATCCAAAGTATCTGGGAGCAGCAGCTAGCCGCTGCAACATACTCAGCTTCTGTGGAAGAAAGTGCTACGCTAGCCTGCTTGCGAGAGGACCAAGACACCAAAGATGTACCAAGAAATTGACAAGTGCCGGATGTCGACTTGCGATCCAACTGACACCCACCGAAATCGACATTAGAAAAGCCCACTAAACCAGAGAAGAATCCGCAGAGTACCAAAGACCAAACTCAGGGGTGAATTTCAGATACCTAAAGATGCGTTTCGCCACCTGTCTATGGGAGGTGCGCGGCGAAGCCTGGTACCGCGCACAGAGGCCGACGCCGAACTGAATGTCTGGCCGGGTTGCCGTCAGGTACAGGAGAGAGCCGATCATGCTCATGTACTCCTTCTGGTCCACCGTCTCACCATCCAAGTCCTCATCAAGCGCCGTCGAAGTGCTGATCGGAGTCGGCTGAGGAGACAAGTCACTCATGCCGAACTTCCGTAGCAAGTCCCTGGTGTACTTGGCTTGATGGACGAACGTGCCATGGGAAGTTTGCTTGATCTGCAGCCCGAGGAAGAACTGCAGCTCACCCATCATGCTCATCTCGAACTCCCTGGACATCTGCTCAGAAAACTTGGAGACAAGAGCGTGAGACGAGCCACCAAAGATAATATCATCCACGTATATCTGAACTAATAGAAAATCAGTGCCAGACCGCATGAGGAACAAAGTTTTATCCGCACATCCCATTTTAAAACCTTGAGCCAGCAAAAATGTTTTCAGTTTATCATACCAAGCTCTAGGTGCCTGTTTGAAACCATAAAGTGCTTTCTGAAGTTTATAAACACGGTTTGGAAACTTGGGATTTTCGAAACCAAGGGGTTGTTTCACATAAACCTCTTCTTCGATAAAACCATTTAAGAAGGCAGATTTAACGTCCATTTGGAAAACTTTAAAACCCTTGGAAGCAGCAAATGCAAGAAAAATCCGAATCACTTCCAAACGAGCAATAGGGGCAAAAGTTTCCTCAAAATCAATCCCTTCTTTTTGGCAAAACCCCTGGGCAACAAGACGAGCCTTGTTTCGAACAACCAACCCATCCTCACCCTGCTTGTTTTTGAAAACCCACTTCGTTCCGATGGGATTACAAGCAGGTGGAGGCTCGACTAAAACCCAAACTTGGTTTCTTTCAAAATTTTCGAGTTCCTCATGCATGGCACTGACCCAATTAGAATCAGAAAGAGTGTGTCCAATATCTTTGGGCTCAAAAGAGGTAACAAACGCTAAATGAGCAAAGCCAGCGATACTTGTTACCTTGGACCGTGTGACTCTCTCATTGAGGTCACCTAGCATCTGTTGAGGTGGATGATGGCGCTGAATGTGTCGTGGTGCTTCCCTTGTCGAAGTCGCCTCCTCCTCAACCAAAGCTGGTGCCTCCTCAGGTGCAGCTGGTGAAGGCTGAGTCACCTGCTCGACTGGCCCCCGGGAAGTAGACGTAGTAGGATCGGGGCCGTCTTCATCGTCCGAGCTCGTGGCGGAGGCGACTGGGTCCACAGCACGCGTGGTAGCCTCAGCATCACCCTCCGTAGTTTCTTCCTCCTCATCTTCAAAGATGGAGGTGCCGAGCTCATCTTCTCCTGCAACTTCAACGATAGAAGCATTGCACAGTGCAGTCTCATCGAAAGTGACTTCACAAGTCTCTCTGACGATGTTAGAATCAATAAGCAACACACGGTATGCTCTAGAATGAGATGCATAACCGAGAAAAATGCCATCAGACGAGCGAGACTCAAACTTATCAAGATTTCCTTCTTTCAGCACAAAACACCGGCAACCGAAAACTCTGAGATGGTCAACACGGGGCTGGCGTCCAAATCGCAACTCATAAGAAGTCTTGTGCATGAAAGCATGCAAGAATATGCGGTTGGACACATAACAAGCGGTATTGACCTCCTCAGCCCAGTACTTTCGAGGAGTCATATGCTCATCGAGCATCGTCCTCGCCATCTCAACCAGTGTCCGATTCTTCCGTTCTACAACTCCATTCTGCTGTGGAGTGTAGGGGGAAGAATACTAATGTTCGAGCCCTTGATCACTGCAAAAGGTGTCAAAATGAGCGTTTTTGAATTCTGTGCCATTATCACTGCGAATCGCTCGCATGGCTTGGGGTAGCTCGTTTTTCAACCTCAAGATCAAATCTCGAACAAACTCGAAAGCCTCATCCTTGGTTCTCATGAAAAAGACCCAAGAATAGCGAGAAAAATCATCCACGATCACAAGAACGTACCACTTCCCACCAACTGACATCACCCTAGAAGGACCAACTGTGTCCATGTGTAGAAACTCTCCAGGGTCAGTGGTCATCACCTGATTAACAGGCGGATGAGAAGTAGCAATCATCTTCCCGTGGCGACACGGATGGCAAACAATGTCCTTTTCAAACTTCAATTTGGGCAATCCTCGAATTAGGTCAAGTGAGCTAAGTCTAGACAACTAGTCAAAGCTCAAATGTCCAAGTCTCCTATGCCACTTCCACAGATCAGAAGAAGGACCAGCCAATAAGCAGCAAAAAGGGCCAAAAGGAGTTCCAGAGAAATCGACCAAGAAAACTCGGTCACGAGGAACGATCCGACAAACTAGGTCTCCTCTTGAGTCCAAAACCCGAGAACAACCCTCCTTGAAGCGAACTTCAAACCCCTCATGAAGAAGTTGCGAAACAGAGAGCAAATTAAAGCCAAAATTCGAAACCAAAGCAACTTCTCTCAGGGTAAAGCAATCTGAAACTCTAACAGCGCCAACACCACGTACCTTGCCCTTACCATTATCCCCAAATATGTTGTATTCTTTGTAGCGCGTTGGGGTGAGGCTGGAGAACCATTTGTCATTCCCGGTCATATGGCGCGAACAACCGGAGTCCATGATCCACCTGTTCTCCAAGCCTCCAACCTGCACATCAATAGTGAGACAAAGGGTGAGCAAATGTCTCAACACTGGGGTTAGCAAAGTGAGAAGCAAACCAGTGTCGAGCCATTTGCTCTACAGAAGGGTTAGCAAGATCAAAAGCGTGTCTCCTGTCCCGTCTACCACGAGGCTGACGACCACCACCGCGAGGAAAGCGTGGTGCATCGTAACCTCCTCCAAAGCCTCGGTCCCGTGGTCCATAGCCGTACTGAGGACGACCAGGAGCACGACCGGCAAAGCGACCACCCGCTGGAGCACGGTAAACACCACCGTCTCCCTATCCTCCACCTACACGGCGCGCCCTAGCATCTTGCCTACCACCATGCCGAGGAGGACCATGCACCCGAGCAGAGTACATGTTCGAGTTGCGTCTCTCCTGCTCATGCCTCACAGCCCGCTTCCTCCTGAAGCAAAACTCCTCCAGGTGACCTTCTCTGTCACAGTACTCGCAGTGGTACCTCACCTCTCTCTTGGGAGGTGGAGGCCTTGCCTGCGGACGGGGAGGAGCAGCCCCCTTCTTCTGGGCAATCTGGACTGTGGCAGCAGGGAGCGTATCGAGGGGATTCCTCAGCTCATTGGGCTTTGGAACCCAAACCTGCTTCTGTGGAGGTGCTTTTTGTGGTTCTTTCAGCACACCGTCCACGGGGTCAACAAGCGAAGGCTGTGTGCTCGTGCTAGCAGTGTTTAGAGCACTTGGAGCTCTAGCAGCCTAGCCAATCTTACCATACAACTTGTCAAAGTCTGACTTCGTGTATGTGTAACCGACCCCAAACCCATCACCACGCTTGAACTGCTTGATCATCATGCCCAACTGCGGCTCACTAGCAGAAACCCAACTAAGAATCAGCCTAAGATAGGTATTCTCATTCTCCAAGTTGGCTTTCTCTACCGCAAGATTATCCAAATCAGAGATCAAACCAGGGCAAACATGACAATCAATAGGTGAGCTAGACTCCCCGACCTTGGTCTTCCCCAAAGACTTAATCAAGGCATTCTTCTCATCTAGCTCCGACCTAAGCGTGGGATAAAGCTTACAGGCACCAAGCAGAGCAGGCCTAGATCTAAGCTCCTCTAGTTCACAAACAACAGTGGCAAACTTAGACTGCAAAGAAGCTAGATTAGACTTAAAGATAGGACACTCATCGCATTCAAGCACATCACTAACAATGGGAGCATCCTTAACCAATTCAAGCTCATGTTTGGCCTTGGCTAGCTCGTGAGACACGTCAGAAAGCGAGGTCTTGGCAACATCCAAGTTCGCGACGTTCTCATCATGCTTGGCATGGAGAGCAACAAGATCATTCATGTGAGATATGCAGCCAGCGCACTCATCCTCACTATATTTCTCCCTAGCACAAGCCAGCTCAGCCCTAAGCTTTCTACGCTCTCTAGCTGCTTCCTTAAGCAGCCTCTTCTGGTTGTCGAGAGCGGCGTACAACTCCCTAACCTCAGTATCAAGGAGGTCGATGGTGGAGTTTACCTCTGAATCACTCTCGGATCTAGGAGAAGAGTTGACGTGCGTCGGTGTAGCATGTTCACCCGAAGACGCACGAGCACCATTTGCTTCACCCGCCATGGTGCAGAAGCCCTTGCGCCGTCCGGCCGCCAAGTAAAGGCCGATGAAGCCGGTGGCATCCTTGTCCCGCTTCTTCTTCTTCTTGTCGTCGTCGTCAGAGGTCGGTGAAGAAGAGCGGTCGGTGTCGGAGCTCTTGTCGAGGTCACTGAGCTGCGCCAGGAAAGCCTTCTCCCGCTTCTTGGCCTTGTACTAGAAGCGCTTCTTGAGTGACTTCTTATCGAAGCGTCCTCCCCGGTCACGACTATGGTGCTTGTGGCGCCGACGCTCCTTGTTGGAGCCTCCCTCGTCGCGGTCGCGGTGGCGGTAGTAGTCGGGGTTGTTGTTCTGGCCACCACCGGACTTCTTGGGGCAGTCGGCGATGAAGTGGTTCAGATCGCCGCAGTGGTAGCACCCGGGGTTCTTCTTCCTCTGCCTGTTGTGGTAGACACGCTAGAACTTGTTGATGAGGAGGCACAAGTCATCGTCGCCCAGCGTCTCTAGCTGCTCATCTGTAACAGAAGGCAAAGAGGCAAGAGAAAAGCCAAGAGCAGAGTTAGCGTTAGAGCTCGATCCACCTGAGCCAGTCACAAGAGCTACGCTCTTGGAAGGAGGGGGCACCATTGAGCTTGGCTCGTGTCTGGTTATCCACCTCCGTGGCCTTGAGCTTGCTGAAAAGCTCATTGACGGTCAGAGTCTCATAGCCTGCAGACTCGATGATCGTGTTCACCTTGAGATCCCACACAGAGCGATCAAGTGCGTAGAGCAACTTGAGGGCCTTCTCATGCTCTGTGTACTCAAGGGCATCAGCAAATCTATTCGCATTGACTTTGTTCACAATCGATTGAAACCGACTGAACATGTCGCCAATGCTCTCACCCGGCCCTTGTGTGAAATTCTCATATTCACGCCGGTGAGTCTCGAACAGTCTGGCCTTGACCTGAGGTGTGCCCTCGTGGTAGTTCTCAAGACACGTCCAAACCTTGTGGGCTTCCTGAAAACCCTGGACGCGTGAGAACTCCGCACGAGAAACGCCAGCGAACAAGGTATTGACAGCCTTGGCGTTGGCCTCGTGCTCGGACACCTGAAGTGGTATGGTCCGAACGGCAAGCACCTCGTAAGCCTGGTTCTTGGTGATCTCCCAAACCTCGGCTTCCATGCCTTGCAAGAATGCTCGCATACGCACCTTCCAATAAGCATAGTCCTTGCCGGCAAACACAGTGATCTTACCAAGACTCGTCATGGTCGCCAAATGGTTTTCGAACCGGTCAAGGTACTGAAAACCTTAACCAAGCTCTGATACCAATTGAGGGACCGAAACCGGCGACCAGAGGGGGGGTGAATGGGAGCCGATCAAAATTTCTTTCGAAATCGATCCGTCGGCCTATATCCCAGAAATCACCGCAAGCCCTCACACCTAGGATATGAGAGAATAGCTATGGACTAGCTATCTCTGAGCAACAACGCCCTAGGGAACTACGCGGAAGCAAAATGAGGCGAATCGAAGATCTCTTGGCCAGGGACTGGTCAGACCGGTATAGCACCCCAGTCAGACCGGTAGCACCGGTCAGACCGGTTTCACCGACCGGTCAGACCGGTTGCTCCCAGACAGCCCGCAAACAAAGCTTCAAATGTTGAATCTCGAGCAAACGAAGTCCAAATCCAACGAAACTTGGAGGATACCTTCACATCTGTCCCATAAACATATCCCCAAGAGATCTCTCCCAAAAGATTAAAGGATCTTGAGAATTCGAGGGAAGATTAAAGTGGATTGGGGTTTTCTCAAGAACGTAAAAAACTCCAATTCGTGAGAACTCACGATTCCAGGGGATTTGGCACTAGGCTATATGGATTAGAATCGTCACAAAGAGTTCATCAAAACACGAATTCAAAGTATTGTCTCCTCCAAACACAAAACACACCAAAAGAGGACAATTTAAACCCAAAACGCAAGGGAGGAAGGGGAGGACGAGAACTCAGCACACAAAGATGAATCTCAAACGAATTTCATTCATGAATCTCAGAGGAATTCACCTATACAAGGCTAGAGCTTACCACACCATCATCCACCCTCTAGATTTGAGAGATTAGCTATAATCTAACCCTCCTCTGCGTTGGAGTCCTTGGCCCTAACCTGGAGCACGGGGAAGGGGAAGGAGAAAATAGAAAAGGACTCAAGAGACTCAACCCCCATGACCAGGTGAGGGGGGTCTTAAATACGCCTGGCTGTGGCCAGACCGGTCAGACCGGTCGGGTCTGCAGCAACCCTGTACACGATCTCAATCGACGACGGAGTTTTTTTCTTCGACTCGAAGTCTACATTGCGATGCCGCCACGTCGATGAATATCCGGTCCGCGGTTTTGGAGGGTCCGCGAAACCCGGGTAGGTGGCCGGTTTTGAGAAAACCGCCAAAACTTCATGCGCAGGAAGATTCCCACCTCCACGCCGTGGCCCTAGACGCCGTTCCCGCCTCGACCTTCTGACGACCCTAGACGCCGCCCGACGCCCGTCACCTCCTCGCCCGCAGCGAGGCCCTAGACGCCGTCGACGCCCGTCGCCTCCGTCAGTCCCGAGACCGACGCCCGTGCCTCCATGACTTGGCGTCTTCTACCGCCGTCCGCCTCCTTGGTTTTGTGGCGCAAACCAAGAAACCCGCCTCCCGTCGCCGCTTGCGCCCTCGATCCAGGAGTGGACGCCACAGCTGCCGCCCGGCCCGAGCTCCTCCACGGCAACTCTCCGTCGACACTCGACGCCCGTGTATCTGCAATCCAAAGACCAAGCGCACGATCACACCGCACGGTTGACAATTCACTCATCACAAGCAGGATAGAGTACTCTCATTTCTAGTAGTCAATGATGTTGAAGTCAAGAAGCTGCTTGATCCTTGCCGCCTAATCAACCATTTTTTAAAAAGTAGCCTGTCAAACTGAAGAGAAGATGGCCTGCATGAAATGCATTAAAATACACACAAGTAAACCAAATCGCGCAAAATTAGATTAAGATAAGATATTCTTTACATCTCCCTCCAAAGATGAATTTTTGTATGAAGCAATTGAACGGAATAATTCAAACAAGAGAGGTGCGTCATCCCCACAAACATATAGAAAAGTTCAACCACTCACTGACTGTCAGCAGATGGGCAAATATGCAGGAGAAATGAGATCAAGCTGCAAAATACAAAGGACGTAGCGTTTAGATCTAAATTTAGCATTTATCCAAAAATAACTTCAGAAAAAGAATGCAGCAAGACTGGAAGTACGTGTCTTTAGTTAATTTGATAGTACTAATAAAGGATAGAAGGGAGCATCAACTTGACGTCCGGCTTATGTCATGCTTATTATGTGCCATGGATCCAACTACAGTCAAGATGAGTTGTGCCTTTGTTGGTAACATTTTCAGAGTAGCAATTTGTCCTTTTCTTTTGCCTTGCTATTTTTAAACTAGAAGCCGTCGTGCTGACGGAGCATTTCTTCAGACCAGAGAGCCATGCTTCTGAGAAGAAGCTAAGTCAGACTCAACAGGTGTGCCTATGCAAACACACAAAAAGAAATGTTCTTCATCAAACAAACAACCTATACCATATAATCTGTAGTGGTCATCATGAAGAAAGCAGCATATGGGGCCGAAGTTTTCAACGATCCCGTCAGAAGCGGTGCCTAATGGCGTCGCCATCCACATGGCGAGACCCCTCATTGCCGATGCTTGAAAGTTGAAACTGCACATCAGGGACCAATTGGAAATTCTGAAAAAATCGAATTTCAAACCTGTTGCTTGAGAGATGTGAATTCCCATACATGTGTTTTTGCATTGTTCCGTCAACTCTCGTGGTCTATTCAGAATTAGGAGCATGTGCCGACTATTATTATTCTCTGTGTTGACGACTTTTACGGGCCAACACACGATCGCGCTAGGTCGCGCGATGCGAGGAGGAGCTCCTTGCAACACCTCCTGCGTGGACCGGTCAGACCGGTCAGAGGGACCGGTCAGACCGGTCGCCGTGCACAACGGCGACGATCCGATGAACGCTCGCCCGGGAGGGACCCTGTCAGGGCAAGCGCACGTAGGGTTGCCCTAGGCTCGGCAGGCCAGCTAGGGCATCCTCAAACGCCATGGAGACAAGAGAAGAACAACATATTGAGATTGGAAAAGAAAAGGTAAAAAAGATAAAAAGGTTTGTGTTTGATCGATTGGATACACTAATCGGCCGTGACCCTTTATATTTATAGGGTGGGGTGGACTTATCCCGCAAGAAATCCTATTACAGATCTAAATCTACAAAGAGTTCTAGTTGTACTCGGATTTCAGGTAGACCGGTCAGACCGGTCGGTGTTGCCAGACCGCTCAGACCGCTCTCAAGCACCGGTCAGACCGGTCTGTTCGACCAGTGCCAATTTTAGTCGTCAACATATGCCCCCCCTATTTTTTTGGTGATGCTAGCATGCCAAAAAACAAGCCTCTGGACCAAAATTGTCTAAGGACGATGATAAATATGCATCGGCCATATTTTGTTCTAAGGGCGATAAATTTTATCAGCCATATCTTACTTCTTTTCCAAGCTAATGACGAAACAACTTGCTTAGGCCTCCATACCTGCTTCATGGTCGCCGACCTTGCTGGTACAACCTCCGTTTGCTGTTCCATAGACTCCTTCTTGCGCATCCGCTGCAGCCTTCTCTTTTGGGTCTGAGACAAGCCTGAAGGGCACCACCTCGGCTGTAAATACTTGTTGTCTTGCTTTATGTCTTTCTCACCCTCCTTGCTGCAATCAGGTTTGCTTTTGACCAGATTATTGCTAGCAACAATTGGTCTTTGAGAGGCACCATAACTTGGATATATAGAAGAATATTGAATAAAATATGGATGCATATACATTCTACTATAATCCATAGGTGTGCAATAGTAAGGATACGACCAGAACCATGGAGCAATCGGCCCACCACATGAATATGGCGCAAAAACATTATTACCTTGTTGCACATGAGAAGCCGATTGCTCATGATGCTCTGATGATGGATTTGTATTTTTAGCTTGATTTGGTCGCTTCTTCTGTTTCTGAGTAGCTCCTTTCTCCTCATACTTGGCCAAGAGTTGCTTGAAACTCGGCATCTCCTTTTTGTTGTTTCTGGAATGTTTTTTAGAAATCCCAGATGGACCGGTCGGACCGGTCTCCAGACCGGCCAGACCGGTCTGAGCAGATCTGGCGTCCTTCTTCTGTTCTTGCCCCCCAGCCGAACTTAATTGTTGTTCAGCTATATCATTTGAAGCATGTTCAACATCAGAGGCAATTTGATCAAT
This sequence comes from Panicum virgatum, assembly GCF_016808335.1. Classification (NCBI taxonomy): domain Eukaryota; kingdom Viridiplantae; phylum Streptophyta; class Magnoliopsida; order Poales; family Poaceae; genus Panicum; species Panicum virgatum. The sequence goes on along the minus strand of NC_053139.1, from coordinate 3,791,178 downwards.
AAAACTAGCCGATGTTTCTTCAATAATCGGGTTTTCTTTTTCCAATGTCAAATCTGAATTTTTAGGTAATCGGCAATCTTTTTTGACACGATAGACTTGTTTAGTCACCTTATGTTTCTTCTTCTGCACAGACCGATTTTTATGAATAAAACGGTCATTGTTGGCAAGTGGTGACTTTTTTAATTACCGATTCCTTATATGTAATATAATCTAAACAAAAATATCTAGGGGAAACGGCATATACGAATTATAAGACCATGGAGGATAAGAATAATGCATATTAAAATAGAACTCCCATGGTACATGTAGAGGTGCCCCATAAGATGAAAACGGCATTGATATGTGAGGATTGCTCCATTACCGATTCTGTTTACGGAATTTCTGTTTTGGAGCAAATTTTGGTTGCTTGAAATTTTTAGACCGACTAGCATCATTGACATTAATTTGCCTTTTGGTTTTAGCCGGAAGCTCTCTATGAATAAGCTTCGGCTTTTCCTTTTGATGTTTTTTACGGCCTTTGGCTTCAACTGTTTTCCAAACATCAATCTCGGATTTTTTTGGGTTTAACATCTTAGGTTTTGAATTATTTGGCGAAACCCTAGAAAAGGCGGTTTGACCGGTTGGAGAACCGGTCAGACCGGTTGTGGTGCAACCGATGCCTCTGCCTTTGTTTTGTTGCCCCCCGAGCGTAGAAGTACTAGAATTAATTTCTGTGTACTTGCAAGGGGAATTTGGTTCTACAATTTCGGCTTGAGACGGCCGTTGACCAACAACATCACAAATCGGCAAATCTTTGCAAGGATTATTAGTTGGCTTTTCAATAACCGACTTTTGAACAATAGGAGCTTGAATAAAATCTTTAACAATACCGGATACAAAATCAGATAAATTACCTGAAGATTGCATCTTCATCAATATGTCAATGGGAGATGGTATTTGCCGCTCCTTTATCACTTTGACTCCTTGTTCACGTGCCGCCATATTGCTAAGGTTTGACAAATCGGCCACGATAACCTGATTTTCTTCCCCAGCGGAGTCGCCAAAAAGTATGTTGATGCCTTTCAGGATCAACACACGAACGCACTCGAACGTGCGGCGCGAAGAGGCAGCTCGCTGCAGCGCCTCCTGCGTAGACCGGTCAGACCGGTCCCTTGGAGCGGTCAGACCGGTCGCCGCCGGCAGAACGGTGACGCAGCCTACGAACGTTAGCCCGGGAAGACCCGTCGGGGCAGGCGCACATAGGGTTGTTCTAGGGTCGGCAGGCCATCTAGAACGCCCTCAATCGATGTAGAGACGACGGAGGAACAACAGATAGTAGATTGGAAAAGTTAGGGCAAGAGAAAAGTAAAAAGATAAAAGTTGTATTGATTTGATCGATTAGATACCCTAATCGGCCGTGACCCTTTATATTTATAGGGTGGGGTGGACTTATCCCACAAGAAATCCTATTACAGATCTAAATCTACAAAGAGTTCTAATTGTACTCGGATTCCAGGTAGACCGGTCTGACCGGTCAGACCCACCGGTCAGACCGGTCGGTGTTGCCAGACCGGCTACATGGTCCAGACCGGTCAGACCGCTCTCAAGCACCGGTCAGACCGGTCTGTTCGACCAGTGCCAATTTTGGTCGTCAACTTTCTGATTGGTTGAGTTTTTTCCATTGAACTGTGAGCAACAAGTGGAATCCGGGGGTCAAGATATCGCAAGTTCAGAATTTCCATTTCCTAATATTTCTGGCCGTGTTTAGTTCCATGAAGCTGTAAACGCAAAAAAAAATTGAAAGAATCTTCCCAATTTGAAGTACTAAATGAAGTCTATTTATAAAAAATTTTACACAGATGGGTTGTAAATCGCAAGACGAATCTAATGATGCTAATTAATCCATGATTAATTTATAATTAGCGGATGGATACTGTAGCATCAATATTGCAAATCGTGGATTAAGTAGGCTCATTAGATTCGTCTCGCGATTTACAGCCCATCCATGCAAAAGGTTTTGTAAATAGACTTCATTTAGTACTTTAAATTAGCAAGATTCCTTCGCAAATTTTTGTGTTTTTGCGTTTTTGCGTTTACAGGTGTGGGAACTAAACAGGGCCTCTATATGTTAAAGCCCCGAGGCTACGCCGCCGGCCAGGCAGGCCACGTCGGCCAAAATTATTTCGGCCGTCCGATCGTGATCCGATGGCTACGGATGGAAGAGAATCTTGCTATTTCGGAGTACTAAATAAAATCTATTTATAAAATCTTTTGCACGGATGGATTGTAAATAACGAGACAAATCTAATGAGCATATTTATTTCATGATTAACTCATAATTAGTAAACGGTTACTGTAGTATCACTGTTACAAATCATAGATTAAGAAGGCTCATTAGATTCGTCTCGCGATTTACAACCTATCCGTGTAAAAAGTTTTGTAAATAGATTTTATTTAGTATTCCATACATGTGTTCAAATATTCGATGTGATATTTTTTGGGGTAAAATTTTTGAATCTAATCGCGGCCCAAGTTTCTATTTCGGAGTACTAAATAAAATCTATTTACAAAACCTTTTGCACGGATGAGTTGTAAATCACAAGACGAATCTAATGAGCATACTTACTCCATGATTAACTCAAAATAGTGAACGGTTACTGTAGTATCACTGTTGCAAATCATGTATTAAGTAGGCTCATTAAATTCGTCTCGCGATTTACAACCTATCCGTGTAAAAAATTTTGTAAATAGATTTTATTTAATATTCCATGCATGTGTTCAAATATTCGATGTGTTGTTTTTTGGGGTAAATTTTTTGAATCTAATCACCACCCAATTTTCTATATGTGAATGCCCCGAAGGTCGGCGCAAGAGCAGACCGGCCACGTCGATAAAAAAGATTTCCACCATTCGATCCTAAATTGACGGTGCATGCGATTGGCCGTGCCATACCTTTGAGGCCTTGAGACACGAATGGTCCTAGCGTCAGCTCTCCATTATGTCACTGCAAAATTATCCGAATTTAGAACTCTCGACCGGTAATTTTGGTGACCTCCGAATGGATGTGTGCTCTACTGCAACGACGGCAGTGAAGTTAGGCCGGAGAGCCACGCGGCGAGTTTGGGCGGGCCGCGGGGCACGCCCTCGACGGGTGCGGCACCGTCACCGGCGGGCAACCCGGCCTCGCTCCGGTACGCCGCGGTGCCGCAGGTCGGGCGTGATAGCCGCGCATTGCAGGATGAGGAGATGCCCGAGGACCGCTGCCGACCGCCTTCGACGGCGAGATTGAGACGTCGGATTTTAGCTACTATTTTTTTTTGCCTTTTTTGCTTCGAAAATAAATGTCCTATTTCTATCTATGTATATCCATTTGTCTATACATCTACTACAAACCTCTATATAAACTTATATTGTCAAACGGAAATAACAAAATAAATTGCGCGCGCCAATGCGCGCGCAAGGCACTCGTTACAACTCTTGACGATGGGATTATGGAAGTCTAAGTACGGTGCGCTGTCGGTATTTATGAAACGCTTGAATTGCTGTTGAACTAGGTGCAAGTGGTGTCGCGTGGTTGTAGACTTGTAGTCGCACATGACACCATTTCCTAGTAGTCATCAAGGCAGTTTGTTCTAATTTTCATGGTGAGAAAGTTTTTTTTTTTTTTGAAAGATCCAAGCTGAGAAAGGTCTCCAGTTCGTTTTTGCGGAGCGAATCGGTATTGCTGAAAATTGTCTACCTCTTATTCGACATGACTATGTTGACATCAAATTGGGCATACATGCGTAGAGCCAATCTGAGAACCTTGACCTGCATGAAGAGAGAGCATGTCCTCTGAACTTTGGGTTCCCATTGGGTAGGAGGCCTCTGCGTACTTTTCTGCATCCGTGCGCCTCGTCGTGCCACCACTTTCATACTGTACTTCCAGTAAGGTCATACGAGCCCTTGTCAAACATGCTCTTCTTTTGGTACTACACAACCTTCTTCTGGTTCAGTTGCGTTCGTGACAGGGATGGTTCGTTTCAATTTGCTCGTTTATTTAAAAAAAAGCCATGTGGGTCGGTACGACGACTTGTGGAATACACAGATTATACATAAGATTTTGGTTTCGCAAAAAAAAAAAAGATTACATGTAGAACTTGAAGCTCTGGTACCAAAGTACCAGTTTTGGAGACTATCCTAACCTTGTAGTTGACCATCTACAATGCACAAGTACATGGCAATTATTTGTCCAAGACAAACTAGGATCTGGCGTCCGTAATCATCTCATCGCACGATGTGGACCAAACGTGCTAGTTACATGGTACTCGAACCTATCTGTTTCCACCTTTTTTTTTCTTTAAAAAATTCCATGAAGCATCATTGTCAGTTACCCATCAATTTGTTGACCTTAAGAGAATTTAGTACTTTCTATTTCAACATATTTTTTTATAATAAAAGTATCTCAGATTTGCATCAAAGAGAGGGATGGTCAAGCTGCCTATGCTAGCACTGCCACGACGTAGTCTTGTAAGCATCAAATAAATTGCAGCTGACGCAAGTCTCCCGGCTGTATCTGACCTCCAACCTATAGTACATAATCATACACGGGCTTACTTCAAAAGTGGATAACATTCGTATGAATAAATAAATAAACTAGCTAGGTCCACCAAATTTGGCTGCATTCACAATCCAACAGACCTCGCACAAGTAGAGAAAAATGGAGAGATCAACCAGCTGTACAGAATTCAAAACAAGAGTTAAGATCATGTCCATGATGGACAACTGCGGTTGCAATAGAGTTATCTCATAGGAGCAGCACATAAGTAGAGAAAAATGGAGAGATCAACCATTTTTTTTAAAAAAAAATAGCCTGTCAAACTGAAGAGAAGATGGCCGGCTGGAAATGCAGTAAAATACACACAAGTAAACCAAATCGCGCAAAATTAGATCAAGATAAGATATTCTTTACATCTCCCTCCAAAGATGAATTTTTGTATGAAGCAATTGAACGGAATAATTCAAACAAGAGAGGTGCGTCATCCCCGCAAACATATAGAAAAGTTCAACCACTCACTGACTGTCAGCAGATGGGCAAATATGCAGGAGAAATGAGATCAAGCTGCAAAATACGAAGGACGTAGTGTTTAGATCTAAATTTAGCATTTATCCAAAAATAACTTCAGAAAAGAATGCAGCAATGCTGTTGCTCACAAAAGTCGACGGATTATGTGTAAGGGAGAAGCTATGCATTGTCGCATTGTACTTGGAATGCTACTGCAACATTTCATTTTGATAAACTTCAATAGTGATCAAATTAAACAAACCCCCATATGCAATTGAAAATTGGGAATAACAGAAGTCTAAGCTTTGAAAAATTAAATTTGTTAACAAATCATCTCAGTAGTTTGCACAGCCATAAAACACTTATAATAATGATGCAGGTCAATGCTTTCATCAAGCATTGAATTGTGCATTTCAAAGAACACAGAACATCTTTCTTACCTTTTAGGCTGCATTGCATAAGACCTAAAAGTAAAATTTGGTTCCTTGCTGTTAAGCTCAGACCTCATTGGCTCTTTGGTATTGACACGGAATATTTATATGTAGGCGAGAGCGACAATAGGGTGCTAAACATTTGAGGATGAACTTATGACCAGGGCAGCAGAGCATAAGACAGCTAAGATCTCATTGAACCTGTTTCTTGTAAGCATCTCTATTGTTCTTCAATAATGCAAAAAGGTCAAATCATCTTCGTACAGTCCATGTGCTTATCTAAAAGCCGCCATGGAAATGTAAAGTAAAAGAGAAAGAACAGCTTCCGTACAGGGAAACGACACAAACTAAGTAGAATCGGTCAGAGCACACAACAATGAAGTTAAAACTGCATGTTTGCTGTTCAGTATTGCTGGAAGGACATCACTAAACTTAACTTCCGTACTTTGAACTAGCAAATGCAAACAAGAAAAGTGCAAAAAGAAAACAAAGAAATGTAAAATGCCCTAAACACCCTGGTCCCTTTTTGATCCTCTTACAGAGGTTCCCTTTTCTGCCTTTATTTCCATGTTGACTCAGTAAATTTTTCATGTGTCTACGCTTCTCCATACCTTTGGGAAAAGAAAAGAATGCTGACTAATATGTTCCAAAAGAACGCTTCTCCATACCTGTCATCTCATCTTCATTGTAATGATAGTGACCCTACTTCTGTTGTATTATTGCATCAGTAATGAGATGTACACGACGAACTCAACCAATCAAATCACAGAATCTCACCTCAGGTTCAAGAAATCACAAGCCACAAGTGTATGGCGAACTGAGTTTGAATCCTAAGAAAGGCATAACTTGTGAAAACTTTGAAAACTTAGGGCAGGAGGCCATCGAGAAGAATAAATTTAGTATGTACGGCCGGGCTGCGGCTAGCGGCGGCCCCGGCGTGGGCATCGGGCGCGCCGCGCTGGAGGAGGGCGGCGTGGAGCTGGCGCAGCACCTAGCACCGGGCAGCCGCGCAGCCGGCCGCCGCCCTGCCACCCCCTCTCTCACCGCCCCGCCGCCGAAGATCGCTGACACGAAGGACCGCCTCTGCGCGGCCTTCTTCCTGCCGCCGCCCTCCTCCACAGGCTCGTCGGCGCGGAAGGCGGCCGCGGCGAGGCTGATCTGCGGCGTTCGGAAGCAGAGCAGGATGGGCTGCTGCTGCGACCGCGACGATGATGAGGTCGCGTACGCACAGGCGTCAGAGCGCCGGCGCGCGGCGTACGGCGAGACGGAGCGCGGGAGCCGCCCCTTCCGCGGCGCCGCCGGGGCGGGGGCGAGCTGCCGCAGCTGGAGCAGCCGCCGCTGGCCTCAGCGGCCTGCGCGCGCTCGCCGCTCGGCAGTGAGCGCGAGGAGCTGAACGTCGCGGCCTGCATGCTCCCCGCCGGCGGCGACGCATGCCCAGTGACGAGCGCGCGAGCCTCGGCTGCCGCGGCGTGGTCGGGGGTGCCGCGCGGGAAGAAGACCACGGCGTTCGTGCAGAGCAGCAGCAGGTCGCGGTAGAGCTCGTGCGCGGGGTAGTGGTCGTTGCCGCCGCCGTGTCCAGCCGGTGCCGCGCGAGCCCGCCGCCGTGTCCATCCGGCGCCGCACGGTCTCCAGGTCCACATGCACGCCCAAGCTTATCCGAGATTTCCACATCCAGAGACCCGCTAATCAAGGGGTGGGGCCCACGGCCTGACATTGCACCGGCCTGACACATGCGAGCAGAAGAGGACGATGACTCAGTGTCGGCGTCGTTCCCGTCGCTCCCAGCAAGCAGAAGAAAGAAGAAAGGGTGCGTGGACGACACACGCGCGGGGTGGAGAAGAGAGACGCGAGGGGTATCGGCGGTCATTTGACATTGCTACGCTGACTCGGATACACACCGGAGCGAGGATGTGGCGTGCCACGTGAGTCAGAGTGGTAAAAATGTAAAGATTTTCTCTCTCCACTGCTAAAAACGTAGTGCCAAAAACAAGATTTTCTCTCTTCACTGTTAAAAACGTAGTGCCAAAAACAAGAATGCTATCTCAGGAGGTGGCAATCGTTATAATGGTATATAGTTAAGATCCCCGTGGTATTGAGGTCAGAGAACTGCACTCACCAGCATTGGACTAGATCTGCCTATCTCTGACAGGATCATGTCAATACTCAACATTGAACTCTGCTTGACAATGCAAATGCAAATGTACTAAACTTTCAAAAAAAATGCAAATGTACTGGGGCTTGTCCCAAGAACTATAAAAATACTGCAGATGACAGAACTATAATTCTCAAAAGGCAGCAGATTTCAATTCCCACTGGTAGGGGGAAAAGGATATCATCATGGTTGGTTTGCTGCAGTGACACTGCAACTGTAAGCCCTACCCCTCGCTCAAACTGTCGCTACTCAACACAGCAGAGCGGCCAAAGCGGCTGAATTTCGCTGTCTGCCCATGAGGCCGCGACCGAGCATCACGGCCCCGCATCGTGGCAGCACGCTACCCTCGGGTTCTCAGGAGGGGAGCGCGCGGCCATGGGCAATGTTCCGTCAGTGCAAGGGAGCTCAAATCTGAACGAGCAAACAAAGCGGCGGAAGAAATCCTAGCAGGTGGACACGAATGGTCGGTGGAAAGAGCGCATCCGAACTCTACTGCGCTGCGGGTGGAAGTCCGCGCTGACTGACGAACGGCGAAATGGTCCATCTGAAAGCAAGGGGAGGGGGGGAGGGGGGGGGGGGGGGGCACCGCCGCCGGGGAGGAGAGGAGACTGACCTGACCATCCAGATGTATGGCCTGCGACGGCGCGCGGCGAGATGGGGATGCGCGGTCGACGGTGAGCTCGGAGGGAGGCGGCCGAGGAGAGGAGGGGACTCGGCGGCTGATCCGATCAGGCGGTGGAAAAGGAAGTTGCCGGAAGTTTCTAGGCGGTTTTTTTATTTTTTTATTTTTTATTTCCGTTCTTTATAAAAATATATTTTCGATATGAAAATTTACAGAAATATACCCGGCCGCCCAGCTGCCGGGCGGCCGGGACCTGACCGCCGGCGGCCGGGCGGCAGTGGCTTATCCGCAGAAAAAACTCGAAAAATAATTGCAGACATGTCCCTGGGACCGTGCGGCCGGCCCCCCCTACCGCCCGGCAGCTGGGCGACCGGGCTGCCCCTCACCTAGGGCTGGAAAAATAGCTCGAGGCTTGCGAGCTGGCTCGAGCTCGCTTCGGCTCGGCAAGGCTCGGAGCGTCTCGCGAGCCTCCAACGAGTCGAGCCGAGCCTACTTCTTAGCCTCGTGAAAATGACAGCCGAGCCGAGCCGGCTCGCGAGCGCAGTCCACTGAGCCTCATAATGGTTCATAGGCTATTATGAAACACTCTAACCCTAACCTGTGGTGTAACAATACCAATATTAATCTATATCTATGCTTAATATGATTATTGTTTATTGATTACTTTCATTTCAACACATGTATGCGCTTTATATATTTATATGCACTAGTCAATGTCTTATAATGTGTATACTAAATGCATAGTATATATTTTGTGCCAGGCTCGCAGGCTCGAGCCGGCTCGCGAGCCGGCTTCGAGCCGAGCCGAGCCTCCTTAGCGAGCTCGCCAAACTATCGAGTCGAGCCAAGCTCGGCTCGCTCATGCACCGAGCCTCGCCGAGCCGAGCCTGGCTCGGCTCGTTTCCGGCCCTACCCTCACACCCATTTAGCTTACTAAAAATCCAGAAAAAAAGAAAAGAGAGGGAGGGGTGAGGGTGAGGCAAAGCGGCGAAGCCCTGTCAGATTTCAAGCCGGCGACTTTAGGTAACTAAAATTTTCTACATTTTATAAATATATTATGTTGTAATTATTTTTTTTAACAGTAGATTAGCAATCAGTTCAATTATTATTAGGAGTGATTAGTGGTACATTTAGGTGCAGTTACTTATAATGATTAGCGTTGATATAGTACATTTTAGTGTTAGATTTAGTATTAGAAAATACTAGAAAATTGTTAGACAAGTATTAGAAAATCAAAAAAATGCAAGATAATATTAGAAAATTGTAGAAAATTATAGAAAATTGTAGAAAATTATAGAAAATGTTAGAAAATGTTTAGAAAATGTTAGAAAACAGTTTAGCAATCAGTTTAATTATTGTTAGGAGTGATTAGTGGTACATTTAGGTGTAGTTACTGATAATGATTAGTGTTGATATAGTATATTAGCAATCTGATTGATCACTTGTGATTGCCAAGGCTCAACACCATGGCATCCTCAGGATCCACGTACATTCCATGGAATAAGGTGACGGAAACAGTCCTCCAAGGAGTCCAGGTGCCTATGTGTTTTTGCGGATCCTTGTGCAAACTAATGAAATCAAGGGTTTTGGGGGACGACTTTGGCAAGAGATTCTTCATGTGTGAGAATTACGAGTACGACCCGCCCAAGCATTACGGCAAGGACCGAGCAAAGGTACTACAAAACACTATCAGAGTTTGTCACTTTCAGATCTAGTAATGACTTCTAACATGATTTGGGGAAAGACTCCACCGCCTCTATGTGATTTCGTGCAGTGGTTAGACACCGAGCAATCTCAGCAGGATAAGGACCACGTGGAGTGTCAAGCAAGGTGGGCTGCACAAAGGTGGCAACGAATGCTGCATGAAGAACAGATGGAGGAGAAGCGCAAGAAAAACCAGAAAGAGATTCAGAAGAGGATTGCAGAAGTGGAACGTCAGAAGGCAGAAGAACGTGAAGCTGATAGGGAGAGGAAGCGAGAGAGGGCCCGTCGTGCTAAGGAAGCAGGGTCTGAAGCTATTAGGAAGGGAAAATATCCCCGGTGTACTCAGTAAAACATCACCATGTAATCCCAGCATTTTACATTTCCTAAGGCATGTTAGGTTTACTCACAACACGAGGTTATTGTGTTGCACATGTCATGCTTTTCATTGTTCAAGTATCTAGTAGTACGAACGCCTTAGGCCTCTGCTTTGTAATCGTAGCATTGTTTACAAAACTGTATTGCAAATCGAAAATTTATGATTCGTAACTACCCTTCTATTTTCAGTACACTTTCTAGTTTTTCCAGTGAGATATGAATTTTGAGTTACCACTCTCTTCTGTGTTCTTGGATTGTTCTTCCAGCCATCATATATATAATCAGGGAGCGTACAGTGGAAACTCTATTAAATGCATGAACACTTTTCATCTTGTACAAGTGGAGTCTTTGATTTTTCTTTTCATAATTCTTCAAGGAGAGTTGAAAAGTACAGAACAACTCTAAGGAAAATATTAATTACAGAAACTTTTCCTTTTGCTACCGAAGGAACTTGACTTCAGATGATGATGCCTTTCTCCTTTACGGATGCTCTTATCTTGATTTTCTTCTCTGCAATCCCATCTGGTCAACCAGTAAAAGACCTTCAAGCTAAACACAGAACAATTCAAATAAAGCTTTCAAAACCCAAACGAGCAATATAATTGAACCAACCTACACATTTAGAAATACAACCAAGAAATGTTACTACACAAATACCTTCGTAATATTACATGCTACAATCTGGTGCAAATACATATTCATACATAACAAAATGTAATTATCACATACAGGTCGGAATACATATTCAGACATCTGGTTCAAATACATATGCACACATAACGAAATCTAGACGCGACGGGCTCCAAAATCCGGAGGCAATCCATCGTTGGGATTTCCAGAAGGTCCAACCTCAGCACCAGCATTATCTTCTTGAATTTTAGGGCACATCTTGTAAGTGTGACCATCTGCTCCACACAGGTTGCATCTTTTTTTTCTTCTTTCCTGCCTCAAACTCATCCATTCCGTTACGGATACGAAGTATCCGCCGTCGACCTACCCCTCTCCTAACATCTGGATTGGGAATGTACATTGGAGAGATATTTGGTGTAGTGAATGATCCCAGACTGCCTATGCCATATATCTCATGGCCCCAAGTGTGCACAGCGGTTTCTTTTCTGTAATATTGTGAAACAAAAACCCCACGATCCAACCCAGATTCTGAACATGACGCAATGACATGGGAGCATGGTAAGTGAAGAAGCTGTGGCTTCTTGCATCTGCAAAAAACCTTGCCTTCCGGCGTTATCAAGCAATCCTGAACGACCCTTTGTCTGCGGACACCCTGCCATGTCCTGTCCTTGCATGAAACCTCAAACCTTTGATCCTTTGTGCCCATGGAGACCACTCTGTGATATTGAGCCTTTTTAATCTTTTCTTTCATGTAGTTAGTGACCCTATTACAAAAAATCACACCTGGATCATTAAGTAAGACAGCAGCTGCCTGGTACCGCTCTCTGAAGTACCTTGTGCATCCGTATATGATGAATTCAACTATGCCAACAAGAGAAAATCCATGAACATGACGCATTACCATATTGTAACACTCTGCGTGGTTGGTTGTCTCGATCCCATATCGACGACCACCAGTGTCGTATAGAATTGACCACTTCTCCTTAGGTGCATCCTTAATCCACTGTGTGAAACGTCTCCGACTGGAGGTTGAGGTCCTGTTCCTTTAGCAGCTCGGCGCACATGTTATCTAGCCACCTGCCACAATGCATCAAACTTCCGTTGCTGATTCTGAGTGCACAATCTCTTGAACAAAATCATAAGTTCCATATTCTTGAAGCGCTCATAAAAGTTTGCACCCATATGCCTTATGCACCACCTACTCACAACATCTGGCCATAGAGGAGGTTGTCCTCGACTTCCTTCATGTAGTTGCCTTATTGCTGCTAGAAGACCAGCATGTCTGTCACTGATGAGGCAAACATCAGGCCTTCCAGCAACAACATGAATCTTCACACGTTCAAGGAACCAGTACTAGCTCTCTGTGTTCTCATTCTCAACAAAAGCAAAGGCGATGGGAACCACCTGCTTGTTGCAATCAACTCCAATCATTGTCAGTATTATCCCCTTATATCTTCCTATCAAGAATGTGCCGTCAATACATAGAACAGGAAGACAATACATAAATGCCCTCACACATGCACCAAGGCAGAAGAAAGCACGAAGCAGAAATCCAGGTCCCCCATCTAAACTCGGTACAATGTAGGTATCAGCCGCGCTTCCAGAATTTCTCTGCAGAATTGCTGACAGCATGTGAAGCAAGTTATCATATGATGCCTCATATGTGCCAAATCTCATCTCAAACACTTTTTGTTTTGCCCGCCAAGCCTTTGTATAGCTGATTTTGTATTGAAAACGGTCGTCGATGTCCCTAATTATCAATTTTGGCTCATAATCAATTTTGTCCAGAATCACCCCATACATCTTCTTGGCAACGAAAGTGGATGTGATGTTACGGTGAGTTTGAGCAACAACAGTTAATCTACATGTATGTGGTGTAACAATTGAACACTCCCAGTGTGTCTTGTACTTGCCCTTGTAGGCATGTACTCGTCATGTACAATCGTCATTGACACACTTCACCTCATATTCTTTGCTGCTAGACTTCACAACTCTGAATTCCTTCCTCAACGATATAGCCCAAAGCTTCACAGCATCTTTCACAGCTTCAATACTAGGATACTTTGCCCCCTGCACAACCTCATTCTCTCTGTATTCGTACTCATTACTCCTAATATCCTGTATCACTGGATTTCCAAAACCCTTGCCTCTCCATTCATGTAACACCCCAGTGTTAATGTTTACGCTAATGGCGTGCTTAATCGCTAATCATGGCGTAAACGCATCGTTAGCGTTAATGGTGTTCGCATAGTAAACATCGTTTTAGCCGTGTTTGACCCCGTTTTTCTCGATGATTCGAGCATCAAATCAACTTTCGCCCAAAACCAAAGTTGTAGATCTTTTCTTCCTCTACAACTTCTATTTTGGCCAAATTTCATGTTCCCATATGAAAATTTGAGTCTCGGCTCGGTCTCTCGGCAGTGGAGCAGAGCATGGCGCGTGACACGCCGTGATCGACGCCGTGCCCACGTGTCGGCCATCCTTGGCATCCGTGCCATCGCCGCCTCGTCGTACCTCACGACCTCATCCCATCCCGGGCGCCCAAGACCAACTTCGCTTCCTCCCCCGGCCTTCTTCCTCCTCAAGCAGAGCTCGAGCGAGCTCGCGCCGCTCGCCACCGCCGGCCGCAATACGCCGCCTCCGCTCGAACCTCTCCCGATTCCTCGCGCCCTGAGCTCCCTTACCACCCCCTCCACCTTTCCCGACCCTCACCTGAGCTCTTCCCCGGCCGAGTAGGCCGAAACCCTAACCCTACCGTCGGCCGCCATTGGAGCCAACCCGAGCTCCGCCTCCCTCGCATCAATCCGCTTCTCCGACCACCCTCCGCTCAAATTGACCCCAAGAATGGGTTCGTGGTGAGTCACTCGTCCTTCCCGAGCTCCTTCCCCTCCCCTTCTAGCGCCGCCGCCGGCGGAACGCCGTCGCGGGCGCCATGGCCGCCACTGCTCCCGCCGTCGCACGCCGCGGGCAGAGCCCGCATGGCTCTGGGCCGCGCCACCGCGTGCGCCAGCTCCGCCCGGACGAGCTGGTGCTTGCCCCGCCCCGCAGCGCCGCTCCCTGGCCTTGCGCTGGCCGGCGTAGCCGCGCCACCACCGCGCACAGCGCGCCGCCGCAAGCCGCACGCCACCACGCGCCCCCGCCCTGCGCACGCTGCAGTGCCGCCCCGCCCACGCCCCTGGCCGTCCCGCGCGCGCCGCTGCTCTGCAGGCCGCCTGGCCGCGGCTTGGCCTCGCCTCGCCGCCGGCCGGCTGCCGGAGCGCCGCCGCCATGCCTGGCCGCGCCACCGGCCGTGGCCCCTGCGCGTGCAGGCCAAAAGCAGGGGAGGGGCGGTCTGGGCTCCCTAGCGTGTGGGGCCCAGTCGTCAGCCCCTCTTCTAGTTTTTGTTTTTTTTTTCAAATTCATTTGTGTATTTCGGCTAAAAATTCAAAAATGTGTAGAAAAATGAGAAAAATGCAAAATAAATTTTGTTAGGTTTCTAAAATCGAGATCTTCAGAAGAAAAATGCTTGTGATTGGTAAATGTCACTTTTTCCCCTGCTAAAAATTCAGTTTGTGTTCAACCTAGTTTATTTAATGCCAATTGTTCTGTTGCCCTAAAATTTATGAAAAATTCACAGTGTCTTACTCCTTGCATGTGTAGTCCACTGTAAAATTTTTAGGTGCATGGCCTATATGCATGTTTGTGGATCTAGTGTTGCTCAGTTTATTTTGCTAGGGCAAAAATAAATGTTTTCCTTGTTGCAATAATTGTTAATAATTTTTTCTTGCATGTGTTGTCGTTGTATTTTCATGCTAGTAAATTGTTGCTGCTTTATTCATGTCGGCAAGTTGAGTTACTGCACGTGTTTCGCTCCTAGCCGCCGTTTTCCTTTTTGCGCTGCCAAGTAATCGTTCTTTCGGAGTTACCTTTGCCTCGTGAACACTTGTGTCAGGTCTTTGCACCATTTTAAATTATTGCATGGCATCCCTTTTTCATACGTGTAGACGTCACGAGCGAAGCCGTCTATGAGTTGGTCATCGAGCCGATCCAGGAGCCGCAAGCAGGGGAACCACGAGCCGAAGCAGCCGTCGAGCCAGATCCAGAAGTCGCTAACCCTGCTGACTGGCAAGGCAAGCCCCGGTGCATAACCCTTAATTTCAGTATTCAATATTTGTTATATATTTATTGTGCATTTAGGTTTCTAGGAGTTGATTGGAACCTTAGATGCATGATCCCTAGGTTTCCTCAGTCACTCTACTAGTATACAGGTCGTTAGTACTGCAATGCTTAATTAGGATTCGGTAGAAGACGAGTGATTCCTGTCACTCGCGAGATATAGGTCTTGTTACTTATGAAAAAGTTGCTGGAGATTGTATCTTTGAGAAAAAGAAAGGAAAATGGAGACCGGGCGGAGATGGATTGGTTATGGATATGGAAGTTATGGAAAGTAAGCCTCCGCCTGTGTCGATTGAGGACCGTACCGTTGTTGGCACTACTGATCGAGGATTGAATAGTACTAACCGCATGCCGGGAGTAGGAGGTAGTCGAAACCGGTAAGCTCAGTACCATATGTGCACCGGTAGGCGGACTTGATACTGTCTTCACCAGTGGAGCTAGTATACAAACTCATGGCTGACCCTTCGTTGGTATCGGTGGGGCTAGCAGTCCCGGGTCGCAGGGCAGTTTGCCTATTCGGTGTGCATATGTAAAGGGTTGGTGTGTATAGCCCGACGGGGCATATACGTGCCGTGTTGGTTAGGTCCACCTTGCAAGGTTAAATCGAATCGATTCGCCGTGACTCGCGGATATGAGAACCTTGATCTCTCTATCACATCATAGTAAAGAAGTGGAATGAGTTTGAACTGAGAATGTTGGCTGTGGTAATCTGAAAAGATAATGTGATCAACCATGCGTGCTCTAGATGTTAGGCAAATCTAGTTGGTACCTGATAAACTTAAATTGAGCTAAAATATTGCAAGTAAAGATCCAGTAATAGTAGCTTTTCAGCAAAACAAACTCTAGAGCCAAAAAGCTTTTCATGTCTAGTTATTGGGCTAAGTATACCCATGGTCGGGTAAGCCTTGCTGAGTATTAGAATACTCAGGCTTGTTGTTGCCATATATTTTAGCAGGTTACGTTCCGGAGGGCTCCGAAGAAATCTGCGCTTCGTGGATCGGTCAACCACTTCCTCCGGGTTGGTCGGTCGAGTGGGTCCCGTCTTCTCCGTGAAGTTCGGGCAGGTGAGCCTCACATCAGTGGGCAAGATGTGAAGTTCGTCCTCTGTCGTCGACGTTATCCATCGTTTTGTTTTGAAGCTTGTTTTTAACTCTAAACTGCTTTCCGCTGCGTTGAACTCTAAGGTTTGAATTGTAAAACTGGCTTGTAACCACTTGTTGTAGTTTAAGTTGGAACTTCTGTTAAATTCGGTTTGTAATTGGTTTTGAACGCTTTTGTTGCCGGTAATCATCCGTGCTCGTCTTTTGGCGAGAGTTCCTGTATAATCGATCCTGGTTACAGCAGGCGGTCTGAGTGTACTGGTTGAGTGCAGTAATTCTGGTTTGAGTTTCAGTGTTAATTACTGCACTTGATTGGTATTATTTGGACCGCTTTGTGACAATTCACCTAGCAACGGGTAGTCCTCATCGTCTGATGAGTCCCCACATTCTTCCATCATTCGAGCCTCTTGGTCTTCATTCTGTACAGCTTCCACAATTCCAGGTATCCGCTCACCCTCATCAGCTAAACCTTGCGGCTCAGGTTGAATGACATGCACGTTCTGATCTTCTTTTTCTCCTACCTGATCAGCTATATCTTGCGGCTCAGGTTCTGTGACATGCATGTTCTGATCTTCATTTTCTTGTTCCACAGCTTGGTTCATATGAGATGATGTACTTGTTGATCCTTCACCGAATTGGGCTGCCTTCTGGTGAATCTGAATTAGCATTGCAAGATGCCACCCGCGGTCAAGAGCTGCTTGCATGTAAGTCCGCCATTCTTCGGTGTTTGCTATAAGCATCAACTCCCAGAAATCCCCTTCAGTTCCCCAATTTGTCACAGTCTGAACGGTTAGGAAATGAGTCTTTGGATTCACATTGAATATCTCATGAAGCCATTTGCGTATGGAACCAAAACTCCTCTCTAAGGGTTTATCTATTCCGCACTCTCTTCGTTCAAAAGCTGATAGATCTACTCCATACGCATCATGAGAAATATATCCATCACCATAATGAACTTGAAAACGAAGCTTGCTCGACATATCTGGACACAGAATCATGATATTAAATTGATTGCTAATCTATTGTTTCAATAAAAATAATTGATCGACATATCTGGACACACAATCATGCTATTTGTAAAGCGTATAAGAATTTTGGTTACCTGCAGTCGCCGGCTCGAAAATCTGGCAGGGCTTCGCCTCTCTCCCTCCCTCTCTCTCTTTTCTTAGTTTCTGGAATTGTAGTGATGCAAATGAGAGGTGGGGGGACAGCCAACCCTTATATAAGGGTGGGAGAGCCAGTCGCCCAGCAGCCGGGCGGCCAGTGGGGGCCGGCCGCCCGGCAGCCGGGCGATCGGCCCCAGGGACCTGTCTGCAATTATTTTTCGTGTTTTTTTTTTGCGGATAAGCCCCTGCCGCCCTGCTGCCGGGCGGCCAGGTCCCGGCCGCCCGGCAGCTGGGCGGCCGGGGTACATTTCTGTAAATTTCCATATCGAAAATATATTTTTGTAAAAAACAGAAATAAAAAATATAGAAATAAAAAACCGCAGTTTCTAGTAGGTTCTTCGTCGCACAGGCCCGCCGGGATACGATGGGCCACCCACGGCCCACGAGGTTCTATACTCCGTGGGCCGAGCCGAATTGAGCCGATGAGGCGGGTTTTTTCATTTTTATACTTTTCAAAATTGTTTTTTATAGAAATATATTTTCGGTTTCACAATTTACAAGTTTATACCCTGCCGGGTGGTAGGGGCTTATATATAATTAAAATTTTTGTTTTATCGCATGGAGGTCCCTACCGCCTGGCAGGGGGGCAGCATTTTGCCTACCGCCTGGCAGGGGGGCAGCCTACCACCCAGCAGGGGCGGCGGCAGGCTCCCCCCTCCCAATATAAAAGCCGAGGTCCCCCCACCTGCATTTGCAGCAAACAACATCCATAGAGGAAAAAAAGAGAAACGTGGGGTGAGGGAGGGAGTTACAACAGCGAAGCCCTGCCGGATTTTGGATCCGAACCGCATGTAAACAATATTTCTTAACTTTGTCATTCTAAATTTTTTGTATTTTTAATTCTATAATTAGTGTTTTTTATAATTGTAACCACTTAGGGTTCGGATTAGTTGTTATAATTGAATCCGTACCATGGTTTTAGAAACTGGTTTAATTAAAATTAAGTCTTTGGATGGTCAGATATGTCGAGCAAGGTGGCGTTTCAAGTTCATTACGGTGATTTCTATAGAATTAATCGTGATTCCTATGGAGTAAATCTATTATCATTGGAACGAAGACAGTGCAGTCTAGATAAACCCCTAGAGAGGAGTTTTGGTTCCATACGCAAATGGCTTCACGGGAAGTTCAATGTGAATCCAAAGACTCATTTGCTTACGGTTCATACCGTGATTTCCTGGGAAACAAATGGGGATTTCTAGGAGTTGACGCTTATAAGTAGTACGGAAGAATGGAAACATTACATGCACGCAGTTCTTCAAAGAGGGTGGCCTCTCGCAATGGTAATTCAGATTTACCAGAAGCTCGGTGATTTAGGTGAAGGATCAACACACACAACATATGATGAAGGATCAACACACACAACATTCAAAGAGGATAAAGAAGAAGAGAACGTACAAGCTACAGAACCAGAACCACAAGATTTAGCAGATGAAGACGAGCGGATACCTGGAATTGTGGAGGACATGGAGAAAGAAGACCAGGATGCACAAATAATGGAGCAATGTGGGGACTCATCAGACGATAAGAACGATGAGTGCTTCCCAGTGCTAGGTGAATGGCGTGAAGAGGGCTTTGGGAATCCAGTGGTACAAGATATTAGATGTCCGGAGTTTGAATACAGAGTGAATGAGGTCATACAAGGGGCAAAGTATTGTACCATTGAAGATGTGAAGGATGCTGTGAAGGTCTGGGCTATATCTCTGAGGAAGGAATTCAGAGTGTTGAAGTCTAGCAGCAAAGAATACGAGGTGAGGTGTGCAGATAGAGACTGTACATGGCGAGTGCATGCCTATAAGGGGAAGTTCAAAACACACTGGGAATGTTCAATTGTTACACCACATACTTGTAGATTGACAGGTGTTGTGGGACATCACCGTAATATCACATCTACTTTCATGGCCAAAAAGATGTATGGGGTGATTCTTGACAAAATGGATTACGAGCCTGCATTGATAATTAGGGACATTGAACAGAATTTCCAGTATGTGATCAGCTATGCAAAGGCTTGGCGGGCTAAACAAAAAGTGTTTGAGATGCGGTTTGGCACTTATGAGGCTTCATATGACAACCTACCTCGTATGCTTGAAGCAATTGTGCACAGAAATCCTGGAAGTGCTTATGATACATACAGTGTACCGAGCTTGTCAGGGGGCCAAGCATTTTGTTGCGAGCTTTCTTCTGCATTGGTGCATGTGTGAGGGCCTTCATTTACTTAATTCTATTTTAATTTATAATTCATTTAGAAAATCCTCCAAAATTGGAGGCAGCCATTGCCTTATGCTGCAATATTTAGAAACAAGTTTAATACTATATTTCACTATACAAAACTTAATTCTATTTTAATTTATAATTCATTTAGAAATAAGTCTGTAATAAACTTAAATTTTAATACTGAACTGAAATTTTAATACTATAGCATTAATTAAATTAAATTGCTTTATAATATTAATGGATTCATACGTAACTTACCTGCATATCACAAGTGCGGAATTCGGCAGGGTTTCGTGGTTGCAACTCCCTCCCTCACCCCACGTCTCTCTTTTTTTCCTCTATGTATGTTGTTTTGCTGTAAATACAGGTGTGGGGGAAACCTCGGCTTTTATATTAGGGGAGGAGCCTGTCGCCCCCTCTGCCGGGCGGTAGAGGCATCCATGCGATAAAACAGAAATTTTAATTACATATAAGCCCCTACCGCCGACAGGGGTATAAACCTATAAATTGTGAAACCAAAAATATATTTCTGTAAAAAACGATTTTGAAAAGTATAAAAAACGCCTATGAGGCTTCCCTTGGTGGGCCGTACGATGGGCCGGCCCATGTGGTTTCATTCTCTGTAGGCCGAAGCGAATTGAGGCCCAGGCCCTGACGAGCCAACGACGACGCTTTTCCCCTGGTGGCCGTTTGAATGACAAGGTTCCTGCCTTTTCTTCTCGTCTTCTGCGGAGAAGGATTTTTTTTTCAAGAGGAAAACTGCGGAAAAGGATTCGACGCACATAAACTCTAGCAATACAATATGGTACTCAGCAGGATGGCAATTTTGTATTGCAAGTGGACAGCACAATTTCAGTAGGAAAACATCCATGCATGGGGGAAGAACAAGGCAGTAGATTGCAGCAGAGACTACATTTACAATAACCTCAGGTGAGTACATTTCAAGACTGGAAAGGCCACTCCTTCTCTGGCCGTACAAATCATTTCTCAGTTTGTAACACTAAAAACTGTGGGTTATGGGCAGATGGACACAAGGCCTTCGCCGCCGTGCAGGCATCTCAACATCAGCAATGGAAACCCACTGCTGCTGCTGCCGCCTCCTAGTCAGAAAACTGAGCTTTGTTGCCCCAAAACATGCCCTCACCATGCCACGCCCCGTGGAACCCTGGACAGCTGAGAAATTCCAAATAGCTGGAGTGCTACCAAGTCCAGCTTAACTAGAAAGGAAACAGCGGGAGTAAAGCCCCAAAAGGCATTCATCACAGATCATCCTACCGAATTATGCACCAATTTCATCCTTCGAGCTGTAGCCATCCCCCCTGATGTGCGCCGTCGGTCACCTCCGCCACTCGTACTCGGGCGCCGACTGTGGCCTGCTGTATGGCCGTGATTCCTCAGGTTTGATAGAACTTGAAAATGTGCTCCAGCCCATTAGGTGTGGTATGATGTACTGCACATTTAATAATACGATTAGGTACTATTTTTCATGAGTGTATGCAGGTGTTGCATGCTAAACTGAAAACATGCGAGGCAAAATAAAATTCACATCTTATTTTTTTTAAGTAGATCTGAACATGATTTTAAAAATGAAAATATCTTCATTGTCAACAACCCCAACTTGCTTGGGAAAAAAGGCTATGTTGTTGTTGTTGTTGTCAACAACCCAGACTACAGAAATCCAATATCCATGGTGGACTGGCGCAGCATAGTCAACTAAAAAAGTGGCAGGACAAACGGAGTATTGGACTACATGATGGGGCAGACATACATAATCAAAATAAAGCTGTTATCAAGACAATTCAGTCATTACCGCATGGAAAAAATCGTAATAGAAAAAAATAGATTTGACAGTACAAATCATGCAGCATGTTAATATATGAAGAACTGCAGAAATTGAACCAAGAACCAAGTGCAAAGTAATCAGGCAAATAGAACACATGTAATTTGTTCAGACTATAGTATAGCAATAAAAAAAGCTAGAAGTTCTGAAGAAGGCCCCCCTTAGGAGGATTGATCATTGAAAAGGACATTATACTTACGTTGAAAGTTGATACAATGACAGCAAACTCTCCCTTGGTTATAGGGATGTAAATGCTCTCATCGACGTTGAGAAGACGATTCTGGACACCTAACAGCAATAATGGTCATCAGATCAATTTGTGAGCCTGCTGATAGAACCAAAATATGTAAGAATAAGTTTGAAACTACATACTGAGATTGAAAAAGCGACCATTGCCATCAGGTGTTGGCTCAACCTTAAGAACCTTACGCACTTTACCTTCTTCACTGTTTTCATGAAAAGACGAAATGATAATAAGAATTAGGTTTTCTTGATGGAAAATACCAAGGCTGCATCGACATGGAGAGAGTAAAGAACAAAATAAAAATATAAAATGAGGAACCTAAGAAGATGAAGATGCTTAAGTCTAGATATACTATGCTATATAGACAATGTGATCAAGGAAAGCTGGAAACTTCCTTACGCAATCTTTATTAGAGATGCTGGATGTAATTGGGATTACATTAGCTAGCAAGATTCCCCTGTTTTGCAAACAATTGCGGAACAAGGGGGCAAGGGCAATGCAACCATGCAGTGCATTTCTTTAAACTTATATGAGGCAAATGAATTGGAAAGCAATAATGATATGTCCTCAAACCATATTGACACAGATCCTACTAAAGAAGTTTGATGTTTCCTTTTTATACCACTGGACAGACAACATAAGAAACTAAGATATGTTGCAATTTCTTGGGATAATAACAAAAATGCAGCAAAATTTTATAATCAGATACTCTAAATGAGACCAACCTCCTCCCCTTGAAAGGGTCATGAAAGAACTCGCATGAATCCGTTGGACCAAGAGTAAGCAGGGTTCCTATCTCCCACACAGATAATGAGAACACCTATATAGCAATGCATCAAACAAGGTTGTGTAAGAAACATTATATGGATACCGATAGTCACCAGACCTATTATGGGACTTGCAAAATCATGCAGGCATACAGCACATTTTAGAGTTTTACAAACATATAGCACATAGGCAATAGGAACCATAAAAGATCCCACAGTAAGTATACTATTGTTGAGTAAACAAACGCATGATTCCATGAGTAAGCTTACAAATTAGCAACTATCCAGCCAGCTCCAAGACCGAGCTTCTAACTTAGCTAGAAATTCAACATGCACAATATATTATATATTATACAAGTACAGCTCTTTTGTCCCCATATCTAATGAAATGAGAGCAATAGCTCTCAAATTGGTGCCTTGGGTATCAAAAAGGAAGAAAATTGAAGGCAAAACCTGAACCAATTGGAGCATACCTGCTTGCGGGTCCAGTCATACTGGCGCGTGGCGACGGCGGGCGCGAACTGCAGCAGCACGAACCCCTCCTTGGCGACCTTGTACGCCCCAGACTGCATGCAAATCCGCACACGCACGGAGTGCCCATTAGCGCACGGAAGAATAGCAGAAGCCGCGCGCAGGCGCGAGACGCCGCCCCCCCCCCCCCCCCCCCCCCGCTCTCTCCTCTACCTACATCGAGCGGCACGAACTGCGGCGGCCTGGGGTCGAAGGACAGCGCGGCCTTGCCCTTGTAGATGCTGTAGCTGGTGAACACCCTCCCCTCGTGCGCGCCGTTGGGCGGGCGCCCGTACCCGCCGTCCCCGCGCGGCGGCGGCGGCGGCGGGGCCCGCGGGTCGAAGTAGTCGGAGTGGCGCGGGGAGGCGACGGGGCACGCGGGGAGGGCGGCGGGCCTCCTGGAGGCGGCGAGAGGCGGGGATAGGGATAGGGACACGGACTGCGGGGCCCTGGGGTGGTGGGCGGGCAGAAGCGGCGGGGGCGGCGGCGAGGGGAGCGAGAGGAAGAGCGGCGCCGGCGGCGGCATATCGCCGAACGGGTTGCGGACGAGGAGACGGCGCCGCGGGCGGGAGCGGTGGGGTGTCGACCGCGAAGGGGGTTTATCCTGTGGCAGTCGGTGGAACGGGAAGGGGGAGCCCTGAGGCCGTTACGTTATTGGCTTTTGGCCTACGGTTACATGGCCACTCTACAGTGAGCCCGGAAACCCGGCCATCGCATTCGGCGGTTTTTTTATTTTTATATTTTCATTTTTTATAAAAATATATTTTTGTTTTCGAAATTTACAAGAATATCCCGGCCGCCCAGCTGTCGGGCGGCCGGCGGGGCGACAGGCTTATCTGTAAAAATTTTCGTAAACAAATTGCGTTCGGGTCCCTGAAGGACCGGTCGCCCGACAGCGGGGCGGCCAGCCCCTCAGGCCGCCCGGCAGCTGGGCGGCCGGTCCAGGCTAGCTGGTTCTTCAATATTTTCAGATGACGGAAAGAGCTCGTGTTTCATCTGTCTGCTGGTCTGATCGTGACAGGTTCACTGCTCTCTCTCTACCGAGCAAATCAGCACCTGCTCTCCTTTTTCCACGCCAAGCACAGCAGAGCAATCAATTAGCAGCAGCAGCTCTCTCTCTTCTCTCTCATGCATGCACATTCACGCACTGGCAAAAGCTCTCTCTTCTCTCTCACTCATGCACACTCATGCATGCACACTCTCTCTTCTCTCCCGTCCAGAAAGAGCTCGTGTTTCATCTGCCTGCTGGTCTGATCGTGACAGTGAGGAACAGAGGTGGCGGCGGCTTGAGAGGAGGCACATGGCATGAGGAGCAGGAGCCCAGGCTGCTGGCGGTGGTGTGGTTGGGGAAAAAGAAATAACTGGGGGCATTAAAGAGGAGCTCTGACTGCTGCTTGTGCTATGTGCCGGTGCGTGAGTGTGCATGCATGCATGAGAGAGAAGAGAGAGAGAGAGCTGTTGCTGCTAATTGATTGCTCTACTGTGGTTGGCGTGGAAAAAGGAGAGCATGTGCTGATTTGTTCGGTGGAGAGAGCAGTGAGCCTGTCACAATCAAACCAGCAGGCAGATGAAACACGAGCTCTTCCCGTCCTCTGAAAATATTGAAGAACCAGCTAGCCTGGACCGGCCGCCCGGCTGCCGGGCGGCCTGCGGCCGGTCTTTCAGGGACAGAACACAATTTTTTTACGAAAATTTTTACAAATAAGTCACTGCCGCCCCGCAGCGGGGGCAACCAGGTGCCGGCCGCCCGGCAGCTGGGCGGCCGGGGTATATTTCTGTAAATTTCGAAAATAAAAATATATTTTTTGTAAAAAACGAAAATGGAAAATATAAAAATAAAAAAACCTCTCGCATTCATTTGGGCCATCGTCCACTTTCAGAGCAATGTAAGGCTAGATTTTGATTGATGCATTTTCATTGTCAGTCCTGAAAGTCGGGTTTGAAACTACAAATGCGAACAAAGTGCAAGTGTCATGTAGCAAATTTTAACGATGATTATAACCCTTTTTCCTCATACATGTCGGTCACTGTAATAACTGTTAGCAAAACTATGGTTACAACCCAATAAACCAATAAGAATCTGTTTCTCAAAAAAAGTATAATATAGATCTTGTCACACTGTTTTACGCAGAGTAGCTATCAATTATACTGAGTCATCTCAAAAAATTCCGGTCAATTTCGACTAAATTTTATAGTGTGAACGCGATGTTTTAGTTCTAGGGTCCGGCTCTTGACATGGGACCCACGTGTAGGTCTAGCCACACTGCTTGGCACAGAGTAGCTGTGGGTCATACTGAATCATCTTCAACAAATTTTGGTCAATTTGATAAAATTGTATAATGTGAACGCAAAATTTTAATTCCAGGGTCCGGCTCTTGACATGGGGCCTACGTGTAGGTCTAGCCACACTGCTTTGCACATAGTAGCTGTCAGTCATACTGAGTCATCTCCAATAAATTTCGGTCAATTTCAATAAAATTTTATAGTGTGAACACGAGGTTTTAATTCTAGGGTCCGGCTCTATACAAAGAATCCATTTCAACCCAACCCAACCCGCATTTACATAGAACCTACTTCACCCCACCCCATTAACTAATATAACACATTTCAACCCACCCAAATACACTCAACATCAAAACTCAACCCATTAAACACATTTGAACTCACACCGTTTGCAGGGTGATATGTCACTGGACCTGTCCTCACTAAGCTATTAGTTTACTGCACTATTAAAGGTTCTTTAGTAGAACTCTGGTTCTGACCAAAATGGCTCTGGATGTTGCTTATTGGGTAAAATAGCTTTTTTTGTTGAAAGAAGTTGGTAAAATGGTTTCCTCTAGCTTTTTAGAGATGGAGTAGGAGGCGATATGAGAAGCCCGAAAAACCATTATTTTTGGCTCATTATGGGTCGTTAGGGAGGGCTCTGTGGAAGGCTAGAACCGAAGCTAGAGCTAGAGCAGGCGGAGCCACATTTTCCAACTCCGCCTGTCCACCCACAAAAAAGCTCTGACTCTCCCATAAATCACCCGGAGGAGCTGCTCACGGAGCCCGCATTTGGTGCGGCTCCTGCAGAGCTGCCAGAGCTAGAGCCGCACACCAGACGAACCCTAAGTGAAATGGTGCTTATGGAAGCTTTTGGCTTGAAGACATTTTGTTTTGCACCCTTTCGGTAGGATTTGAGCAAAATCCGCTCGAGAAGGTACTCGCGGAGGCTATTCCTCGCGCACGCTATTGGAGCTGGACCTATCGCAGAAGCGCCCCCGCCCATGTTCATCTTCTTCCCCGAGCCAGGGGACGGGAGAGCGGCTGCCGACGAGCTAGGGGAGCGGGAAGGGATCGCTGACGAGGGTGGTAGGTGGGGGAGCTGCCGCCGGCGAGATCGCCGACGGTCGAGGTGGTGGAGGGTAGCGGCGGACCTTTAGGGTTCGAAGTTCGAAGGCTCCAATAGCACTAGACTAGAGGAGGCGGGGCTGGTGGGGGAGGAGGGGGGGTTCGGCTAGCGGTGGAGGCGAGGTGGCACAGGAGCACAGCCAGCCAGTCGGGGCTGAACAACCGATGGGCAGTGGCCGGCGGCGGGGGCAAGGGACGTCTGCGACGGCTCAACTCGCACTCGCGCGAGCGATAAATAGACGCCCCGAAGGTACTCGCTAAACCCATAAATAATCTACCACCTACCACACGCTGCTTCCTTCCTCCCCAATTACCACCGGTGCTAATCCATTCCTTTAACTAGACTGGGCAGTTTTTCTCTCTCTCTCAAATCCACGAAAATTCTACAAAAGGACAGCAGACACTGGTTATAAAAAAGACGCGAAAAGAACGTCGCTGTTTGGCGCCCGCCAGGTTCTTAAAATATGGTGGAGTCAAGGATTCGTGCCACGCGGGCTCGGCAGGAACGAAGCCCTGCGAAGAACCCAAGGTCTCCCCGTTTTGTCACCACCTGATCTGCCGACTTGAGCACAGCTGCAATTCTTCAGAGATCAGAATTCCAACCTGTGTGTGCCTACCCCTACCCGATACCTGGTCTTTGCACTATACTCTATCCTAATGAGGCTCAAGGCCAGATTCCAGCCGCCACTACAGCACAGGCACAGCCTGCCTTACAAGGCGTTATGCTGCCAGCGTAATTAGCAAATGCCTTAGTAATTTTTGTTTAAAGGCGTTTTTGCTGAAACGTCTTAGTTTAGCAACCAGTCCATGGTGTTTTAGAGAAAACGCCTCTAAATCTAGCTGTTTAGGAGGCGAAACTGCATATGCCGTAATCATTAAATCTTTTGAGGGTGTTTCTATAAAATGACCTGTTAAAACAGCCGCGTCCTCCCTCCCGTGAAGGCAAAAGAACCAGAAAAAAAAAGAACAGGGCGCTAGGGTTGGGGAGCTCGATCCCCAACCGAGCCGCCGCCGGATCCTCCGCCCAGCCGCTGCAGGATCCTCCGCCCAGCCACCATCGGGATCGTCGCTGCTGCTCGGCCCTCATCCTCACGGTGCTCCATCTCGTCCACTGCCACGAGCTCGCCATACTCGACGCGATCGATCTGCCCGTCCCCGCCGCCACTTGCCGTCGGCATCGCCGTACCCATCATCCTCGTCGTCACGGATGAGAATCCCTTCCTCTCCTCCTCATCTCCAAGCTTGCTTCTACATCGTCCTCGCTTCCCCACCCATATCATCACTGAATTGCTCCCCTCCCTAGTCGATTCCATCACTGAATTGCTCCCCTCCCTAGTCGATTCCATTGGCTCCAATTTGATCACGAAGATTTGATAAAACTAGATCCTCATGGAATTAAAGTCCACTTAGTCTGATTAGTGCTAAAATATATTATTATTTTCAGAAGCATTTGGTCTGTTGGTTACAGCTATGGACAAGAGGTGGATGAGAGCACCTAGGTAATACGAGTCACACAGTGCTTGTCAAATTGAAAGTTAATTAATAGCTCAATCTGTGACTTACTGTTTGCAATCTATACTAGATCCACAGATGAGTACCGGGAAGGAGTTAAAAAGTTCGTAGAATTTGCTTTTGCCAAATCAGCAGAACACAATAGGATCCTTTGCCCATGTAGGTTTTGCAGAAATGCATATTGGTTTGAGAAACAAGAAATATTGGATCATTTGGTTTCTGATGGGTTCATGGCTGGCTATACATCATGGATTCATCATGGGGAGGGCCTATGGTCATCCGATCCAGTTGTTGCCTCGAGCTCGCGATGTGAAGATGACAATGCTAGCAGTGATAAAATAGATCAGATGCTCTTGGAGGCATTTGGGATGTATGACACTCGTGCTCTCTGGGGGAGGATGAGGAATTGAAGGATGAGTTAGATATTGATGCTGAAACTTACTATAAGCTAGTCAATGATGCCAGTAAAGAGCTATATCCGGGCTGCAAGTTCTCAAATCTTCAGTTTCTTGTGAGGCTCCTTAACATAAAGAATATTGGGGGGGTCAGCGATAATTGTTTTGATGAACTTCTTTCATTAATTAAGGATGCCCTTCCAAATGGTGTAACCTTGCCTAAGAATTTCCATGATGCTAAGAAATTTGTGAAGGCCATTGGTGTTTCTTATGAGTGCATCGACGCTTGCCCAAATGATTGCATACTGTTTAGGAAACAATATGCAGATGCTACAACGTGTCCTGTGTGTCATGCGAGTAGGTGGAAGAGTGAGAAAGTTGGGCTTGATGGAAGACGAGTCCATAGGGTCCCTCAAAAGGTGGTTCGGCACTTCCCGTTGAAGAGGAGGCTTCAAAGGCTATTCATGTCTTCAAGGACAGCACCACTCATGAGGTGGCACGAGGAAGGCCGTACTAAAGATGGTTTGCTGCGGCATCCTGCTGACTCACCTGCTTGGAAACATTTTGACGCAATGCACCGAGACTTCAAATTAAAAAGTCGAAATATCAGGCTGGGTCTAGCAACAGATGGTTTCAACCCCTTTGGAAGAATGTCTCATATAGCATATGGCCTATATTCTTGATCCCATATAATCTTCCCCCGTGGATTTGCATGAAGCAGTCCAATTTTATTCTCTATGTGCTCATCCCAGGTAAGAGATCACCGGGGAAAGACATGGATGTCTATATGCAACTAACTGTTGATGATCTGCTTGAGTGTTGGACAAAAGGTTTCATAACTTATTTGTGTAGAATGCACCTCCGTATCTTATCTGCCAATAAACGCATAAAGAAACATGATATTGAATGCATCCATCATAGGGACTTCCACAATTGGTTTCCATATTATGTAAGTGGCTTTCATATGTGGTTTTCAGATCTATAGAAGGGCTTAGGAATTCCTTTTGATTTCCACTAATAGCATTCTGTCTTTAGGTTCAAAAATTAATTGATACAGGTAAGGAGGTTTCACAAGAAATTAAAAGTCTAGCACAAAAACCTTATAGGATGGTGAAGAAATACAACAGCTATTCCTTGAATGGGTGTACTTTCCACACAAGGAGCTTTGCTGAAGGAAAAGTTACACAATGTGATGTCGTAGCAATGATTGCAAAGACTTCGAGTTTCTCAAGCACAAGAGATGATAATCCATCTATAGGAGATGTTGCATATTACGGCCGCATAACAGAAATAATTGAACTTGCTTGAGCCTACACAAAAATAGCAGCTCAATCACCTCGCCTGCAATTTGCACATAACAACTCTGGTGTTGACAGCAAGATAAGTAAGTAAGAATCTGAACTGAACTTGCTTGAGCCTCTATGTAATCCTGCATAAACAACTTTGCACTCACAAATTGTTTAGACTAATTCTGTTTTGTAATCTGGTGCAGGAACATCTTTGGTTGTACTACTCATCAATGTTAAGGCTCCGTTGATTCATCACCTCTACCGTTGCTGTTAATCTATTATGCAAAAACTTATGAATCTGTCACTTAGCTTAGAACATGAGCATGACAAAATGTGAAGATTCTTTTATGTCTAAATAAATTTGGTTGTACTCTGAGTTGTTGGACATCCAAGAGTCTTGTTCAGCTGTGGAGTTCATTATGCAATTAAAGACTGAAATGATATTTCTGTTATGAGTAACAGTATGTGTGTGATACTGTGATGTATATGGGTTGTGAAGTTGAATGGTGTGGAATTTTTTGAAAACGCCTCCTAAAGGCCTTTTAGGCATTTTAAAAAGAGGCCAGATAATATATTCCAAGGTGCTTTCAAAGTTGCCTAATAATATACAACAAGGCATTTAATAAATGCCTCCAAAAGCCTTGAGGCGTTCATGAAAATGCCTCCATATATGACTTTGGAAGGGGTTTTTTGAAAATGCCTCGTATGACATTCCCCTTCACTGAGTACTGTAGCATTTTTTTTAAGTGCCGGGTGATGTCTTTTGAGGCGTTTTTTGACCCTACAGAGGCGTTTTAAAATGCCTTGTATTAGCATCTCTCCTGTAGTGCGCCTTCGGTTTCAGGCTTTCAGCAGCGACGAAAAATGGAGCTGCATATGCTAGTTAAATGTTACTGATTTGAATTTGATATGCATCTGATGCGTCCCTAGGCGCTGGCTCGATGCATGTTCATTAGCAGGTGGGTTGCGTCCTGATTTGTCCAGCTCAATGCGTTCTCTGCGATCTGAGAGCACACGCCATGGAATACGCCACAGATGGAGAATGTTCTCTCTGCTTGTCCTTTTTAACGGTTTGGGGATGATGTTCGTGCCAGTCTGGTGATCGAGCACGCATACCGGTTATGAGTAGTAGTAGTATTGCCATCGTTTTCATGTGGTAATATTCAGCGCCTGCCGGTTTGGAGGAATTTGTATTCTGAAAAAGATGTCATTGTCTTTGAAATCCGGTAGGATGTGTGTCGCGCAGACTGATTTTTTTTTTTTTTTTGTGAAACCGGGGCTGTACTGAACTTCCGTCAGTGGCTTCTCATTATGCTAGCATGTTGGATGGTCATGCAACACATATATGATCCCTAATTTGAGTTTATCTATCTTCCAATTGTCTTTGATACATATCGCTGCAACCAAGATCGAATAATCATGAAGAGTTAACAATCTCAAATGTGTCTATCAAATGGTGAGAAATCAAAATTAAATCCACAGTGATTGCTGTTCTACCACTAATAATGCAATGTGAATAATTTTTTTCTTCTAAAATAGCCGTTACCGGTTGTTTTCATATAAAAAGGAAAGTCAGACGAAGAAACACGACTTTGTCCAATCTAGATCGAGCACACCTATGGGCTGCAGCGCGCGTATAACGGGCACTGAAAAGGGCAGGGGATGCGGTGAAACTTCCTGCGAAAACAGATGGTAGCAGTGCAACAAGTACAGTATTCTCAAGGACAAGTAATGAGACAATCAAAGAACATGCAAGCGCCTTGATCATATCATGGCCTTGAAAGAGATGGTATATTTCTGATTGGGCGAGGGCAATCATGCAAAAGTCTCTCTCTTTTACAGCTTGCATGCATGCGATTCTCATCTTCAGATCTTTGGTCCTCAACTATGCTTTGCCGAATTTTAAATAAGATTACTATGTTTGGTCAAGCATTGACTACTTGTGAGGGGCTTCCATATTTTTGGAATAATGACCATTCCAGAACTAGCTAGTAACTACTTATTCAGATGTCTATGAGGGGTTTGGGTTGCATATTCAGCAATAATGACCATTATTCCAGAACTAACTATAGTTCAATCCCATTGGTACAATGAGAAAACAGTAAATGTATTCCGGTAAATGAAAATACAGCCTCTGTTTAATTAAGATGCAAGTGAAAACAGTACATATTTTGTAACTACTTTACATTAGACAGCCATAAAGAAACAAGTATTCTAGCTATTGAGTCTTCCAAATCCCAATATTTGTTGGCTTTGTATCATCCAAACGAATTTACGAACATTTATTTTCTGGCCAATAATATTATCTTAGTCTCATATGATCCAAATGGATTTACCAACACATGCAGTTTTCTTTATTTTGAAGAGAAAATCGTCCTGCTGTGTCATTGATTATTCCTTCCACAAGAAACTATATATATAGACCAGGTGTATATATACCTGTACATTATTATTCTAGCTAGACAGATGGATTTTCCGGCCAATAAAGCTGTGCCATCTGCCATGTGTGCAGTAGCAACACAATGCAAGAAGGTGTGTAAGCTGTCAAGACCGGGAAGAGACAAGGCTCCTGGCACCGAGAACATCGCCACCCTGCTGTCGTTCTCAGCTCATAGATGGAAACAAGGACGAGCAGCAGCCCTGCCATCTGTGTCCTGTGGCTGCATATAAACGTTCACACGGACGTCGTAGCTACCTCCCTTTGGTTCAGAAGCCAAATGCCCAGCCATTGCTGCTAGAAAAACCTGAGGCCAACGAACTGTGCCCGTGACGACCAAGGATACTAATAATCCTTCTGGTTTCGCCGCCATGGAAACCTACAGCCTGGTGAAGGATGAGCTCCACGGCAGAGCGGGAGGAGGAGGAGGAGGAGGAGGAGGAGGAGGGCAGGGACTGTACTGCGGCGCTACCCCGAGGGCGACGCCCGTGGCCGGCGGCGGCGGCGGCGGCGCGGCGAAGAGCGTGAAGAGGAGGAAGAGGGAGCCGTCGGCGGCGGTGGCGGCGAGCAACGGCAAGGAGGAGGCCGGCGGCGACAAGTCGGCGGGGGGTAGCAATGCGGCCAAGAGGAGCTCGAGGTTCAGAGGCGTAAGCAGGTAGACGTCACGTTCATTTACATGTCAGACTACAAGCTGTATTTGCTTTGCTTTTGTACAGACTACTAGAAAGCATGTTGATCTGATCTGAGCGTGCTGTAACGTTTGTTGTTGCAAGCAGGCATCGTTGGACAGGCAGGTTCGAAGCTCACCTGTGGGACAAAGCGACGTGGAACCCTACGCAGAAGAAGAAAGGCAAGCAAGGTATGAACAAAGCTGTGCACACACAGTTTTGCAGGTTGTAGGCTTGTAGCTAGACGCCGTCCCTAGTGATCTGTATGTGTTTCTCACGTTGTGTGTGTGTGTGTCCATGACACGATGTTGAACAGTTTACCTTGGAGCGTACAACGAGGAAGATGCAGCAGCAAGGGCTTATGATCTGGCAGCACTCAAGTACTGGGGTCCTAGCACCTACACCAACTTTCCGGTATGTGTGTGTACAAAGTCACTATCTGTATGTAGAGTAGGCCTCTAAAATCACACACGGGAAGATGAACTCATCTGTGCTACATCGATCCGGCAGGTTGCGGACTACGAGAAAGAGCTCAAAGTGATGCAGAACGTGTCCAAGGAAGAGTACCTGGCCTCAATAAGAAGGTGAGCATACAAAATCCTAGCTACGTACGCACGCCAAGAACTTTCTATACAGGAAAACTTTCATAAATCTTTTCAGAAACCAATTAACAATGAAATGATCAAACTAAAGATCCAAGACTGAACGATCTGTTGCCTGGTTCATCCCAAGCAGGAAGAGCAACGGCTTCTCTCGCGGAGTCTCCAAGTACAGAGGCGTCGCACGGTACGTACGTGTACGGATCCAGTACTGCTTGTCTGTTGTGTGATCGGCGTCGGCGGCGTCGCTAAAACCCAAGTGATTTGGCAGGCACCACCACAACGGGCGGTGGGAGGCCCGGATCGGGCGGGTGTTCGGCAACAAGTACCTGTACCTGGGCACGTACAGCACGCAGGAGGAGGCGGCGCGGGCCTACGACATCGCCGCCATCGAGTACCGCGGCATCAACGCCGTCACCAACTTCGACCTCAGCACCTACATCCGCTGGCTCAAGCCCGCCGCGGGCGACGACGTCGGCGTCGGCACCCCCACGTCCGGCGCCTGCAGGCAGAGCATGCCGCCGCCGCCGCTGTGCCTCCAGGCCGGCGGGCTCCTGCAGCACCCGCACGCCGCCGCCGCGGCGGGCATGCTGCAGGTCGACGTCGACGGCCTCTACCGGGGCCACCACCACCACCTCGCCCAGCGGGGCGCCTCGTTCTCCGGCCTCGACGACGTGGGGTCCGTGTTCGCCGGCGGGCCCAGCCCGACGGCGTGCGGGAGGCCGTCCCCGTCGTCGTCGACCACGGCGCTCAGCCTGCTGCTGCGGTCGTCGGTGTTCCAGGAGCTCGTGGCGCGGAACGCCGGCGCCACGGCGCAGCAGCAATCCGTGCCCGCGGACGACGACGGGGCGGCAGCGTCGGACGTCGTCGTCGACGCCAAGGTCGAGATCGAGGAGCCCCTTGGGCGGCCGGACGCGGAGGGCGAGCTTGGGCACGAGATGTACGGCGGCGCGGCGGGGGCGGCGGAGGACGAGGCGTTCGCGTGCTCCATGTACGACCTCGACGACAGCTTCGCGTGCATCGAGCAGTCCTTGTGGAGCTGCCTCACCTGATGCCCTGATCACAAAAAAAAAAAGAGGAGATCGAGCGAATAACCGCCGCGCCACAAGCGTAGTGGGTTTTGGGTCGCGTCATTGTGTGTGCATCATTCGACATGATCAAAGGAGGTGTGTGTCGGCTAATGGCTGCAGCTAGGAGCTTGAGCTTCTGTAAGAAATGGGGAGAGAAGCACCAGTTCCTGGAGATAATGGATGCATGTCGCACGTACGAGTAGATAATTAGCTGGAGTACTAGAATGGTATAGGAGAGCTGTGTGACAATGAAATTGTTGTGAGGAAGTGTTGACATCGATCACCGGCAGAGTTTCTCAGAGTTCCGTTCCATGGCTAATCGGAAGCGACCCAAATGTGTGAGAAACAAATTTATTGATGGACCCTCAGTACCGTCTCCCGTTTTGAAAAGAATGGAATCCTAGTTTTATCCTAATTTTAAATTTAATAATATTTACAATACCAACTAAATATATTATTAAAAAAATATTTGATTGTGAACCTAATGATACTTATTAGATGTCACAAATATTTTTTAAAAAGGTTGATGTCGTAAATGCTACTAATACTTTTTTGGATCAATTGGTAAATGCTACTTAAAGAGCCTGCTAGGAAGCTGCACGCGGGCTACGGCCTTTCAGCCCGTGACGCGCTCGTGTGGAGGCAAAGCGGAACGGGGGTGATGGTAGAGAAGGCGGCCCACCGTGTCTCGTTTGCGGCGGAAAAGTGGGAACAAACTGTTCGAGACAATGTCCAAATGTTAATGTTAGAAGTTGCGCGGCAGTCCAACCATCACACAAATTTTAATAATTATTTTTTATTTCAAAATAATTTTTTTAAAAATATTGCTTGAACAAATGAAAATTGTTTCGAAATAAATTTGACTGAATTATACATGTGGACTAATTTATTGAATAGTTTATGCCCAAAACATGAAATTTGAAGTGGGAGAAGATAAATCTGCTAGGTCACGTGCCAATGTGCCATGAGTCACGAGACGCATTATCAACATTCCAACCACCATATTCATCGCACCTCGTGTCAGAGTATAGTACAATAATTCGATAAAAATGTCGATGGCTAGTCACCTACACGGCTACACGCCCTAGAAACGTCAGCTACGCCGGAGTGCTGCGCCGTCGCCGAGCTGGCTTAAAGCTTACTGTTTCCTGCACAGATCGTCAGCCAAGCCGGTGAGAACCCAAGATCGTCGACCGTCTACGCGCCATGGGTCCACGGCTGCGAATCCTCGGAGTCACCCACGTCCTGCCGGACCGGGACCGAGCCGCCGCCTACTCGCCGCGGCCACTCCCCGACGACGGCCTCGTCGAGCTCTCGTTCATGGACGCCCAGTTCGTCGACCGGGCGATGCCGATGCGGCGCCTCTTCTTCTACGAGGGCCCCGGCGTCCCGCCCTTCCCGCGCCTCGCCCGCGCCCTGCGGTGCTCCCTCGCCGCCGCGCTCGCCGTCTTCCCTCCCCTGTCGGGGAAGCTCGTCCACCGCCCGTCGGCCGGCGACGTCGTCGTGGACTGCTCGCCGGCCGCGGCGTCCTCCCCGGGCGTCAGGTTCGTCGAGGCCGAGTACGACGGCGGCATCGGCGACATGCGGCGGGTTGCCGGCGGCAGCGACGAGGGAGACAGGGAGGCGTTGGTGGAGCTCGGGCCCGAGCTCGACGCGAGCGAGCTGCCGGCGCCCGTGCTCGCCGTGCAGGTGACGAGGCCGGCCGTCGGCGGCGACGGGAGCGCGGTGGTTGTCGGGGTGGCCGTCCACCACGCCGTGGCCGACGGCCACTCCGTGTGGCAGTTCATGAAGGTGTGGGCTGCCCTGTCGCGGATGGAGGTCTCGCAGCAGTCGGAGACCGTGGCGGACCTCGTCGCACCGCCGTCGTTTGACCGGACGCCGTTGCGGTACCCCGAAGCCGAGGAGCTTGCCGGAAAGATCCTGAGCCTGATCGCGCCGGCGCTGCCTGTGGTAATCGTAATCACTCTCTCTGCTGCACACGATTCCTCAATCGACAATTTTTCCGAAGCAAGATTGCAAATTTGAGTGAACAACTGAAAAACAGATCAGGTCGCCGTCTTCGTGCCCCCCACCGCCGGACCGCTGGAGGAGAACCTTTCTGATCCACGCCGACGAGATCCAGTCGGTGAAGCAGCACATACGGGCACATAGCCAGACCACGGGCGAGCAGCCGGGCACGCTCCCAAGCACCTACCTCGCGGTGTCGTCCCTGGTGTGGACGTCCGTCGCGCGCGCCAAGTCCCGGGACCTCGCCGGCGGCGACGCCTACTTCCTGGTGGCCGCGGACTACCGCCGCCGCCTGGGCCCTCCCATCGACGAGCGCTACTTCGGGGACTGCGTCGTGCCGTGCGTTGCCAGGGCCGCCGCGCGGGACCTGCGAGACGGCGGCGGCGACGGGCTGGCGCGCGCGGCCGCGGCCATCCGCGACGCCATCCGCGCGCAGCCGGAGTGCCCGGTGCGCGCCATGGAGGCCTGGCTCGAGGCCCTGCGCACGGTCCCGAGGGAGAGGTTCACCTTCACGGGGTCGTCGAACCGGTTCATGGCGTACGAGACGGACTTCGGGTGGGGCGCGCCGTCCCGGGTGGAGCTCGTGTCTCTGTTCGCCACCGAGCTGGTGCTGCTGCTCGGTGCCGAGGGCGGCGGCGTGCAGGTCACCGCGACGCTCTGCCCGGAGCACATGGAGGCGTTCGCGTCCAACCTCCTGCGGTTTGCATCAGGAGGGAAGTAGAGATGGCAGCGGATCGGGTTCGGTGCGGATATCCGCGGGTTTTGGGTTTTCGGGTTTCGGGTTTGGTGTTGGTTTTTCGCTCACAGTTTTCAGGTTCGGGTTCGGGTTCGGTTTCGGGTTTTGGTTTCCACCCATGGATATCCAATGGATATCCGAAATAAATTATTTGGAATTAAAACTCATGTTTTATAATATGTTAATGATAATTTGTTTACTTAGACTATTAAATTAATTAAAAGTTGAGTCATGAAAATATTTATTATTTGTTGCATCTTGTTTATTCATGTGAATATGTGTATATTTATCTGCGGGTTTCGGGTATCCATTCGGGTTTCGGGTATCCATTCGGTTTTCGGGTATTCGCGGGTTTGGTTTTGGTGATGGATTTCCACCCGAATCGATTTCGGGTTCGGGTTCGGGTTTCGATTTCGGGTTTCGGTTTTGGGTGCACGGAGACTCCACCCGATCCGAATCCAACCCGTTGCCATCCTTAGAGGGAACGAGGAATAGTTGAGCTTGAGTCCGGCAAAGCAACACCACCGGTAGCTGCTATATCGAATTCTCAGAACGCAAAATAAAGAAGATCGTTTTTATTCTAAGTGTTGGGCCATCTTGTTGCTTTACCGTTCACTCATCTTTTTTCGAACAAAATTGAAAAAAAAAAGATACCCTCTCGAACTATTATAAAAATTTGATTTTCAATCTTAAACTGCAAAACCACCTTGGAATACCGCGGCATCAACACCGTCACCAACTTCGACCTCAGCACCTACATCCGCTTGCTCAAGCTCGCCGCGGGCGACGACATCGGCGTCGGCACCCCCACGTCCGGTGCCTACAGGCAGAGCATGACGCCGCCACCGTGGCTAGGAACTTGGAGCTTTCTATAAGAAATGGAGCGAGAAAGCACCAGTTCCCGGAGATAGCCATGGATGCATGCCGCACATACGCTCTATAGTAGTTTATTAGCTGGAGTAGAGTGGTAGAAGAGCTGTGAGAAAATGGAATTGTTTCCTTCAAAAAAAAGATGGAATTGCTGTGAAGGAATTGACATCAGCTGCGAGTTTCTGAGAATTGGTGTGGCAAGTGTTCAAATAGGTGAGAAATAGGGGTGGGCAAAATTTCGCGAACCCGAATTACCCTAATCCGATATATCCAATCACCATCTCATGTAGAAAGTTAAGAAACCCGAATTTAATTCGAATAATTTGAGTATTCACTCCCGACCTGAATCATCCGAATTTTATTGAAAATCCAATAGATCATGGCCTAATCCACTCACTTGACTCCAACAACCCAATAAGAAAATTATTAGTTCGATTTGTTGATTGCTTGTTTGTTTGATTTGGATAATAATAATAGTGATATGTTCATCTTACTTTTGTATTTGATTCCCTTTTTTTTACTTGTTGCCTAATGAGAGAGACAAAGACTTGGTAGTGATGGGGTATTTCGAAAAAATCCAAACCCGAACCCGATATTTTTCAGGTACCTGAAGTTTTGGGTATTCTTTTATTAGGTAGAGCTCGGATAGCATTTCTAATTGGGAATATATCAGGTGCAAACCAACCTCTCTGTGCAAATTATGGAAACTTCAATCTGGACTAGTGGATCAACATTAACCGTCCGCCCTTGGATTGAGTAATCACACTTTTGCAAATCCTTCCTCCGACTCTCTATGCGCCCCCATTGGGTGTTGATTCGGTGGCCCAAATTAAAATTTGCACAGTTTGCACGGAAAAATTGATTTGCACCTCCAAAACTAAAAGCTAAATAATTAGCGGCGTGTTGCTCCGGAATGCACAGTGAATCGCTCACCGTGCATACAATCTTTTTTTTTCCGTCGCAACACACTCATATTATTTTATTTTCTAAAATGGTGCCTCTCCATCTAACCAACCAACGTGTCGTCGCTTATAATATAAAGAAAAAAAAAGAACGACCCGAAGTTGCTGCAAGTCAAGAACAAAGAAAAAAAAGAACGACCCCAAGTTGCTGCAAGTCAAAAACTTTATACTAGCTAATACAAATTAGATCTGTATTAAAGTTTGCACGATTTGCACATAAAGATTGGTTTGCACCTGATATATTCTCAAAATTTAAAGCTAAATAATTAGTGGAAAGCATAGTGAACTGCTCACCATGCTTACAATTTTTTTTTTGTCCCGTCGTAACACACTCATGTTATTATTTTGTTTTCTAAAATGGTGCCTCGCCATCTACCCAACTACACAATACCTAGAGATGTATAACCAGGAGTCAAATTCACACGCACATGCCCCAAGTATCTATTATTTTATTATTTGGCCAACAAATGGAGCCTTCACGTTCACTCTCAAGACCTAGAAATTCCCACGTTAATCAGAAAAAATAGAAAAATAAAAATTACCCACCATTGCCATTACGATAAAAATTAGTCTAAAATACCCCTGTGCCTAATTAAAAATCACCCGCCAATGACAATATGAAAAATTCAATATATAATACCATTTAGCTATGTATCTATTAATAAAAACTAAAGCTAACAACAATCAATCAAAATAAAATGAAAATAACAATAATTATCTGCATAATATTATTATAGCTCAACAAATCAAATTGTTATTATAGGTAGATCATAGTTGAATTGTTTTAATCAACAATAAAACATAATTTACGATAATGAACAGAATGATGTATGGTAAAAAAATAGTATAACCTTTAAATAAGGATGCAATGACATGCAAATTTTTGAATTTTCAATACTAGCCGCGTAAATGCGCGGGCTATACGCCTAGTTTCTTCAATAGCTGTATTGGTGTACCCCGGGACTCAGTCAAGTAAAAAATTCAGATCTATTCCGTATTAGCTAGTATAAAGTTCTTGACTTGCAGCAACTTCGGGTCGTTCTTTTTTTTCTTTGTTCTTGGCTTGCAGCAACTTGGGGTCGTTCTTTTTTTCCTTTGGAGAAAATTGCGTTTTTTTCCTTGTTCGTCCTCTCCGCTGCCGCGTTGCACTCGACGCCGCTGCCGCCCGAGCCATCCGCGGCCGACGCGCTGCTCGCCCACATGTGCGTCCCGCGCCGCGCCATGCTACAGCGACAACACGGCACCGTCGGTTCGTGATTTCTTGGACACCAAGTCCCTGGCGCGACATGTAAAACGCCATGCAGTCGCCGCCCGTCGGCCTATCTTGTTCCTGCTTATGGAGGCCGGATCGATGCCGACGCCTGCATAACAATAACAGAGATGCTGTTGCCACTGCTTTGTTTCTTGCAGTCTGGGCACTGGCCATGGCTGCTGCTGCCGCCGGACAAGAGAACAATGAGAGCCGGAACACCTGTCAAAAAAGTGAAACGAATTCCCAGAAGCGATACATGGAGGGGAGGCATCCATGGCGGCGTCACGATCGTCGGGAGAATAAACGTCGGAGGAAATGGTCACGTACGATTTAGGCAGAAGAGCAAAGGGTCATACGGTCTCCAAATACATGTATTTGTGGGTAATAAATTGATTAAAAGGACAAAATGTCATGTATAGCAAAGAGCCAATGTTTCAAAAGTCGTTTTAGCGAAGTCGATGTTTGGAGTCCTATAATAGGGAAGTATTGTTTGGAGTCCTAAAAATTCAATTTTCTCCAAAGAAAAAAAAAAGAACGACCCCAAGTTGCTGCAAGTCAAGAACTTTATACTAGCTAATATGGATTAGATCTGAATTTTTTACTTGACTGAGTCTCAGGACACACCAATACAGCTATTGAAGAAATACTTGGGGCATGTGCGTGTGAATCTGACTCCCGGTTATACGTCCCTAGGTCTTGTGATTCTGAAGGGTCACAGAGGGCTCTCCCAGCTCTTGCAGCATCCGGAGTTGGAGCCTTGGAGCCCTGTAGGCTTTCTGAAGGAAGGAGAAGGCTCGCACAACGGGGAAGCTCAACTCTGCTTTGAAAAGAATAGCGCAACCAGGGTACGTGACTCGAAACTACAATCATCTATCGCAGTGAGTACGTATTTCTGTCGGAGGAGCTCTGCAACGGACTATCATGCGCTAGTTTGGTTGCAACGGGAGAAATTGGTGCTGCTGCTTTGGTTTTCAGTTTTACAAAGCACACTGGTTCCTGAGCTGACCAGCACTACGGCTATATAAAGTCGTTATAGAGTTATTAGTACCGAAGCTTGTTTTGTTTCTTCTTATTTTTCATGCAGAAACTTGGTAGGCCAATTTAGTCTACACATTCCAATTAAGCAGATCCAAAAAATGTCGTTGATTACCCGTGAAGGACCCGGACAGGCGATCAGATAGGATAAGTGGAAGCCTTTCAAAATTCTTCTAGAGAATAAGGCTTATATTCCGAATTCAACCCGACATGCATGATGGGTGGAGGGACCCGAGGTGCCCAGCGAGGCCCCTTCTTGCTAGCGCTCCTACTAGCCCAAAACAATAGCTGGACCGAATGACTACCTTTATGGGCTGCGACTTCGTCTAGGCCGCTCAGGCCCATGGTCCCAGCCAGGCAGCCGGGTCGAGCCTTGACTCACATCCCCAACCAAGGGTACAGTTGGGGAATGGGTCCGTACCATGATCCCGACTGGGCTCCACCCTACAAGTGTTATCGTCCCCGACCGGCAAGGCCAAGGGCAGCCGAACCCTATGCGCTGGTGGGCCCCAAGAATAGGTGTAGAGGATAAGGGTGGATGCTGCGGTCAACTTGTTGTGCGGACCAACCACTCCTCCCACGGGGTCACAATACCCCTCGCTGAGGGGGATGCTGCCTCACCTGACCATCCTTCTGAAGGGACAGGACACAACACCATCAACATGAAATGGTAGGCACGCCTCCTTCGTGACAGAGTGATAGGGCGTAACACCGAGTGGAGCGTGACTGCCATACTGTACTTATCAGCGCACGCCTGCCCTCCGATTGGCGAAGCACAACGCACAGGGACAAAGATGGCCACTCCGCCACACAGGACATGATAGGCGGTGGCCGCCTGAGGACTCTGACCGAGAAGTTGACGGTCTCGACTGACAGAGTTGGCAGCCCCAACCGATGGGGCAGGAAATCCTCTCCCTCTCTACTCTCTGCTTTAGTCCCTATTATAAGTAGACCTCCCTTGGACTATAAAAGGGAGGGTCCGCCGCCTAGGACAAGAGGAGAAGATACTTGATCCAGAAATCCAACCCAAGAACTCTCACAAGCTTGTAACTCCCCATACTCTCTCGAGCACCTGGGCTCAAGCAATACATCCGACCTATCCCCGACTCGACATAGGGCATATTTGCCTAAACCAGTATAAATCTTGAGTCATTATGTGCTAGACCATATCCGATCCAAACGCACGAACACACACTTCGAATAGATTTATCCGTCAGCCATTTCCGGAGCCGACAACACCTCTCTTTTAACCACTAAGGTAACACAAGCCAATTCGTGATGGGATCATCTTAGAAACATTTAGAAAAAGCTCGACGCAAAGTAGAAGCAAATGATAAGCAAACAACTTGAGCAAATGCTAGCATGAAAGCTTCACTTAACCAAGCAAACAATAATTTACCAAATTTAGCACAGCTCAAAATCAACGGAAACAAAGCTAACCAACAGGCTGATTAAAACTCTCACAGAAAAAACTAGGACATATCACGATAAAATAAATTAAAGCTCTTTAATTAAACATGCAATGATCTAGAACTAATTAGCAAGATCAAATACTCATTAAGTAATTCAACAAGTAATGATTTTCTAATCATTATTCTAGTAGTATGGGAGCGACATCAAGATTAATTAATTCATCTTAACTGCTGCGGCTGGCTAGTGGCTACCCGAGTAAAATGCCAAGTGCGGGGGCTATTAGAGTTACACGTATAACTGACTAACAGTTAAGCTGTCACGGTTCATTTTTTTTCCAAAATTGTATATTCGAATCAAAATCTGATTTCACCACTATGTTCTTTTTGACGAAATCTTCAAAACAAGGTCAGATTTGGATGATTTTTTATATGGAATATTTTTTTGGACATGGAAGGAAAAAGTCCATTTTACTCCCCTCACCTATTTACTTTGTTCGTTTAACTCCCGAGCTAAATTTAGGCTCACTTTACTTCCCCGGACTATTTCATTTGGTTCAATCTACCCGTAATTAGATTTTTCTTTTTTGTTTGTTCGCTCAGAAGTTGAGTTCTAATTTCAGATTTTATCGGTTGACTTATAACATAGCACTCAATGTTAGAAAAATATATTAGATTTTTTCATGATTACTTTCATATAGTTCTATATATCTAAGATCAATTTCGTATTAAATATTCATAACCTATGAAAATAATCATGAAAAAATCATAGCATAATTTTTAGCATAAAGCATCTTTTTTGTATCTATTTAAAAGATTTGAAGTCAAAATTCAACTCATACACATAGAAATGAAAAGAGAAATCTAATTAGGGGTAGATTGGACCAAATGAAATAATTTAGGGGAGTAAAGTCAGCTAAAATTTCGTTCAGGGGGTTAAGCGGACAAAGTGGAT
Organism: Panicum virgatum; assembly: GCF_016808335.1. Taxonomy (NCBI): domain Eukaryota; kingdom Viridiplantae; phylum Streptophyta; class Magnoliopsida; order Poales; family Poaceae; genus Panicum; species Panicum virgatum. The sequence continues at coordinate 3,747,662 of NC_053139.1, read as the reverse complement.
ACGTGAGGAGAGTAAAATGAATTTTATATTTTTTTTAAAATATATAAAAATATATTCTACTTTATATTGCCCACCACCTGTCGCTGGCTGCTTCGCGTGATGTGCGTCTGGGCGCCCTGCGCCGCCGTGGCCGTGCGCTCTCTGGGTCGCAAACGCTCCGCTGGGCGCTGGCCGCGTGCGCCTGGTGCCTGGCTGCATGCCGCACCCACGCACTCCGAACAGAAGCAAGAAAGGGAGGAGCAAAAAAATTGGAACTTCAAACCTAAATTATTGCTTCAAAATTCAACGAGTGAAGTTAAATTTCAGCTAAAGATGCGCAACCTCAAGGGCTAATGGATGTAGAAAAAAGATCACAAAAAGTCAAGAAACCATCACGGATCGATCGAAAAGCTGAACTCTGTAAAAAATATTGTTTTCGGGGAAAACTCAGACTGAATCGCAAGAGATTTGAGGGGGATTCAACCAAGGTAGATCTTAAAGATCCTAGCAACAAAATCTATCAAAAACTCCGACCCAAATTGCAGCTAAATACGATGAACGAAAAATCATCCGAAAATGGTGAAAAAGAAAAATACTCGGGATGAAATAAAAGATACAAATTTGATTTTCGGATTACTTCACCATCCGATTACAAACCACTTCTAGATCTAATCAAAACTAGAATGGCAACAAAAACTCAAATCAAAGAGTCCGTCTCCTCTCTCTCTCTCTCAAACCCTAATAACAAATCGCTCTCACAAGTCACAAACAAAATGAGAGGACATTCACCTAAGAGATAGCTTCCCAAATATCCCTTCCGCATATATATAGATGCTAGTCAAAAGACTCAAATACTCCTTACAGGTAAAACTGTCAAAATTTTTACCGAACCACCGGACGGACGTGCCGCCTTCACGATTTAACTTCATCTCGACGCAAACTTCGCGATTGCACCACGTGCCCCCCCCCCACCTGTCAGATGCGGAGTAGCGGGACTACTCATGTATAAGATGTTCTAGGATAAGGGATAATACGTGAACCATACCTTACGCCATTGTAACCACTCGGATACGAGCAGAACTAGTCGGAATAGAAGAAAACTGCCCGAGTAGCACTCGGGTAGGACTCCTAAGCTAGTATTCGGCTAGAATTTTCATGTAATTCTGTCCCTCTAGACTATATAAGGGTTGGTAGGGACTCTCTCCAAACACCACACATCTAAGGTAAAATAAACCAGCACACAGAACGAAGGGACGCATACAATAGTCTGAACCTGTCTGAAGTTTCGTGTTCCATGGCACCTTTAATTTTTTTATCTCGGCGACACCCTACCTACAAAGTAACCACCTCGGGTGTTTTCGGTCCCTCGGTGTGCTTGGTGGCTAAACACCGACACCACCACTATCCAATCACACCGGAGGCGCCTCTAATTTTGAGGCCCAAACAAGTAAACCTTCCTGTGCTCGGTTTTAAGGCCCAAACCGACAAACCTACCACTTCCGATGTCGTTGCATGTCCAGCCTCCGAAAAGGTTTGACGCTTTCAATTCTTCCAAGCTCCCATCGTATGGGGCAGCCTACTCGATCGAGCTTGTCATCGCCTTCCTTTCTTGATTTGACCGACACCCTCCATGTACTCTTGTTCTGATCATGCATAATGTGGATCGCCCATGACTCCGCCCAGACTCCTCAGATCCCTCGACGCTAAGCCTCCACTTGTCCTTCACCACCGCATGATGTATCGGTGCCAAGCCTCTTGCTTGCCCGTCATCACCGCATGGTCCATCACACTCAAACTGGAGCTCGGATGTCACTCTGTGTCGTCGACCATCACATCGCATCTTGCACCTGAACATCACGAGCCAAGAGAGATACATCAAATCAATACAACATTGTCAATCACTTATCATCCAAGGGGGACTACCATTGGTTCTCAACCTGCAATTGCTCATTGCTAAAATATATATTCGTCGTACATATGACTGGGCCGTGTTTAGATCCAAAAAATTTATCCTAAAATCCGTCACATTGAATGTTTGGACACATGCATGGAGTATTAAATAAAATCTGATTGTAAAACTTTTTACACAGATGAGTTGTAAATCGCAAGACAAAAAGTTTTGTAAATAGATTTTATTTAGTACTCTGAAATAGCAAGATTCTCTTTAAAAAAATTTACGCAAAAAAAACCAAACAGGGCCTATATAGATGCAGTTTACTGTGTACCCATAAAGTCATATAATCACAAGAATTTATTTCATACCGGGAAACAAACTATGGTAATTGGAAATTGGAAAATGAGCTTAGAAATTTTTATTTGCGCTTATATCTATGTTGGCACCGATGTCACCTGTTGCCTGCTGGTGACATCTTTTATTGAGGTCTCCTCTCCCACAGCGATTTAGAAATGGAATTGATTGTAATGGCTGGCCATAAGCTCCGTGCCCTGAATTGTGGTGTTTTGGCTTCACCTCTAGCTTGGATCAGTGTGTGCTGCAATAAGTATTGGCTGCACTTCTATCAATACATTCTTTTGCTTTTATCTTAAGAAAAAACTACTCTCTGTTTGTATCCTGCCTTACAACCCATCTTCTCCTTTTTAAGGCTGAGTATCACCGCATGGAGGATATGCACTTGAGAAATACAACGCCAGCAACCTTCTGGCATAAGCCCAAAGATGTGTGGGGGAGCCCAAGGGGGACAGTGCTCCGTATCCAGGCATTGGCAGTAGTGGCCATCATCCTCGCATTCCTCCTTGTTGCCTTTGGGTAACATTACTCCCGAAGAAATTCAGGACCCTGAGAGACCCGGCGAAGGTTTTTGGAGGGTGCCTGAGATAGTTATCATGGCTGATGTAGATGAAGTATGCAAACGCAAGGATGAGCTGATGAAGTCATTTCATGATGCGTGCGTTAGCTTCTGCCTGTCTCATAAGTTGCAACGGTATTTTCTTAGGTTGAATGATCGTGATTCTCTGACCGTGGACACGGATGACAATTACACCCTATCAAAAAATAAACAATTGCAGGTAGAGAAGCAGATTCTCTACGAGGAGCCCGAGCCTATTGACTAAAAGCGGGCCTTGAAGGTGATTGAGGTTGAGTTGGCTTTTCTCTACGATGTTTTTTTCACGGGCAACGTATTCCTTCACTACTATCAAGCAAAAACAGCTAGTTTCTGGTCATTGGCTTCATTCACTGGGATATGTTTTGTGGGTGTAGTAGCTGCCATTCCTGGGACGAGGACAAGCCGACCTACTACTTCTCATGATCCTGGTGCCTCCACCATTGTTGTGGATATCACAACTCTAGATCTTGTTATCACTCTTGTCATTTTGGTGTCCCTGGCTCTGTTGGAATTAACGCAGTTGATCAGGTGCTGGGCATCAAACTGGGCCAAAGTGGCCGTTTTCTCCGAGCACGCCAGGGAAATGAGGAAAAAATTCATCGAAGCCGTGTCCAAGGCGGATCAGGGGGAGGAGGATGACAGAATGAGTTCGTCTTGGCAGAACAAAGTGAAAGCATTTGTTGTGACCCGCACTAATTGGTGGTTTGACAAGTACCTCTGGCAAGATAAGCTTGGCCAGTATTCACTAAAGGATAAAGAGGGCAGAAGGAAAAAGTGGAAATTTCATAGGAGAAGCAGCAACGACAGCAGCAGCGACGGAAGAGGAGTTATTTCCTGGCTTCAGACGGCTTACCAGAAATGTCATAGCTTCGTTCGGATGATTGGATTGGACTACATTAGAGAGGTCTTGTGGGACTTGTTGGGCAGAGACGGCAACAAAGGAGCGGCCATCAGGCTGGACGACGACGTGAAAGCATCCATTACCAAATTTCTTAAACAGATCAGGACCGACACAATAGATGAGAATTGGTTTTCCTTTCTGACCGAGAACGGACTAGCCTTGGACGAAGTCGGCTCTGAGCAACGGTACGCGCACTTTGTTGTGCAGTGGCACAGTGTGACAGAGTGTTTAGCAGAGCAAGATGAGCAGGAGGATGCCATGGGAAAGGAGGAGCACATAGGTTGCAGGGAAACTGTTGCCAATTATCTGAAAAAAGCAGCAGCAGGTTTCAGGAAAAAAGAAGCAGCGGCAGTAGGAGGAGGTGAAGAAGAAGTTGAAGAAAGAGAGAAGAATCGGCGCGTGGCCATTGCTCTGTCCAGGTACTGCGCCTACTTGCTGGTGTCGGCGCCAGAGTTGCTCCCTGGGCAGTTGCTCCCTATGAGGGACGCGGAGACAGTGCGCAGCATGAAGGCTGCTGGATGCCATGTCAATCTGATAGACCTGCTTCGCGGCCAGAAGGATCTGCCTCCTGACGGTAGGCGTTGCTCTGACCACTGGAAGGTGCTGGCCCTTGTGTGGGTCCGGTTGCTGGTGTACGCTGCGCCCTATGGCAACGCGAAGCAACACATGCGATGGAAGCAGTTCAACGAGAAGCACGTCGTGGCCCTCACCGACTCCAGCTTCTCCGACTTGATCAGGACGCGCCGCCGCGTCATGTTCAGCTTGTACAATCCCTCGAGGGCCACAAGCGAGGAGTTTGCCCCAGAATACACCGCCGCCGCCTACCTCGCTGCTCAGAAGGCCGACGTCGTCCTCGCCAAGGTTGACACCACCAAGAACCACGACCTTACCCAATGGTACCATGTCCAAAAGGAGTTCCTCAGAATCCTCTTCTTCGTTGACGGCGTCGTCGCCAGTCGCTACACCGGTGCCAAGACCAAGATCGCCATCGTTGACTGGATCAACAAGAACTTCAACCCCGGGGTGCACGACATCGCCGACGTCGACGACGCTAAAGGGGTACTCAACATGATTAATGGCAGTGCCGTGGCCGCCTTCCTCGACGACTCATCTGTATGAAATCTTTTCTTTCCCTTCTTCACATTAATTAATTAATTTACTTAATTTGTTCTTTGGCAATGCTGCTGCATGCATCAAATTTTCTTAACCCTACGTACTCCTTAATTCAAAACACACTCAAATGTTTTAGCGACCATACTTCTTTTCTTTTCTCCCCGACCAGTCTCAATGGAGATTTCATGAAGAGTTTTATGGGTATTAAATTGTATGCCACATTATCAATTTTGCTGACATGACAAAGTGAGAGATTGAGGGAGTTTCATGGGATGTGAGAGTAGTTCCATCCCATTAAAACTCAGTCGGCAGGGTTACCTACCTAATTCTCAGTCTTGGTAGGCCAGTCTCAGTGCACAGTTTCATGGTACAGTTACCAAAATTGAAAACTTGATAATTGTGCCAAGCGAGTTTTATGGAGATGAAACTCCTCACCGTTACTCCACAAAACAACCTCTCTTCTGAGACCGGCGCCTAGCTGCCCATGGCGCATCGAAGGGTTTTGACAGACTCTTCATCTTGGTCATCAAGCATATCTAGAACAACCACAACCCTCAGGTCATCGCAAGGCAGCGATTCTCCCTTCAACGCTCGTTACTCCGAAGTGGGCAGTGTGGAAATGGTGGAAACATGATGCCTCTCGGCTTCACGGTTGCGCGTTAATAAAAGTTGAGAATAGCCCTCAACGTGGCATTACATCTTGGTGTACAAGTAAAGAAAGAAAATACAACAACCTTCCTAGCCTAAGTTACAAGCCGAGAGATCTTATCTCGTGTACAAGATTTACTCTAACAACCTACACCGGGTATCTTAACCAATATACTTTAACACCCCCGTCAATCTCAACTACCTGCGAGATTGAGATTGTCACGAAATTTAACAAGTAACCGAGTGGGTAAAGTTTTGGTAAAGCCATCGGCAATTTGATCCCCTGAATGAATGAATCGAATATCCAATTTCTTCTGGGCAACTTGTTCCCGAACAAAATGATAATCAATTTCGATATGCTTTGTCCTAGCATGAAAAATTAGATTGCTAGACAAATATGTTGCTCCTAGGTTGTCACACCATAAACAAGCAGCCATAGGATGAGGAATTTGCAACTCATCTAGCAATTTTTGAATCCACATTACCTCAGTTGTTGCATTCGCCAAAGCCTTGTATTCAACTTCAGTGCTTGATCTAGACATTGTTGCTTGCTTGCGAGCACTCCATGAAATCAGATTGGATCCAATAAACACAGCAAAACCTTCAGTGGATCTCCTGTCATCTGGACAGCCTACCTAATCGGCGTCCGAAAAGCACTCACAAGCATAGAGTTAGATCGAACAAATTTCAAACCAAGGTGCATTGTTCCTTTGACATACCTCAGGATCCTTTTAACTGCTGTCCAATGATCTATAGTGGGCGCATGAAGGAACTGACACACTTTGTTAACAGAAAAGGAAATATCAGGCCGAGTCAGAGTCAAATATTGGAGAGCCCCAACTGCACTCCTATATTTCGTCGAATTCTCTGGCCCTAGCTTATTTTCTGTGTCAAGAACAAGTCTCTCACTAGTAGAGAGAGGTGTATCAGCAGCCTTACAATCTGTCATGCCCACACGTTGGAGAATTTCCGAGGCATATCTCACTTGTGTCATCACAAGACTATTCTGTGAACGACTTACTTCAATCCCAAGAAAGTAGTGAAGGTCTCCAAGATCCTTGAGGGCAAACTCTTTCTCCAAGTCCTTGACGAGAGCACTAACTGCTTCCTGAGATGAACTAGCCACTATAATGTCATCAACATATACAAGAACAAAGATTCTATGCTTTCCTCGAATAAGGAAAAATAAGGAAGTGTCAGCCTTTGAAGAACTGAAACCAAGAGCTTGTAGCTTACTACTAAGCCGAGAATACCAGGCACGAGGTGCTTGTTTTAGCCCATATAGTGCTTTATCCAGCTTGCACACATAGTTTGGTTTCACTTTGTCTTCATATCCGGGAGGCTGCTTCATATACACATCTTCTTCCAGAACACCATGAAGGAAAGCATTTTGAACATCCAACTGTCGAAGACACCAATCTTGTGACACCGCAATAGAGAGCACAAGACGAATAGTGGCTGCTTTGACGACTGGACTGAATGTATCTTCATAATCAATGACATACCTCTGTTTGAATCTTTTTGCAACCAGACGTGCTTTGTATCTATCTATAGAACCATTTGCCTTCTTTTTTACTTTATATACCCATTTACAATCAACAATATTTTTGCCTTCTGAAGGAGGAACCAAATGCCATGTTTGATTTCTCATAAGAGCAGAGTACTCAGAATCCATAGCTTGCTTCCAATTTTTACTTTCCAGGGCCTCACGCAAGTTGGTTGGTTCAGCCACAACAGCAAGATTGCCATACCGTACAGTCCCATCAATATAGATTTTTGGTCGCCGAATGCCTTGTTGAAGCCGAGTGACACGCCTTGGGAGATCAGCTGGAGAGCCAGCCACAACTGAACCCTCAGCCGGAGATGATGTAGAAGATCCAGATTGATCCCCCTGTTGCAGCATCGGTCGGCTATTGTAGAGATTCGGTGGGGTCCGCCGGTGCCGGTGCAGTGGGAGACCGCAGACACGCGTCAGATGGCGGCGATGCAGTTAGCGACGCCGGTGCTGGGGAGGCACCAGGTGGCTCCTGCAGAGTGGAGGGCGCGCCTGCTACATGCGAGTGCGGAGCAGGCGGGTGCAGCTCCTCCCGCGCCTGATCCGAGGATGCTGCTGAATCATCCTCGACTCCCGTGCTCGTCGCGACATAGGCTCCTGCTGCCGGAACGGCTGCATGCTGCTGTAGACGTCCATTTTCAATCGGATAAAATCCTGAAATATCACCAGATGCTGCACGATCTTGGGTTAAGTTAGCAGGAGAAAAATCGGTCATAACTGTGTCACGTATTTGTTCTTCCCCTGAACCAAAGGAATGAGGGTTCTTTAGATGATTAGGAAGCAACAAAATCTCGGATCGAAGGCGAGCACCGGCATTAGGATGGAGGGAAGCAAAGGGAAAAACTGTTTCATCAAAGATCACATCACGAGAGATGTAAACACGCCCTTCCTTGACATCCAAGCATTTAAAGCCTTTATGAAGAGAACTATACCCCAAGAAAACACACTGTTTGGAACGAAACTGAAGCTTCCTAGAGTTGTATGGGCGCAAATTTGGCCATCAAGCACATCCAAAAGTGCGCAAAGACTTGTAGTCAGGTATTTGTTTAAACAAGAGTTCAAGAGGCGTGAGACCATTAGTAACTTTAGATGGGAGACGATTAATCAAATATGTGGCGGTTAAGAAGGCCTCATCCCAAAATTTAAGAGGCATGGAAGCATGCGCAAGCAAAGACAGGCCGACTTCTACAATATGCCGGTGTTTGCGTTCTGCGGAGCCATTTTGCTGGTGAGCATGCGGGCATGAAACATGATGTGTAATTCCAATGCGCTTAAAAAAAGAATTAAGCTTATGATATTCGCCCCCCCCCCCAGTCAGTTTGCATAGCAAGAATTTTGCAATTAAAGAGTTGTTCAACAAGAGCTTGAAATTCATGAAAACACTAAAAACTTCGCACTTGTGGCGCAACAAATAGATCCAAGTGAACTTGCTGAAATCATCAATAAAACTCACATAATAAGTATTTCTTCCAACAGCTGGGAGAGCAGGGCCCCAAACATCGGAGAAAACAAGTTCTAAGGGCTTGCTTGACATGCTAGTAGAGATAGGATATGGGAGCTGATGACTCTTGCCTAGCTGACAAGCATCGCAAATAGATTCTTTATTGGACTCTTGAAAAAAAGGAAGACAATTCTTGCTAAGATTTTGCTGAACAACTGATGAGGACGGATGCCCAAATCGGCTATGCCACTGAGAGGATGACACCTTGGTGGCGTCAAAGGCAACTTTATTTTGAGACGACTTCAAAGGGTAGAGACCACCCTCGCATTTACCTTGAAAAAGAGGTTTCTTTGTTGCCTGTTCCTTGACAAAAAAAAATGAGTTGGATGAAATTCAATAAAGGCATGATTATCTCGGGCAAGTTTGTGGACGGAGACAAGATTCTTATTTGCTTTGGGAACGTATAGAACATTGTTCAATAATAGATCTTGATCAGGGGTATGAACAATACTATGACCAGTTTGATCAATTTCCATACCTGCTCCACTCGCGGTGTGCACCTGATCCGCGCCATTGTACTTGTCCCTCACGGTGAGTTTGTCCAGTTCACCCGTGATGTGATCCGTTGACCCAGAGTCAACGTACCAATTAGTGTCCACGCCATAGGACGTCGTTGCGGCGGCCGCTGTCTTCTCAGCAGCACCGGTGAAGGAGATGTCGAAGCGCTTGTAGCACTTGACAACGGTGTGGCCATCCTTGCCACAGAGTTGGCAAGTGACGCGCTTGCCGCCACTCTGCCGCCTGCCATTGCCGCGGCCACGGTCATTGCCGCGACCACGGGCATTGCCATTGCCACGTTCTCGACGAAGCCGCCTCCACCGTTGCCACGGCCACCATCGCCACCGCGGGAAGCCATGTTGGCGGAGGATTGCGATCCACTGCCCTGCAGCAGATCCAAACGTTGCTTGAAACTGACGAACTGAGTGTAGAGCTCACCAAGCGTGATGGGTTCCACCCGTGCAGCGATGGCCAACACGAGGGGATTGTACTCGATGTCGAGCTCCTCGTTGTCCAGCTTCTTGCCTGTGGATGCCATCTCATCCGCGAGAGTCTTCATCTTGGCGAAGAACTCAGCAGCAGTGCTAGCGCCCTTGGTCGCGTTCGCCATGGCCATGCGCATGTTGATGATGCGCGCGCTAGATTGCGAGGCAAACATCGCGCCGATGGCCGCCCACACCTCAGTGGCGGTGTCCAGGACTGCAACCTGAGACAGGATGTCGCGGGAGAGCGACGAAAAAAGATAGCTCAAGATCTGTTGATCCTGAGCCACCCATTTGTCGTGCTCCGGATTGGGCACGATCTCGACCGGATCGGTCTCCTTGACGCCCGGCTTGGCAATGGTCGCCGCCGGTTTGGCGATGGTGCCATCAACATAGCCCGCCAGCTGCGCTCCTCGCAAGGCGGACATGATCTGCGCTCTCCATTTGCGGAAGTTGCTCCTGGTCAACTTCTCAGTGATTGGATAGCCGAAGGAGGGAGCAGCAGATGCAGCAGAGGATGACGGGGACGCCATGGTTGATCCTGTGAAGGATTACGGCTCTGATTACCATGTGGAAATGTGACGCCTCTCGGCTTCACGGTTGCGTGTTAATAAAGGTTGAGAATAGCCCTCAATGTGGCATTACATCTTGGTGTACAAGTAAAGAAAGAAAATACAACAACCTTCCTAGCCTAAGTTACAAGCCGAGAGATCTTATCTCGTGTACAAGATTTACTCTAACAACCTACACCGGGTATCTTAACCAATATACTTTAATAGGGAGAGGCCCAGACATGTGGGAGGATGCAATGTTTCTGGATACTATGTTTGTTGTGGTTCCGAACTAATTGTGGTCAATCGATATTTTTTTTATGTAATCGACTCTTCAAAACCTTTTGAGTTCTCTTTCTCTTAATGCTATGCATGCAAGTGGTTCTCACAAAAAAGGCCTCGAGATAGCCCTATATGTTTAGACCTCGGCGGCAATTTAACTCATGGAACTTTTTTTTTTCAAATGCTGCAGAGTCCTCACAGTGCTGAGCTAGCAGCAGCTTCAAGGCTGGAAGATGGTGTTAGATTTTACCAGATGTTTAAACCTGATGTTGCTGAGGTTTTCCACTTGGACCCAGCAGCAAACCGTCCGTCCCTAATATTTATGAACAAAGAGATGGAGAAGTTTACCTTATATGGTATGTGCTTTCATTTCAAGTTACTACCTTCAGTGCATAACTCTCTCTCTCTCTCTCTCTCTCTCTCTCTCTCTCTCTCTCTCTCTCTCTCTCTCTCTCTCTCTCTCTCTCTCTCTCTCTCTCTCTCTCTCTCTCTCTCTCTCTCAATGTGTAACTGCAGATCGGAATAGCATAGAGAGGAAATTCCATATATGCTATAAAAAACTTTCAATCTCTTCGAAGCCACTTAGACATTTAAGATATCCCTTTAGTGCCATCTGTTGAAGAGGAAATTCCATATATGCTATAAAAAACTTTCTATCTCTTCGAAGCCACTTAGACATTTAAGATATCTCTTTAGTGCCATCTGTTGAAAGTTTTATTTCCTTTCATGCCACTGTCATAAGTCGTCTCGGTTCTTTATCAGGTTTGTGCAATAACGGTAAAAATATCCTTGGACCAGGGGACCCACCTGTCCTTCTCTTCAGTCATATGACATTTTTTTGTTTTAACAATGACCCTGTTTTATATTAAAATAGTGGAAGAGCTAACTTAATGACTCAAAAGGCACAGAGCAATCTAGATATCAGTTATCAGCACTCCCGCTAAGAGAGGTGAAAGTGGTACGGTTAAATTTCAGATCTGAATTCAGATATAGGGAAGAGCTTCTTTAATATCTGTGCAGATATGGATAATCTGAATCCGGATCCGATTGTTCAAGGCTAATGTCAGTGTTTTGATCACCGGCAAGTAATTTGTGTCGCGCTTCTTAGTGGCTCGATGTCTAACAATTAAAGACATGGGTTTAGACTGGTTCAGGCGACCATCCTACGTCCAGTATGATTGGTGTTCTTCATGTTTCTTGAGTTTGAATGCTCGGTGCTTACAACGGGGCACTTGTAAGCGGGATGCACGTGTGATGGAAAGAGAAAAAAAAGATCAAACAGAGATCGATCCCAGATATTAGTTCGTGGTACGGACCGTGGGAGTGGTAAAAATATTAGCTCGTGCGCCAAGGTCCACTGCGATGGTGCCGCTGTTGGTGATGCCGGAGCCCTCCGCGCGCGTGCAGGGCAAGCATCTCCTACACCACGAAGGTGGAGGTGGCTAAGCCGGTCGGCCACAAACTCCAAGATCCCGAAGTGGATGGCCTGGCCAGGGCTAAAGCTGGGAGTGACCTATGCTCGCCGGCGTCGTGCTGACGCTGAGAGTGTGCAACTTCCCCTACCTGGCGCGCCTACTGTCGATGTTTTGATCACCGACTAGTAATTTGCGCCGCACTTCTCAGTGGCTCGATGGCTAACAATAAATACAATGGTTTAGACTGGTTTGGGCGACCGCCCTACGTCCAGTATGAGTGGTGTTCTTCGTGTTCCTTGAGTTTGAATGTTGGGTGCTTACAACGGGGGCGCTTGTAAGCGGGTGAGAGAGAGAGAGAGAGAGAGAGAGAGAGAGAGAGAGATCCCAGAGATAAGGCCCAGATCTGCCTTGTATTTCCAGTGGACTGGGCTACAGTGCAGGAGAAAGAGGGGGTGCCTTCTCCCAGGGATCATCATCCGCGGAGAGGTTGGTGTCGCTACAAGTGGGCTCTCGCTCCATCGTGCTCCGCTGCACCCAAATGCTAGATTTTGTGCGCCCACTCCTCGGCGCTGCCTGTTGCGGACCCGGTCTCGTTCGCCTCCCCTGTGTTTAAGCATACTATACCTTTGCTAAAATACATTTAAGCAAAATTTGGCTCCTTTTTGGGGGGGGGGGGGGGGGGGGGGGGGCTATTTCATCGTGCAGCTTGCACCTTCTGGTGTACAGGGAGTAGCAGGTGTTCTACTTGTCGGTGTCATGCTTCTCACTTATGGGGCATAACAGTCTTCTTGCATCTTATTAGTTAATGATTGTCAGTTGGAAATGGTCTAACTTTATTTGACCGCATTCAGTGGAACACAAAATTTCAGATGATGTATAAGGGAATGTACCATTTTCTGATTGCTTACAGAAAATTTAATCTTGCATATGCATATAATGAGATGTGTCTAATGTGTAGATGGGGAATTCGGCAAATGCGCCATTGCTGATTTTGTGTTTCTGAACACACCACATTAACACGGGAAAATTGGGCTTCTATCTTGGTCGCTCCATTATTCAAGAAGAAGGCATGTCACATTTTCTACAATTTCATCTCTTTTATCCATTCTCTAACATCTTTTTATTTGGTCCACATACTACATATGTCTAGAAATATAACGGATTTTGACTATGTAGAATAATTGTAGATCGACAATACTTGACCAGGGGCATAGCCGGTACCCCTTATACTCTATATCATATACGCCGTGGGAGGGGAGCGCTGAGAGCGCACGGAGCCTCTCCAAGCGACACGCGTCGGAGAGAATCCGCCCGACGCGAGCCTCTCCATGCTTACTTTATTAAGGTTGTACCTCCTTTTGAATACTGGCTTAACTATTGACCAGCTTCCACATTTATGTTAGCATGTGTCCGATCAGTATGGCATCTGCATATTTTTTATCCATGTCATTGGGAGTATGGACTGCTGTATCAGACCAAAATTGTATGCTGCTCATTTATTTGCATCAGGTCTGATTGATTACTTCAGCTTATACATTTAGACCGTCATATATAGGCATATAACTTCAATACCTCATCAGTCAGATATAGCTCTTAGGTATATAATAATGTAATTATTGTAGTATCCATTTACACTCTGATCTTTGTTCATGCTTATCTATATATCTATCATTCATGCATGTTAGCTTTAAGCTTTCCAACAGCAATATAATTGCTATGCCCAAACCAATGTGGTGTGGCATATGTCTTTGTCCTTGGAAGTCAATAATCAGTATGTTGGGAGAGTGACATACTTCAGGAGGAGTTTTTCTCTGAGGCCATTAATTGATTTCAGGTAGGTCTCATCGTGTGTGCCTTGGTGCTAATACTTAGTTTTTTTGACAAGAATTTCTGTTGCCTAATGCCTATTGTATGGTCTAATATTTTGGTTATGGACACATGAGTTGCAAATGTGTGCTTCTTGCACTGTAAGTGAGATAGCAGCTTAAACCTAAGTGATCTTTTGAGTTTCGACACACCTGCAGCTAACCTATCATGTATAGGTAGTAAAATCTACAATCCACCTTGAACGTGTAATATTTTTTTTGTGTCATATCCCTTTCCTTAATCTGTATGATACAATCTGTTAACCGATGTACTGGGCTGATAAGGTTTCAAAAAATTGGACCGAACTGCAACATTGGTGTTGACTTATTTTTTTTAATACCTTCAAGTTTCAATTTAGCAATTGTGTATTGCCTAATCGTAGTTCATATTTACCTCTTATACATCATGTTTCCTTTCTAACTTTGTGTGATTATGTTTCCTTTTGTACCTATGGGTTTCGGATGAAGGCCAACAACTTGAGTACAACTCGAGGGATGGTGAATTTGAAGATCGGTTCCTAAAAAAGGATTAGGTGGCACCACTGCGTTTCTTCAGAAAAAAATATGCACCTTTTTTCATGGTTATCCGCTGAACATAGTTCTCTGCTGAGCGGCCCACCTGCAAAATCTAAACACTTTGTATGATCTGTTTCTTAGTACAACTGTTGTTAGTGCTGCCTGCCATATGTTGATTGCAGTATTGATATAGTCTCTATTACTGATCGGTTGTTTTGATTCGAGTTAAAAACTTTGTCATCTACTCACACCCTAATCTTCCAAACATGAATGAAAATACTATAGGGTCTGGTGCATTATTACTCTTTTAACTATTTGCAAGTGTAAGTATTCCGAAAATCATACTAAGCATTTCTTGAAACGGGCGCAGCGTAGCGCGCCTGACATCCTAGTATCTCATATGACGCACATACTACTATGTATGCCTTTACTGAGCCACTTTGCATAATTTCTTTATCAGATTTTTCTATTTGCGGCTGGAGACGAGTCATCAAAATTTCTGCCCATCTTTAAGGAAGCAGCAAAGTCGTTCATGGGAAATGTAATTCTTTATGTTAACCTTCTTCCAATTCCTTGTCTTGTTCCTTGTGCTATTTTCAAATTCAAATCCAACTGCAGCTAAAAAAACCCAAATCTAATTCAACAGTGATCCTTATACTAGCTAGCTGTTGTTTTGTTCATTTACTATCACTAGTGATTGTGTTACGATCTTGTGCAGATTTTATTTGTGTTTGTGGATCTAGGCAATCAAGATATTATTAATGTTGTCAAATACTTTAATATACGTGGAGAAGAGACTACGGTAATGCCTCTGATATTTTTTGTCATCTTTGCTTGCCTATTATTAGTTTGTTCAATAGGAACAGTATCAATCATTGACTTTGATTTCATATCAAAGAATGATAATCGAATCCTGTGATAAGAACATATTGAACTTGGCATTCTATATGCCAGAACCTTGACCTAGACTATTGATACCCTTAACTTTTATTGCTATTACCTTGTTTAACTTTTATCCTTTTTATTGGTGTCTCTTGTTGTGTTCATCTTTAGCACATCTCATCTTGCATTGGATTGAAAAAAAATGTAGTCCAATTTGAATTGAATTTACTTAATGTGTTTATGGTATGAATTTAAATCCCAACTCTAAGCTGGTTCCGCAGGTTCTTGCTTCATATAAAAGTGAATGGACGTTTTCCCTTCCGGGTGAGATATCACATGATACCATTAAGGTTAGTGTTCAAAGAGAAAACTCCATTTTACCCTCTTGAACTTATCACCAAATCTGAAAAACAACTCCAGACTCAAAAACTAGAAATCTTGCATACCTCAACTATCAAAACCAGACAAACTACCCTCTTGACCATTTCAAAAGAAATTTATATAGTGGTTTTGCCTACGGGTGGTCATGCAATCCCCAAGGGCAGCCCGACGGAGGAGAGAGACAAGGGGGGTCCCCCTCCACTCCTCCGGCACTACCAGTGCCGGAACCACAACCTCATCGCTGGTCGTCCCTCCGCCCTTCACCCGCGGCCAGCCATGGCCATGGCTTGTGTAGTCAAGCTGTGGACCCCGCTTGTCAATCAAAGCAGTAGGAAGTGGGTAGGACTCGGTTGGGTGAGAAATCAAGTCCTAAAAATTCTAACATGTTGGGTCTACGTTAGCAAAACCATCATAAAAACCACTCTGAAATGGTCAATGTGGGTAATTTATCTAGTATTTTAAAGTTGGAAGGCTTAGAGTCCGTTTGGATTACGGCCACGCTCTGCCACGCTGCATATGTGGCGGCCACGACCTGTGGCGACCGAATCGAACGTCACACTCGCCACAGTCAAGCTGCATTTATTATGCGCTAGAAGACAAACTGTAGGAGCATTCGACAAGAATAGATGTGGCCTGCATACAGCAATAAATGAACTACTTTCTCTGTGGCCGCCATACACTAGTGTTGAACCAAACGACCTCCATACTAGTGTGGCTGCCAAAGTTTGGCTGTGGCAAGATGTGGCCGTAATCCAAAGAGGCTTTTCTCGTGTTTCTTTAAATACCTAGACAATACGCAATTTGCTGTTAGAAGAGTAAACCAGATCAAATGATTTTGACCAAAGTTTCAAGAGAATGTTCCTTATGTCTGTCACTTGATTGATGTGGCAGATACTCCCTTAAACAAATTATAGTTTGCTTCTTTCATCAGAATTAGCACTTCACTGTATGCAGAAGATATTTTCCAAAAATCAATATGCTGACCACACTTCAGTACTTTGCTACTGTTGAAGTGAAACCTGTTAGTGTTTGAGAGGCAGCAATCACAGAAATTTGGTCAGTATATTGATTTTGGGAAGTATCTTCTACACACAGTGAATTTGCTCACTTCGACTAGCTACAGTACTTCGCTCGCGATACCCGTTCAAGAACACTTCGACTTAACATCTTTATTTTCTGGACCAACCACAGAAATTTGCTCAAAATCTCTTGGAGGATAATCTCTACAAGATGAATTCGCGAATACCCGAATCTGTGAGTCCCAAGTATAGGGGTGTAAAGAGGCGATCCTTAGGTGCACCTCCAACCCTCTTTAATTTAAAATTTTATGCTACTTTTCCAAAATAGAATTCTAAATTGGAGAAGTAGTACAAAATTTTGAAATAAAGAGAGTTGGAGGTATACCTAAAGGATACCACTTTGCACCCTAGTCCCGAGAATTGTCTGATGTCCCCTTCATTCATTCGTTGTATATGGTTTGGTTCATATTCATCGTTGTGTTCCCATACAGAATGACGGGGATGTCAAAATTGTTGTCGGCGAGAATCTAAAACAAATAGTTTTGGATGAATCAAAAGATGTACTTTTGGAGGTATGTGTTTGGTAGATGTTTGTAGACATCAGACTTATTTTTTGCCCATAGCGTGACAAGTCATTTCGAACTGCAGATATATGAACCATTGTCTTGGGAATGTCGGGTGCTGGAGCCTACTTACAACAAACTAGCTAAGCATCTACGTGGCATCGAATCCCTTGTAATAGCAAAAATGGACGGCACCACCAACGAGCATCCACGTGCCCAGGTCCATTTTACGTCATGTGTTGCTCGGTTTTGCATGCCTGTTTACCGTCAGCTTCGTTTAATCCTAGTGTTCTTCTCACTTGTTCGTTTTCGTATAGAGCAGTAAATAAAATTATTCCATCTTTTTGTTTTTTTATTTCCTGAGCAAAAGAAAAAAATCGGCCATCCAGATGCAGAGAAAGTCTCTAAACCCAACGCATAGAATGTTTCATTTCCTTGATTTAGATGCAACAACAGACTGGCGCCACAGCACAGGCAGCTAGGACTTCCAGGCCCGAGAAAGCTTAGAATGTTTCATTTCCTTGATTTAGATGTCTGAGTTATTTTTTTCTTTGCTGTATACCGAGTAATAGTCACAAACCTCAAACCTGAGCATGTATGTTTCTGGAGCATTTTGAGTTGTCAAACCTGTGAAATTTACATTAGTTGTGTGAACGAGTCTCTGGCCGAGAGTGGTTAGATGGCTTCAGTAGCACCTTCCTATGTCCTGAGTTCGACTCCGGGTTAAAAAAAGTTAGGGTTAAAAGAATTCTCTTGCCTGCCACCACGCCAAAGTACCGCTCTCACACGGGGAATCGGTTACGGCTACGGTCACTATGTAAGGGTGGAGCTGGGGTTCAAGAAATTTCTCGGTTTGCATGAGAAGACCATCTTCTTACTTATAATGCCCAGGCGGCAGCTTGCCCCTCACATACCGAGTTTTTTTAAAATTTACATTAGTTGTCAAAACTGTAAAATTTACATCTACCCTTACTTTTATGCACAAGAATACAGGTATGTTCATGCCTGTATGGTCTACATCCCTATGCATGTTAAACTATATTTACTTCCTACCGTTGTTTCATATGGGAAAAATTCATGGGACAATGTGTGAAATACCGCTTGTTTTGTACTTGTTAACCTACAAGCAACGCCTGTGGAAGCTTGTGCCCTTTGATTTTCAAGATAATCTTATGCATGGCCTTACTAAAAAATCATGGTATTTCACACTGTAGCTTGTACCCTCTCCATAAATGCTGAAGCTTGAACATGGATAACTGTAGCCCTGCCTTGATATGATATTTTTGGTTGGGTTATGAATTTCATGAAATTGTGGTATTCTGCTTGCCCATTTGCATATGTTAAAATTTACTACCTCATTGACTTCGCTGGACACAGAACTGACTCTTGCTTCCTGCTGCAGTTGCATGAATACCCCACAATCCTCTTTTACCCTGCAGGGAAGAAAAGCTCTGAGCCTGTAAGTTATTGTTCTAATCAACCGCTTGTAACCGAACAGGCTGTTTATTAAGCTAGTACTGAAATGCAAGTTTAATAATAAAGACAGGTCTTATCTACTAAAGAGGCCCCATCTGCAGTAGACAAGACATAACGATAGTCTTTAAACTTTTTCTCCTTAGAACTCCCATCAGTTGGACCCACTTGTTAATTAGTGGATTGAGCTCAGCATACAAGATGATCTTGATTCTCATGTTATCCATGTTGTAGATCACTTACGAGGGGGTGAAGACTGCAGAAGAGATGTACAAGTTCATTCAGAAGCATGCTGGCATCCCTTTCTTGGGGGAGCTTAATTAGTACGACGGAAGAGAGCTCCAAGGATGGAGGACAGGCCAAGGACGAGAATCAAGAGGAAATCCTATCCCTGTCCTGAACCCTAGTAGCGTCTCTACATACTCCAACCGGCTTCATCTTTTCTCACTCGTAGAATAAATTAGGGGTGCAAATTGATGATCTTTAGATGCACCTCTAACCCTCTTTAATTCAATTATTTATACTACTTCTCCAAGCTAGAATTTTATTTTGAAAAAATAGTACGAATATTTGAACTAAAGAGAATTGAAGGTGTACCTAAGAGTCACTCATTCACACTTTTAGAATAAATTGCGGTATGTTTGATCTCAAGGATATATACTATCATTGTGCAACCCTTTTGAACTGGACATATGTCGATCATTGCTGTTTCCACTTATAAATATTATGGCACTACTGGATGTTTCACACTACTGGTTCGTTCTATAAAGTGTGTTCGAGTTCTTTTGTTGTCTGCTCGGTTCAACTTTCCACCTGCTATCTAGTCAGACTTCCGAAGCTCACACTAGTAAGAGCAAACTAAATTTGAGTGACTAAAATTTATTTTAGTCGCCTATTTTTAAAAATAGTCATTTAAAATGTAGTCTCTACTCCAACAGCACCGACTAAATTGACTAAAAAATGGTGGGCCTTACTTTTTGTAGCTTAAGTAGAGGGTGACCAAATTGAGGGGGTGTGAGAGTAAATTTAGTCACCCCTTCATTTTAGTCACCCAAATAGAGATCCTGCTGGAGATAGAAATTTGAGCAAAATGACTAATATATGGATTTAATCATCTAAATAGAGGCTCTGCTGGAGTTGCTGTATCTCTCTCTCAGTTTCTGATCTGTGAGAGATAGGTTGTGGTCCGTTTCTACCATCATTCTATGCAGATTGGCTCCTCCCTTGCCCTGAAACCATCAGCAAGTTGGCAGCGAAGCCCCACATGTGCGCGTGATCCAGCGCCACGGTGACCTGCACGCCGCCGTCCTCCGCGCCGAGCAGCAGCACGAGCTCCCTGGTGAAGAGCGACACGAGCTCCACCCGGCTCGGCGCGCCCCACCCGAAGTCCGTCTCGTACGCCATGAACCGGTTCGACGACGCCGCGTGGGTGAGCCTCTCCCTCGGCGCCGCGAGGAAGCGCTCCAGCCACCGCTCCGCGCCGCCCAGCGGGTCCCCGAGCCGCTCGCGGACTGCGGCGCCGATGGCCGCGGCGGCGCGCGCGAGCCCCGCGCCGCCGTCGCGCAGGTCGCGCGCGGCGGCCCTGGCGAAGCACGGAGCGACGCAGTTCCCGAAGTAGCGCTCGTCCACCGCCGGCGCGAGGCGGCGGCGGAGGTCCGCTGGCACCAGGAAGTAGGCGTCGCCGTCGGCGGCGGGGTCGAGGCGCTTGGCCCGCGCGATGGACGTCCACACCAGCGACGCCACCGCGACGAAGGTGCTCGGGTGCGTGTCCATCTGCTCGCCGATGGATTTGGATTCCGCCAGGATGCGGTGCTTCACCGACTCGATGTCGTCGGCGCGGAGCAGGAAGCTTCTCCTCCGCAGGTCCGGCGGGGTGTGCAGCGACGGCGACCTTGCCACGGGCAGCGCCGGCGCGATCGTGCGCAGGAACTTGCGCGCCACTTCGTCGGCTTTGGGGTACCGGATCGCCGCGCGGTCGAACGTCGGCGGCGTGAGGCCCGACGCAGCCTCCGGCGACCGCGACACGGCGGACCAGGCGCTCATAAACCGCCAGACGGAGTGGCCGTCGGCCACGGCGTGGTGGATGGACACCCCGACCACCACGGCGCGCCCGGCCCCGACGGCCGGCCTCGTGACCTGCACGGCGAGCACCGGGGCCGGGAGACGCCCCGCGTTGAGCTCCGGCCCGAGCAGCATCAGCGCCTCCGTGTGGTGCTCGTCGCCGACGGCGAGGCGCCGCATGTCGTCGATGGTGCCGGCGTACTCCGCCTCCACGAACCTGACGCCGGGTGAGACCGCGGCCGGCGTGCAGTCCACGACGACGTCGCCGGTCGACGCGCGGTGGGTGAGCTTGCCGGCGAGGGGGTGGAAGACGGCGAGCACGGCGGCGAGGGAGGACCTCAGGGAGCGGACGAGGGACGGCAAGGGCGGGATGCCGGGGCCCTCGTAGAAGAAGAGCCGCTGCATCGGCACCCTGTCGACGAACAAGGCGTCCATGAACGAGAGCTTGACGTGGCCGCCGTCGACGGGGAGGGCTTCCGGTGAGCAGACGGCGGCTTGATCTGGGGCTGGGAGCACATGGGAAACGTTGAGAACTCGCACCCGGGATCCCATGGCGCTGGTAGTTTCGCTCAAAGACAAGCTTGTTGATCAGTGATCACTGCCTGCTGCAGTCCCGCTTATGGAGCTGCAAACATTTTATAATCCCAAGGTTCCTATATGATGCGGTGATGCCGAAGCTGGAACATTTCTAGTGTGTAAAGTACAAGTTCTGCCCTGAGCAGATTGGAATGCTTCCATCTGGCACACCATGGTTGGACTCATTGTGAGAGACTGACTGATCGTTCCAAGAAGACGCCTCCATCCTCGCCAGAGTGAAGACGAACGGAAGCAGTCAACTCAAGCAGAGTTTGCAAGCTCTAGTTGCCATGCTTTATTCGAGTCTAATACAGCAAATCATGATGCACAGATTGGTATTTTTCTCCAAATAAAAAACTACAAGATTAAAAAAACTATGCAGTGGCTGAATTGACAGGCCAAGATGTCAGAGTCTGTTCGGCTGGTAGAATAAATAGTGCTCGGCTGGTAGAATGAATAGTATTCTGTGAGAGGGAATAAGCCGTAATAAGCCAGCCGAGCAATCATTAGGCCAATTGAACAGGCTCTCAGTCTCACTCAGAGACACACACAGTGACAGTATGACACGTGTCAGATAGTCATGGAGAATCCTGCAACAGCGACAGGAAGTTGGCCTCGAAGCCGTCCATGCGGTCCCGGTCGAGCGCCCCGGACACCTGCACGGCGCCGTCCGGCGCCCCGACCACCGCCACGAACTCCCTCACGAACACCGACGCGAGCTCCACCCGCGCCGGCCTGCCCCACCCGAAGTCCGTCTCGTACGCGGCGAACCGGTTGGACGCCCCGACCTGCAGGACCCTGCCCGGCGGCAGCGCCCGGCAGCGCTCCGTCCACCGCTCGGCGTCGCCCAGCGGGTCCGCGAGCTGCTCCCGGACCGCCTCCCGCACCGCCGCCGCGCGAGGGCCTCGCCGCCTTGGCGCAGTTGCCGAAGAAGGCGGCCGGCAGCGGCGGGTGCAGGCGCGCGCGGCAGTCCGCGGCGAACATGAGGTAGGCGTCGGCGTCGGCGTCGGCGTCGTCGAGGGCGTTCTTGGCGCGCACGCCGGACGCCCAGACCAGGGACGCGACGGTGGCGTAGGTGGACGGGGGCGTCGCGGCGGTGGACGGCTGGCGCTGAGCAGGTAAGTTCTTCGGCCCTGGAGGGCGTTGTCGGGTTCGAGGAATGTGTTCACCTGTCCAGATGCTGATGTGATTGCAATGCAAATTCTAGGCAAGTTTTCGAATTCTTAAAGAAAATGGAATTGAATTGAAAAATCTAAAGATCATCTCCAAAAATTTGTCATATTTTACTTGGCATATTTTGTGTTTTGCCAACTTCTAAAAAGATATGCTAAGTAAAAAAAAAGCTTATCTCCAACAGTTTGGTATAATTCACTTGCCAAATCCAGATCTAACTTACATCAGGAACCCTGAGAGAGAAACAAAATTATATTTATGCCCTTCCACCTTTTGAAAACTTAAATCAGGAACCGTTCTCTGTTATTTATTTCTTTTTTCACCCTCCCACCTGACTAGAAACCACGATGCCAACCGCGCGCCGCGCGCGTATATTTACGCGCTGGAGGCTGGTTTTTCCCAAATTGCCAAAAATTGCCAAGTCTTTTGTCAAACTGTTGGATGAGTATTTTTAATGTTTTTGCCAAAAATTAAAGATGGCAACTCGATTTACCAAACTCTTGGAGATGCTCTAAGGCAGCCAAATTTGACTGCATAAAGTGGAGTTCAACTCTCCCGCTTAATGAAAAACGTGCTCAGTCATAGTCGCGAAAAAAAAGGTGGAGTTCAACCGAAAATAGTCAGAAAATTCCAGGGCACCAGAGTTTATTTATTTTCAGCTTGCTTCCAATCCAGCGACCCTGAACTGTATTGTCTTCACTAGCTGACTTTTGTGACCACATCCATGAAGAAAACTTTTCCACAGCGGCAGCAATCGACACTATTTTTTTTAGGGGTCAACGGAGGGGGAGAGAGAGTCCCCCACCTAGTATTTATATTTTTTTTCACGGTGGGCCTGAAATGACCAGATGTAGTATAATGTTTTGTTTAAGTTACATTGCCAAAGAAAAAAGATTACACCAATGGTCACCAAGACTTTGCTCTGTACATGGAAGGCGACAGCTCCATGTTTTCGCTTCACGTTTGCACTCCTGCAGTGTATGGCGCAATGTCATCGTCTCCTGGCGAAACGTAATGCCGTTTCTGCGTTTCCACAAGCTCCAACAGCAAACCAGGATAAAGGTGTCGTAGTGCATTTTACCAATGTGTGTCGGTCGGGGGAGATCACGGATGTTCTTGGCCTCCGTATCAGCAGGTATGTCGAATCCCAGAGCACGCCAAAAGGAGGCTGCGAAGTCGCAGAAGAAGAGCAGGTGAACAACCGTTTCTGGGCATCGACCACACAGCTCGCAGATGTCATCCGGCAGGATCTTCCGACGAGCCAGGTTGGCTTTGCACTAAATCCGTTCATGGACCAAGAGCCAGGCAAAGAATTGCACCCGGGGTGGGGCACAGCTACCCCAGAAATGGTTCACAGGTGATCATAAAGATCGGCAGTGTGTAGTTTCCCATCCGCATCAGCAAACGGAGAGTGCCTTGTGTCCCTAGCATCAGAGAGAGCAACATCTGACAGTATATTTTCAAGGGCCGCGAGTTCCTCAGCAGCTTCAGCAGTTAACCGAGAGACGAGCTGATTCCGCAGACCATCGCTGAGAGTTGCAGCAACCGACTTATCTCCCCGTTTGCAGTGGCTGTGTAGTGCCGGGAATCGGTCAGATAAACACTCATCATTCAGCCAGACATCATGCCAAAAAGAGGTGGCCTGTCCATCTCCCACCGTCACAGTTGTGATGGCCTGGTATAGGGGCAGGAGGCTACGAAGGGATTCCCAGTGAGAGCCTTGCAGATCACCGGTGAGGGTGGCCAAACAGGTGTGCTGCCGAACCCAGGCCGCCCATGACGACTGTTCCCCGACGTGCAGCCTGTGCAGAAGCTTCAGGAGCAAGCAAATATTTCGAACTGCAAGGTCTCTGATCCCAAGTCCACCGTTTGAACGGCATTGTCGCACACGATCCCAGGCAGTTGGCACCAGTTGATTCTCCATCCCCCATCCAGAGGAAGCCTCGCCGGCGCTTGTCAATCTTGGCAATCACCCCAGGTGGCAGCGCAACTGACATCATAATATATGAGAGATGTCCATCAAGCACCGCATTGATCAACACAGTCCTGCCCATCGGATTGAGGAAGGAAGCTTGCCAGGCAACGATCAGTCTTGCAGATGTACGGGTCAAATGCACTGAGTTTGAGCTTCCCACACGAGAGGGGCAGCCCGAGGTATGTTTGTGGGAAACCTTCCTGCCGGCACCCAAGAGTAGCAATACACTGTGGCAAGACTCGCGCATCCATATGCAGGGGCACCGCAGTGCTCTTGTGATAGTTGATCAGGAGCCCGGTTGCAGCAGAGAACTGATCCAAAAGGCGCTTCAGGTGTTGCACGTCCTCGACTTCCCCACGCAACAGAAGAAGGGTGTCGTCGGCATACTGGAGGACGGAGCTTGTCGCCGAATGGTTCTTGCTTGATGAGGGCTTGCAGAACATCGGCCACAAGCAAGAACAGGTACGGCGACATCGGGTCCCCCTGACACAGCCCACGTTTGCAAGTGATCCATGGTCCAGGGCAACCATTGACAAGCACAGCAGTGCGTGAGGTCTCAAGGAGCATACGGACCCAGGAGCACCAATGGGCAGGAAAACCTCGTGCCGTCAGAACCTTCATTAGACAGCCCCAGTTGACGGTATCAAACGCTTTGGCAAAGTCCGGCTTGACGACCAGAGTAGGAACCTTTCTCTTGTGACATTGTTGAAGCATTTCCGCTGCATATACGAAATTCTCAGCAATTGTCCTGCCTTTGAGGAAACCGGTTTGGTCCTTGTCAATGAGCCCTGGGATTTCTTTCTGCAGACGAATGGTGAGCAATTTGGCCGCGATCTTCACACTGCAATTTTGGAGGCATATCGACACTATTCGTTCGATCATCAAATAAAACTAGCTAGTCAAAGTTTTCGTGCTGGGAAATCAAGAAACGTAATTTGTTTTCACATGTTAACGCGTATATCAAACTTAACTACTACGACGGCTGACACGATGGAGGTACTCACCGTCGGCAACGCCGGCGCGCCACCTCCTCCGATTTCGGGTGCCGGTTGATCGTCGCGCGGTCGAACGTCGGCCGCACGAGGCCCGTCCCGGCCGTCGAGCTGCCCCGCGCCGCGGCGGCCCACGCCCGGATGAACTCCCACAGCGCCTGGCCATCGGCCACGACGTGGTTCATGGACACCCCGACCACCACGGCCCCGATCCCGCCGCCGCCGCCCGCGGGCCTCGTGACCTGCACGGAGAGCGCGGGGGCCGGGAGCGCGCCCACCGCGAGCGCGGGCGCGAGCTGCGCGTACGCGTCTGCGTCGTGCTCCGCGGCGCCGGCCAGGCGGCGCACGTCGTCGGCGCTGCCGGCGTACTCGGCCTCGACGAACCTGACGCCGCCCCGGCAGTCGATGGCGACGCCGTCCCCCGACGAGGAGACCACGACCTGGCAGGCGAGCGGGGTGAAGACGGCGAGCGCGGCCGCGAGGGAGGACCGCAGCGCGCGGACGAGGTCGGGGAACGGCGGGAGGTCGTCGCCCTCGTAGAAGAAGAGGCGCTGCATCGGCGTCAGGGGGAGGAACATGGTGTCGAAGGGCGAGAGCTTGATCATGGCGTGGTCGGCGTCTTGCTGCTGAGAATTGGAGGTTTCGGCGGGCCGGACATGGGTGACGCTGAGAGCTCGGACGCGGGAGCCCATGGCGGCGGTGCCGAAGCAGTGTGTTTGCAGCTGCTAGCAGCTAGCGTGCGTGTGGTGTTCTAGTTGGAGTAGTCTTGGACTACTTGTGTTTCGAGCTATCGACAAGGGAAGGGACTGACTGATAGTCTGGTACTGACGTATTGTGTATTAGCTTTGACAAGTGATGATTGGAACTGATCTACTGGATTAGGTGTGGTGTTCAATAATATAGAGGATCGGAACACCGTCGTAGCAGCGTGTCGGGTCTTGGAATCAACCGCTATGGAGATCTTCGCGAGGCACGGGTGATAGTTTAGAAATAGGCTTTGCTTTTAAAACTATTTCCCTTTCTCGTTTGGATTTGGTGGTTTTCACTTTGTAATAACGGCCGGATATATCTTGCTATATAGGGTCGGGATATGACTATTTCATTATCTAAAAAAAATTAATATGCAGGAATCTTTAATTTTCATCCATTTTTTTTGCAGGAATCTTAGCTCCTTCCTGCCTCCTACTTCCTAGCAGTGTTCACCTTACCGGCGGTAAATCGCCGGTTACCGGTGATTTTTACCGTTACCGCTACTTGGCGGCAACACTTACAGGTAGCGGTAACCGGTGTTTTCCGATTCAAAATTTAAAAATACAAAAATCTAAAAAACGGTTACCGCTATAGTAAAAACGGTAAAATTTACAGTGCAAACGGTAAGGTGAATCCTGCTTCCTAACATAGTAGTCGATTGTTCGCCATCTTGACATGACATGATTTGTCAGGTTGACACACATCAGAGGCTCCTGCATACAGTCTAAAATATCAGAGATGCGGGTAATCGACACTCCAAGAGGATGACAAAGAATCAAATAGCGTTGTGCTACAATATGGAGTGACTGAATTTGCAGGAATCTTTTCATCCATTTTTTTTTGCAGGAATCTTGTAATACAACAGTAAAATGCCAACTTGGCCCTACTTTTTTTTTTGAGGGAAACAGAGGGGGGCGAAGAGTCCCCATCTGAATTTTCATTCCACAGATCCCGGCAAGCCGGTGATGGAAGGGTGCAAGGCACCAACAAGGTTTAAGGCCCCTCGGCCGAGTTACAAGAAATTTGGGAGAGACTAGAGACAATATGAACAACAGAGATACACAAAGAAGGAGAAGAACACAACTCACTAGTAAATCAAAGGCTAGCTAAGACCGAAGCTGACAACAAGCCACCGATCATCTGCTAGCACCACCACCGAAACAGCATATTTGCCGGAGTCATTGGGACCATTGCATCCATACCACCTCTCGTATCTATGCCGCTCCACTCTCACCCTCCATTTGAGGGACCGCCCTGCGGAGTGGGGACTAAAGGAGGTGCAGACCGCGCAAGCCATAACTCGCCGGAGAACGACGACCTTCCTTGGGAATGATGGTGACACCTGCGGCACATCCGAGCTCCACGTACTACCATCCGACGCCGTCCAAGGGGAGGGAGCCTTGAAGGGAAATGGCGGAAGAGGTGGAAATGCCACTCGGCATTAGATTTGATGGAACCACCAGGAAAGAGCGCCGATGAAGCAGAGGCGCCGGGAGAGGATACTAGTCGAGCCACAGCAACCGCCTGCAGCTAGAGCAAGCAAACCAAGAAGAGTAGCGAGTACGAAGACCCCTGAAAACTGCCAACCCGCTGCAAGATCTTCAAAGACGGTGCCCACAGCTAGGACACGACATCAGGGATGCCGCCACTGCCCGTCCGGTAGAACCGGAGCAAGGGTTTTCAGCCAAAGATCAAGCGAGAAGGAGCAAGACGGCGCCTCCAGGGAGGATTGCGGCGCCAAAGGCGTCGCCGCCGTCAGCCCGAGAGCGAGCAAGGCTTTCGCCAAGAACTCCTTCACGCCGAGATGCGAGAGCAATGGAACAGGGGGCTTCAGAACCATCTACCTCACCAACACCGGGGATTGGGGAGGCCTGCTTGGCCCGCCACATGGGGCCGTCCGGCCGCCACGGACGCAGGCCAGGCTGTGCAAGCTGCCACTCGGGAGGAGGCTGCCGTCACGGACCACCTCCGTAGCCACCCGTCGCCGGACACGCGGGCCGTCGCCGCGCCGCAGCACCCCATGGGGACCCGGATCCGGGTGTGAAGCATGGGGCCGCCGCCCAGAGGTTGCGTCCGCCGCCGCCGGTTCAGGCCGCACGCTGGCAGCCGCTCTGCCGCAGTGAGGGAGCCCGGACGCCTGCGGCCGTCGCAGCGGGGAGGCAACCGCCAGATCCGGGGCAGGAGGCGCGAGATCCGGCCAACGAGGGCCCGGATTTGCCCGCCGGCCACCGGAGTTGAGGAAGAAGTGGAGAGGAGGTGAGGAGTGGAGGTGCGGGGAGGGGGGTTGTGGGGACTGCGGACGTAGCTCACTTGAGCGCCGCCGCGGGCCTCCGCTGCCGCCCGCCGGAGAGCGGCAGCGGCGGCCGCCGAAGGGGAGGCAGGAGGAGGGCGGCGGGGAGGGGAGCGGTGGTCGCCTACGAGTCGCCTCGCGAGGGAGACGACGCGGAGGTCTCTCCACTGGCTTGTTTTCGAATAACTTGGCCCTACTTGATTATCAACTAGTTCATTTTCCGGAAGAAAATTGCCGGTGCAGCCATCTTCGATGATCAACCACTAGTTCATTGCTCCTTGCACGGCGGCCGGAAGAGTGGGAGCGGCCGGGCGGCGGCACACGGGGCAGCTCGGCTTCACCCGCAGCCACTTCTCCACGCACGCGGCGTGGAACCGGTGCCCGCACGCCGCGACCCGCCTCCAGCCGGCCGGCGCCGCCCCGTCCTTCTGCAGGCACACCGGGCAGCAGTCGTCGGCCGGCGCCTCCGCCGCCTCCAGCACCGCGATCGCCGCCTCCGACGCCACAACCGCCGCCGGCGGCGGAGCCTGGGCGGGGAAGGGGTGGGCGTAATCGCCGGCGGCCGGGGATGCGCGAGCGCGTCCACGCGACGCTCCGGCAAGGCCGAAGGCGTTGTAGTACTCCGAGGACGTGCGCGCCGGGTCGGCCGCGGCGGCCGGCGAGTAGAAGCCGCCGTGGGCATAGGTGCGGACCGCCATCATTACGAGCGCCGTGAAGAGGTCATCGTCTTGATCCGCTTGCGGGTAGAGCACGTCGTCGTCGCCGGCGGCGGACATGAAGCTACCACCGTGGTCCGGTTGCTGGTCGAGGAATTGTCCACCGCGCTCCATGCCGAACAGCAGCATTGATCGATGACGTGTACGAACGAGAAGGTTTGGTGATTCTCGTGTTCTGGGGTTGGCACATCTGTGCGTGAGATTTATGGTCGGGAGGGGAGACGAAGGTTAGTCCATGTCGGGGTAGGATCCGAATCCGTTGCCTTTTTTTTACTCGATCGGAATTACGTTGTTTTTTTTTGTGTGGGTGGGTGCGTGGGCGGAGGCTATATATCACGAGCGCTACAAAACATAAGCCATCGCCTGAAGGAATCTGTGCGTGTATCATTTGACAAATTCGGCCCATTATCATATTTGCACTGGTTGCCGTGCATTTTTCTCTTTTTTTTTCCTCGTGGCCCAAGGTGCTAGCTGAGAGTCCCACATCTCTCTACTACATGCTGCTAGTTGATGTGCTACGCACACATGAAGCTGGGATGTCTCTCTGCTACATGCTGCTAGTTGATATGAAGCTGGAATGCCATCACACGTTACATGCAAGAAAGAAATATGTAGTCTTGTTGTTTCTCGTTTTATTTTTTTCTGCACTTCTTTTCCATCCAGTAATAGTTTGGTTTCTCCCATCCATTTCCCCCTTCCGTCACACACTTTCTCTTTTATCTATTGTACAAATCCTTTTAGTCTTACTTTATTTTTTATTTATTTTCTTTTTCCTTTTATTTGCTTACTTATTTTTCTTTTATTTCTAAGTAGATGTTTTCTCTATTTTATAACTCATTTCATTCTTCTTCGTTTTCTATATCTACACAAATTCATAATTGACTCTTTAGAAAAATATAAAGGTGGGTAGCACACATGTTCTTTATTTTTTAAATTCTCTTTTATGTATTCTTTTTCATTCATTTTTCCTTCCGTATTTTTCTTTTATTTTTGTTGTCTTTTGTTATTTTTCTCTTTTTAACATATTTTTCTTCTTTCTTCTTTTCTCATTTTTGTTTTCAGTTTTCTTTGTTGAATTTTACGTTGACTTCTTCCGTTAATAAAATTAAATTGTTCATTTTAGAGATTAAATTGTTCTGTGATGTTGACTAATTTGTTCGCTTTGTAGATTAAATTATTCCGTGATGTTAACTCACTTGTTCGTGATATTTATTTTTCATATCTATCCTATACAATTAAATATTCGCGATGTATTATATTTTGTTCTTTGTACGTTATTGAGTGTTTGCAATATTTAATTTTTTGTTTGTAAAAATAATTATTCATTCTCGGAACCCGAAATTATTTAATTAGTTATGAAAATCTTGTCATAAAATGATAATGGTACAATTCAAATTTATGACAAGAAATATAATGGTGCAATCTAAATTTAATTTAGATATATGGTTTAACAGTAATAATTTTTATTAGTTTAAAATTTACATGCATATAGATGATGTCATCTTTGTTGTCTTTTTTATATGCATGCACAGAATCTCTTTGTTATTTATCTGACACATGCATCCCTAATTTTTTTTGTTCAATGTTTCGTAGTGTACTATTATTTGTTCGTCGGGTTTAATATTTTGTTCGCAAAGAGATATATATTTGTTCGCTGTAGTCTATACGTTCCAGCTTTATCAAAAAATGTTTAAAAAATAAAATTCTTCAAATATAGTCAAGTGTGGTCTTGTTTTGAAGATCTTGACGCAAGAAATATGATGCGGCAATCAGAATTTAATTTGGATATTCCCTCTGAAACTTATGGATTTTTCTTGTTTCAACTATGTTTGCAAGTGGATGATGTCATTGTTTTGTCTTATCTGCATGCATACATATGTCTTTTCTCTTTTTACACGCAAACAGTCATATTTATTAGACTGAAATGCGGCCCACCACATATACAATCGGATCTTCAGGCGATGGTGGGAGATGCATCGCCTTAAGTGACATTCAACCGCACCCGGGTGCGTGTGTGTGGGGGGGTGTTGTTTGCTAGCATGTTGTCCGGTGTGAATTTTTTTCCATAGGACGCTCCGTCGGTTCAACGCTACGGCAAATAATAACGTTGTAGTATAGAAGAAATATATCTGCAACATAGGAAACCATCATTTATAATATCAAAACAAATATGAAACAAATTGTTAGCCATCCTTTGATGATGAGTAAAAAAACCGCCGCAACATCTGTTTCATGATTCATGAGACATTCAAATCTCTCGTTAAAGACGCAGCATTCAGATTAAACACTTGCAACATCTAGATAAAACATTTGCAATAAATGCAACAACACTACGTGATCTATTTTTTCAACATCTACATAAAACACATACAACATTTCAAAAATCTCTACTGTAATATCATGAAATACCTATTGCAACATGACCACCAGGTGCTTCCCACAGCCTTCACACATCATCAACCTCCAGGAGCTGCCTGCCATGGACGTCGCTCGGAGCTCCCCCATCGGTCGGCGAGGGGGAAGTGGCAGGGAGCGGCGGCCCACCGTCCGCGAGCTTCGCCAATGGCCGCCGCGTGCACTTGCAGCACCCACCCCCGCGCACCGCTCCGCGTGCCTGCGCACCTCGACCCCGTCCGGTAGCAGCGGCGTACTGCCCCACCGCTCGTGGACGCGCTCGCCGCCGTCACCGGCGCCTCGCTGCCCCAAGCGACCTATAGGATTCTCCCTCCACGGCGAAGGCCGACGCGTTGCTCAGGTGCGCCCCCGACTGACCTCAGCCGGCATCTAGGGGATTTGCTCACAGCACGGTCCCTGGTGGCCAAATGAAGGACAGCAAGACCGCAGGCGGCGGCGCCATAGAAATCGGTGACATGGAGGCACTGGTGTTCGGCGCTCTACTTAGCTTCATATACAGCGACTAGCTGCCGGAAGTCGACGACGAGGAGCAAGACCAGGACAAGGACGAAGCGATGGTGTGGTACCAGCATGTGCTTGCCGTCGTGGACACGTTCGGCCTCGAGAGGATGAAGCTGATCTGCCCAAAGAACCTGTGCAAGCTCCGTCGCGGGGATGTTGGCTTTAGCTGACCCAAACGGATGGCTTCGAGAGGTGCTAACTGACACCTGCCCTGGCGTTCTCAAGGAGCTACTGGCCAAGCTTGCTACCGTTTTGATTTGATGTTTGGGTAACTATGGGCAATGATTTCAATCAAGTTTCATAGGGGTCACTTAAAGATTATGATGCCATCTCTCTACCATTTTATCCTTTTTTTACCCTCACGCTTGTGTGGAAAGTATAAATAAATATAATAAAACCCCCTAACACTCTTTTTATGAGAAACAATGAGTTTTATCTATGAAGGGAACATATCAGTTACAAACAAACCTCTCTGTGCAAATTATGGAAACCTATATAGTTGGTCCCACTAGAAATTTCTCTCAACATGCATATTGTCCACCTCATCAATACACTACCACGTGCAATTAAAACTCACTGCACTAGTATTTTGTTATCCACGTCAACATGTCACGCAAACCACTAGCATTAATTTATAATAGTTTATTCATTTATAAAAGTAATTAGAATATATTTAATTGCTTCATTCAGCCACATCAACATGTGTATCACTATTGCGATGCATAAGGATTTATCATTATTGCTCTATTCTCTGAATCAGCCACATAACCTTTATTATTGTACCCATCCAATCATCTTAGTGCACGTCTTACATCAATGAAATACATGTTTTATTCATTTCTTTCTTCTCTAACCAAAGAATAATAATAAAAATTATTATTTTTTATCCAAGAGATTTCTTATATGGCTTTGAATGTAATCTTACGAGCTTTTCTTTATTAAAAAATCTATTAATTTTTTTATTTCTAGCAAACTCGATCTAAGTGCTTATTTATCTTGCAAAATGCTCTCCATAGCGTTTTATTTAAAGAATCGTTATATTTTTATCATAGTTTATCAAAAAAAACTCTCTCAAATTTCACAGCAACGGGAGGGGAGTCGCCTAGTTACCCAAGATAAGTACATGAGCAATAATTTGTTCAACACACACCGGCATATTGAACGTCCACACCGCAGAATGTTGGCAGCTTTCCAATCACGGGAATGATAGCAAATCAAAAACTTCCTTTTCCGATCGGGACAGACTGACAGAGCATACATTCATCTCAACTCCTCTACGGGTGTGTTTAGATACCCCAAACTCCTCCCAACTTTCCAAATTTTCCATCACATCAAAATCACATCGAAACATTAAATATAACAAATGACCCATACATATAGTACTAAATATAGATAAATAAAAAAACTAATTGCATAGTTTTGATGTACGTTGCGAGATGAATTTTTTGAGCCTAGTTAGGTCATGGTAGAACAATATTTAGCACAAACAAACGAAAAGTGCTACAGTGTGCTACAGTGTCTGATGTGACTTTTTTATCCACCTTTTGGTGGATCTAAACACACCCTACATGGAAGGACTCGACGGCTCCGTAATGCCAGCCAGGATGCCAGGAGGGAGCAGAACCTGTGGCCGGCCATTCTCCTCGCGCCCCTGGCTAGAGACAGAGCGGCGACGAACGTCCAGCCAGGGTCCGCGGGGATCGCGCCGGCGGCCGCTATATATATATACCCTGTACCCGGAACCACCGCACCCCGCCGCACCGTGCGCACCTCCGTCCCGGAGCCGCACGCCGTTCATCCGCCGGGGAGGGCTCAGGAACCTAACCTTCGGCGCCACACACATCTCCTGAGCCCCTTCCCCGCGGTGGGGCGCCGCGCCGGCCGGCATCCACCCACGATGGCGGCGGGGTTAATAATAAGGAGCCCCCTGCCGCCCGTTCTTCTCTTCTGCGTCCTCGCCACGGCCGCCGCGGCGGCGACCAATGTCACCACCTCCGACGAGGAGTACTGGGCGGCGCGCGCCGAGGAGGCCGCCGCCAGCAACCGCGCGGCCTACGTCAGCGACCCCGTCGCCGCCCTGAATCGCTTCAACGCGGAGACGCTCCGGGCCACGTCGCGGCGGTCCCTGGCGCGGTACCGGGGCCCGTGCGTGGCGACCAACCCCATCGACCGCTGCTGGCGGTGCCGCGCCGACTGGGCGGCAGACCGGCGGCGGCTGGCGCAGTGCGCGCGCGGGTTCGGGCACCGCGCCGCCGGCGGCGCGGCCGGGAAGATCTACGTGGTGACCGACGCGAGCGACGACGAGATGGTGATCCCGCGCAAGGGCACGCTCCGGTACGGCGCGATCCAGGACCGGCCGCTGTGGATCGTGTTCGCGCGCGACATGGTGGTGCGGCTCCGGCAGGAGCTCATCGTGAGCAGCAACAAGACCATCGACGGGCGCGGCGCGCAGGTGCACATCGTCGGCGCGCAGATCACGCTGCAGAGCGTGGCGCACGTGATCATCCACGGCGTCCACATCCACGACGCGGCGCCGCACTCGGGCGGCGTGATCCGCGACTCGAAGCGCCACCACGGGCTGCGCTCCCGGAGCGACGGCGACGGCATCTCCGTGCTCTCCTCCAGCCACGTCTGGATCGACCACGTCTCCATGTACCGGTGCGCCGACGGGCTCGTCGACGTGGTGAACGGCTCCACGGGGATCACCGTCTCCAACAGCCACTTCACCAAGCACGACCACGTGATGCTGTTCGGCGCCAGCAACGACAGCCCGCAGGACGCGGCGATGCAGGTCACCGTCGCCTTCAACCACTTCGGCAAGGGGCTCGTGCAGCGGATGCCCAGGTGCCGCTACGGCTTCTTCCACGTGGTGAACAACGACTACACGCACTGGCGGATGTACGCCATCGGCGGCAACAAGAACCCCACCATCATCAGCCAGGGCAACAGGTTCATCGCCCCCGACGACCCCAACGCCAAGGAGGTGACCAAGAGGGAGTACACGCCCTACGCCGAGTACAAGGACTGGGTGTGGAAGTCGCAGGGGGACGTCATGATGAACGGGGCCTTCTTCAACGAGTCCGGCGGCCAGAACGAGCGCAAGTACGACCAGCTCGACTTCGTCCCGGCCAAGCACGGGAGCTACGTCGGCCAGCTCACCAGGTTCGCCGGCGCGCTCACGTGCCGCGTCGGCCACCCGTGCTAATAGCGCGCCTCCATTATTTCTGGGATTCATGAGGACACGGCAGAAGAGAAACCAAACAACCATGCCTAGTTAATTATTCTGGGATGGACGACATGCATGTAATCTAATCATCATTTTATTATATATATAATAATATGGCCGTCTCTGAAAATTACGTATGCGAAGGATGCAAAATGAGGTGCTGCAGATTGATTACTACTAAACATGGTAATTATGTGGCGCAGGTGCACGGCCTATCAAAGTTTTACACATCGATTGGCACTCTACTTCTAAGTTATTCGTATCCATTTTTTTCATATTCCTTGCAGGGCCGTCTCCAGGAATTTGAGGGCCTGGTGCGAAATGCAAAATGGGGCCCTAGCTGTCGGCGTTTCGTATTGCCGGCGAGTAGATTAATGTGTGCACGTCACTGCACTGCCCCAGATGGTAATGCAAGGGGAGACACAAGGATTATACTAGTCCGGGCTGAATATCCCTACGTCCGGTTCGGGTCACTCGTGTTCTTGCACTCAGTTTGCAGTAGGGGTTACAAACGGTCAGTTTGCAGTAGGGGGTTACAAACGGGCAAGAGAGGGACGAGCTCCCAAGTCTGGCTGTGCATGTGGTTCGAATGGATCTGTTCGGGTTGCGTGGACTCGAGAGTCCCCTGTCGGGGGTACGCCCTCTCCTCTTTATAGCTCAAGGGAGAGGGAGGGGTCGGATACAAAAGTGAGTGAAATAAGATTAAAGGAAAGCCTGGGGGATCGGATGAAGTCTGACCCCCTCTCCCCCGTCACTGGTCCTGGCAGCCCCGTTGATGGCGACACGGGTCGTGCGGCCCCATCCCTAGCACTGTTTGGGTCATGGCAAGCTAGCGGCCCGAGATGGGGGGTTGACTGTTGATGACGCCTCCTTCCGTAGGGAGTGGGTGCTTCATCTCGTCCCTGTCTTGTCGGTCAGTGCGCTTCCCGTTGCTCGCCGCTAGGCAGCGCCCTGTCGCCTCTGCTGTCGTCACGGTTCGTACCGTGGAGCGCACGGGTACCGTCGTGGGCGGTCACGCCCCCCATTGTCCAACGTGACTGCTCGGTGGCGGCCCCCTCGTTGACTGGGGGCATCCCCTGTGGCTTGGGGTCGACTGGCTATCACGTTGCAATGTGGGCCCCTCCCGAGTCGGACGGAGCCAGGCAGCTCCTGCAGGGGTCGGGCGAGGCAGAACTCCCCTGCAGAAGTCGGGCGAGCCGGCTCCTCGTCGGGGCGCGGGCCCTCTACTGGAGTTGGGCCGCTCGTGTTTTTGGGCTGACATTCGATGTTTCGGCCTTTGCTTCTAGTCGGTGGTTTAGTCAGTAATCGGTGGTTTATTAGCACCGGTTACTTTTAACCTCATCACTAACTATTTTTAAAAATTGTATGTTTAACGAATTAAAGTACACTTTCACACAAATACCTCATTATATCTCAATTTACATAATATTTAGAAATATATCAAGTATCAATATGAAAAATAATTAAGGATATTACGACCTCACGAATCAAAGAAAACTAAATGATTTAATTTGGCTGGTCGTGATAGGGAACACTACTCACCTCACTTTGGGTAGGAGTGTGCATATTGCCGTCTGTTTGGTTGAGTGGATGGCTCCAACCAGGTCGGAGCGAACCTTCTTTTCAAGCGTTGGGATGGAGAATGGAGGAGGTTGGAGCCGCTCTGAGATGGAATATTCGCAACATATGCGGGTTGGCCCCGTCCGCCAAAATCTGGCGGAAAGTTCGACCTGCGCGGGTTCCGTCCCAGCAGAGACGGGCGCCGTTTTCTTCCTCGCGTGAGGGCGACGTCGACGCCGCGCACGACGACGTCGACAGCGGGGGCGGCCCAGGGCGAGGTGGCGAGCTCGACTTCGGCGGCGGCCGCGCGGTCGATCGTGGCGGGCCAGGGCGTGGGGTCCCCCGCGACGGCGGCGGCGTTGAGCGCGGCGGCGTCGACCTCGACCCCGCGCGCGACGGCGCGGGAGCGGGAGAGGAGGCCCGGCTCCACCCGTAGCTCCGCCGGGTCAGCCGCGCGCGCAGGGCCTCCGCGAGGACCATCGGGGCGACTGGCGAGTGGCCACGCTAGGGCTCCATGGGTTTTGGGTGGCGCGAGCGGGAGGGGGAGGTGGGAGCAGCAGGCCGGCGGCGGGGCGCGCGTAGGTCGGGGCGTCGGGACGAGGCGGAGGGTCGGGGCGAGGCAGCGAGCTCTGCCGCCATGGTCGGAGGAGGCGAGCTCGGCCGGCAGGGGCCGCGCAGCCCGGCCGACGGCGGGGGCCGGGCGCAGGCGGCCGGCGGCGGGGGGTCGGGCGCAGGCCGCCGGAGGGGGGCCGGCCGGGGACAGGGGGCCGGGCGCGGTGCCCCCCCGAGGAAGAAGATAAGGGTTAGAAAAAAAAGAAAAAGAAAAAGGTGAGAGATTGACAGGTGGGGTCCATTGGTGGCAAGTTGGACCCTCATTAACGGTGTTATCATGCCATCCAACCCGTATTTCCAATTTCTTCAACCAAACATGAAATGGGTTCACTCCGTCCCCAAAATCAGAAGTGCAACCAAACAATGGATGAGTCGGTTCCGTCCCCAAAATCCGGGTTAGATCCAACCCAATCCATTGATCCCGCAACCAAACACACGGTTGGAGTCTTGCTGAGCATGATCGCTGGAGTGCTTGTGGCCGGCTGCCGGCGTCTGATCCCGGTGTCTGATCCCGGTGTTAGCTAATGGCGATTTGTGGACTACCGCCGTCCGCTAGGGAGGTGGGGAGACGTAGATGCGATAGCAGTGGCACGTTTCGTTTAGAAACTGCGGATTCGCCAGACGAAGAATGGAAAGCGATGAGAAATAGGAAGCATCGAAGCGATCGACATAGTATGGATTTTGGCTAGTTAAAATTTGGAGGCCATCCATTTTAGGGGCCCCGGAGTGGTCCGGCACCTCGCTCCTGGCCTTCAACGGCCCTGATTCCTTGTATTTATTTGCTTGTAGTTATGTCTATTATTTTTTGATAAATAAGATTCAAATAGTTTAATAATAGATAGTCTATTTTTTAGGAAAAAAATCAGTGCCCATTTCATATTTTCTAATTTAAAATAATTATTTTTTATTTTAGATCTAATTATTTTTTTTAAAAAAAACAACAAATCATCTTAAGGCCAAACTTGTTCGGACAGTTGGATGACTCTCGTCATCCGATAAACCACCTTAAGGCCAAATTTGTTCGGTTTAGACAGTTGAATGACTCTTGTTATCCGATTTTATAGTTAAATGTTGAAAATCAAACTCTTGTGAGAGCTTGACAGTGTAAATTGGACTTTTCAAAGATCCAGGTGTCAATTATTGCCAGTTTCCAAACGGGCTCTTACCTGGAGGAGCTTTGCAGCCCTCCTGCACATAATTTTTTTTTCCTGCCTGCAGCACAAACCCGTGTCATGATCTAAGATTGATGCACACATGATTTTGGTCGATCAAGCAAAACACTGCCACATCCTTCATATATATCCTCCGTTACCACCACACAAACACACCACGAAAACCAAGCCGTATGTGTCACAAGGACCATGCTGCTGGCATCTCGCAAGCAGTGGTTGACCACTACAGACGACATCCGAGTTCAAGAGTTCGTTACACAACCTTTGCAAATGCCAACTCGATCGCACCTGAGTCGAAGTATCGATCACCAACCCAAACAAGTTGCCGGCGCGGCATTTGAGCGCGCCGGCAAACTTGGTCGATCGGCGACTCTCGGCGTGCTGGCCGCTCTTGGCTTGTCGAGCTGGTGGCGCTCGTTCTGGCCGCCGGACTGGTTGAAGAAGGCCTCGTTTCGGAACAGGTCGTCCTGCGACTTGCACACCCAGTGTATTACGGCGTGTATTCCCTCTTGGTCACCTCGAAATTGCTGTCGCCTCGTCGTCGCTGGCGCCGAAGAGCATCACGACGTCGATGCGCCCGTCGGCGCAGCCGTGCGTAGAGATCGACGTGGCCGATCCAGATGCTGCTGGAGCCGGTGGCGGAGGCGCGGACAATTTGAGAGGGTCGTCGCGTCGCTGGGGTCGATCACCACGTGGATACCGCCGGCGAGCCCGCGGGTGGCATCGCGGCCGAAGGCGATGGCGCGGCGCTCGGCCCAGCCGCCGCCGCGCCGCCGGCACCGGCGCCGAGCTTGCGCGCCAGGGACCGGGGGGCCAACCCCGGCGCCGGCGCCTCCTCGGCGGCCCTGCGCGCGCGGTCTTCGAAGCGGTCCATGACGGCGACGGGCTCGCTGAACTTCGCGCGCTGCGTCCAGTACTGCTGGTTCCCGGGGACGTTGACCGCGCGCGCGTACGCCTCGCCCATGGCGGCCTCGGTCGGCGCGGCCGCGGCGGTGGCGAGGAAGACGCAGAGGAAGACGGACATGGACAGGAGGCTCCTCATCACGACCGCCATTGCGCAGCTACTGCCGC
Source organism: Panicum virgatum (assembly GCF_016808335.1). Lineage (NCBI taxonomy): Eukaryota > Viridiplantae > Streptophyta > Magnoliopsida > Poales > Poaceae > Panicum > Panicum virgatum. The sequence goes on along the minus strand of NC_053139.1, from coordinate 3,708,102 downwards.
TGACGGTCGATGCTAGCTAGTAGTTAACGGGTCGGGGCTCGATCGGCGGCGAGCGGTGAGCCCCGGGGGATCGGAGGCGACGTGCGCCGGCTCGGTCGGCGGGTCACCGCGGGGGCGGGGCTCAGGTCTCGGGAAGAACGTGCTAGTTCTTCCCAAGGATGCCGAGCCCTCCCGGGTGAGCGGGCGTCAACGAGGTGGGGGAGAAGGGAGAGCCGGCGCGGTCTGGTCGTTGGGGTGGCTCCCGGGCGTGGTCTTATAGCGCGCGCGCGGCCGCGGGAGAGGAGGGCGTCGTGCGCCTCGCCGTGATCCGCGGCCGCGCGCGCCGGGTTTGGCAGGGAAAGCGGCGGCTGGGCGGCCGCGGCGGGGTTCGAATGCCTCGGAAGATGCCACGTCACAATCTTTTTTTTTCCGAAAAGATGCCACGTCACAATCGGACGCACGTTTTAGGCTCTCTAGGCCCTTTGGTTCTCTGCGCGCTGGTGAGTGCTAAAAAATTTTGAACGCTAATTATGATGTTAAATAAAGTCAGTTTATAAAATCAACTTTAGAATTTTTGCGCTAGAAACCCTGAAGAATCTAATGAGACCTTTGACTGCGTGATTAGAAAATGATTACTGATCATTGTAGCTAATAATCAATTAATTACTGTCATTAGATTCGTCGCGAAAAATTATATTTATTTCTAATATTTTTTAAAAATAAATTTTATTTAGTACTTCAGATTTCTTTCTCGTCTTATGTGCACTAGCAGAGCCAAGCCCTAGTCCATAGACAGCTTCCACGGAGCCCATCTCCCTGTTCGGCCAAATCCCCACCCAGAACCCTAGCTCCCGCCGCCGGCCGCCCCAGCCCCCGCCCGCGGCACCGGATGGCCGGCGCCGCCGCGCTCCGGCGAGCCGCTCGCCGGATTGCGCGGCACGTCGCCACCGCCCACTCCCTGTCCCGCAACGCGCTCCAGCGGCCCGAGCGCCTCCTCTCGTCTCAGGCGTCGCCGGAGCACGGGCCCCGCGGTGCGGTGTCCGGGTCCGAGCTGGCGCTGTACCCGCCGGAGCGGGTCCGGAACTTCTCGATCATCGCGCACGTCGACCACGGCAAGTCGACGCTCGCGGACCGGCTGCTGGAGCTCACCGGCACCATCCAGAAGGGCCATGGCCAGCCCCAGTACCTCGACAAGTTGCAAGTGCGGCGCCGATTCTCCCCGCTTACTCTCCGTTTTTAGATAACTTTGACAATTTAGCAACATTTTGGCCATTTACCTCTCAATTATTGGATGGTGATTGGTGATCAATTCAGTTAAGCCAGCATTTCTTTACTGTTTTAACGATTAGATTCTGGAAATGTATTGATCATTGCATTATTCTTTTTAGAAAAAAATTGTTTCCTGTTGGACTTTCAGATTTTGAAATTGCACAGCGAGTGTGAAGGTCTTGTTGTGGACACAATGTTGTGTTAATTCGAAACCAATTGACGCCTCTTCTATGACTTAGTATCTTGTAGCTACTGTATGTAGTTTTCTTACAGGATAAACTCTTATTATAACAATACAAACATCCATCTTTAGTATTTTAGGAGTCACCTGTGGGTTATCAAATCCCATATTGAAAAGGTTTATCCATTTGTCGCGGCTCAAGGAGTAGGGCCACAGCCGGGTGGCGTAGTGCATCTGCCTAATCCCAGAGGGAGGTTACTCGGGGAAGAGCAAGCGATACCTCAGATTTACTCATGGAGCAAACACACAAGAACACTCGGGTCTTTTAGAGTGGTTCGGGCCGCCGGAGCGTAATAACCTACGTCCACTGAGAGTAGTATTGCTCTTATGTCTGTGGATGAGTCTATCCTCTACCTCCCAGTCCTCTTTTGGACCTTGACCTTTCTCTAGCGGGCGTCCCCCTTTTATAGCACAAGGAGGACGCGTACACAGGCGCTGGACCCCGACAGGTGGGCCCAACAAGGATGTATAGAATACCACGGAAAAGACTTTAATGGTTCTACAGTGGTTGAGAATCTCTTCTTCGGATACGCTTCATCGCACTGTAGACCCTCTGACCGAGGGGGGTCTTCACCTGTCCCATCGGCGAGGCGCCCGGTGAGGCGGTGTAGGTTGCGGCGTAGACTGTTGCGTCTACCGCGTAGGCGTTATGATAGTCTGTCGCCAAGCTGTCGTGTCTAACTGGTGTTGCAGACTGACGCGCGTGGCGTGGGCGGCGCCAGAGGCTACACTGTGCGCCTTGGTAACGCGCGGTCAATAGCCTAGGAAAAGCCACCTCGGGCTCTGCTGTGACAGAGCGCACTTGCGTCTCCCGCATTGAATGCGGTAGGTGGGCGAGTCTTTCCGGGGAAGCTTCGCGGCCCGCACGTGCTTGCGCCTGCGGACACGTGGCGGCTCCGGACCCCCCTTAGGTGGGGTGTCTGTTCCCTCCCCGCTGAGGGGTCCGGATAGTATTTGGGGGTCCGGGACCCGGTGGGAGGTCCGCCCCCCCGGCTGTTTTGGCTGAGCGCTCCGTTCTCCGGGACACATGGCGACACCGGACCCGTCCCTGGGCGGGAAGCGGGTCCGGGACCGTTGGTCCGGTGAGATGGAGTCGGACCCCAGGGGTCCGGCTGTTCAGTTTTTTAGGGCGTAGTTATGGATAACTACGCGAGTCTTGACACAGCAAGAGGGGGTACCCTAGTCCAGAGGTACCGACAGTGGCCCCCGGGCCCATCTTGGGGGAGGTACGAACCAGCAGGTGGGGCCATTATTGTGATGTGTTCCGATGCAATCCTGGTTGCGTTGGCGTGCTCATGTTGAGAGCGGGTGCTCCGGATCCCCCTAAAGGCCGTAGCACTTGTTGCCAGGTTCAGGTACTAGAGCGCTCTTCGCAGGGCGGCGAAGGTGCAGGCTTAGGGTGCGGAACCAAGCTAAGCAGTTGCACGGACCTCGAATTGCCCTGGGAGCGAGCACCACTTCCCCGGACCCGGCTTCAGGCGACCGTGGCGAGCGGTCTCGGTCCTCCGAGATACACTACCGGTCCTCGTAGTGGGGTATAGGAAACCACGCCTTATACTAGAAAGGAGTTCGGACCTCTAGACACAACAGCCTCGGATACTAGGGTACTTGTAACAGGGCAGTGAAGTGCATAGACTTAGGGTACATTACCAGGCTAAGCGGCTACGCAGAACTCCTCCACCTCAGGATACAAGCACCACTTCTCCGGAACAGGTCCCTAGGAGTTCGGACATCGGACCGCCTTCCAGCTAGAAGGGGTGTCCCAACCTGACCACAAGCCAGCAACTCAACTTGGAACGTTAGCAACAAAAGAAAAAACTGCATTCGGAAGAAGGAAAACATGCAAGCTGAACGGACAGGTGCTATTAAGTTAATGTAAAGATAGGACTGAGAAAGCAAATCTCCTTCATTACTTGATTCGTGGTGTACATCAGAGGTCGGGATTACGAGGGCGGACCTCTACCGCTCTGGACCACTTGCTGGTGTCGCCTGTTTGTGCGATGAAGCCAGAGGTCGGGTTTACAAGGGCGGACCTTTACCGCTCTGGACCACACGTAGTCACCACATCATTACAAAGGAGGAACACACTCAATCCTATCTAGTGGTAACCTACAGCCGTCGCCCCGTAAGGCATGCATGTTCCGGCCGGAGTGGAACGGCCACCTTGGAGGTTCTTCTCAGTCGTTGGGGGCGAAGGCGCCCTGGACGTGCCTATACAACATCATCCAGCATCACCTCGGGAGCTTGCAGGGCTCTTCCCAGCACAAGAACTGTCCCACGCTCAGGTAGCATGGGAACAAATTCTTTGGCTTTGAATGGGAGTGGCCCGGCCGTTGCCAGCTGCCGACGGAAGCCAACCCGATGGTCGCTCTCAATGTGCTGAAGCCGGCTTGCCGCCCTGGCGCAGCGGAAGGACGGGTGCTCGTTTGGACGAGCACGGAGCGTGGAGAAAGGCGGTCGTTCGCCGGCTCCTCCTTGGTGCTGGCACTGGGCCCCCGTGCCTCGCTGCGGAGGTCGAGGCCTGTCTGCAGCAGCACCGAGAGAGGCCTGAGCCAGACGGGGGAGAAGGCGACCGTCAACTTCTCCCGAGCCATGGCCATCGGCTCCAGGCTCCATCTTGAGAGGAAGCCTTGAACTGACGCCATGCCGCTGCCGGGGAACCCTGGCGGTTGCTTGAGAGGAAACCTTGAGCCGATGCTGGGGTGTCGCAGGGTGACGCACAGCAGGCGTTGCCCCTGCGCGCCACCGTGCCGGCTCTGAGGTGTCGTAGTGGCAACGCACAGCAGGCGCCGCTGCTTGGTGTCGAGGCATGCGGCGTAGGTGACGCCGTGTCTCTCTTCATCTTCTCGTCGTCGTTGCAGAGGATGAGCTCAACCTCAGAAGCCAGGAGGTGAGCGAAGATCTGGACTATTTGCGCGCTCCCCACGGACAGCGCCAGATGTCGCGGCTCAAGGAGTAGGGCCACAGCCGGGTGGCATAGTGCACCCGCCTAATCCCAGAGGGAGGTTACTCGGGGAAGAGCAAGCGATACCTCAGATCTACTCATGGAGCAAACACACAAGAACACTCGGGGCTTTTAGAGTGGTTCGGGCCGCCGGAGCGTAATACCCTATACGTCCACTGAGAGTAGTATTGCTCTTGTGTCTGTGGATGAGTCTATCCTCTGCCTCCCAGTCCTCTTTTGGACCTTGGCCTTTCTCTAGCGGGCGTCCCTCTTTTATAGCACAAGGAGGACGCGTACACAGGCGTTGGACCCCGACAGGTGGGCCCAACAAGAATGTATAGAATATCACGGAAAAGACTTTAATGGTGCTACAGTGGTTGAGAATCTCTTCGTCGGATATGCTTCATTGCACTGTAGACCCTCTGACCGAGGGGGTCTTCACCTGTCCCATCGGCGAGGCGCCCGTTGAGGCGGTGTAGGTTGTGGCGTAGACTGTTGCGTCTACCGCGTAGGCGTTATGATACTCTGTCGCCGAGCTGTCGTGTCTAACTGGTGTTGCAGACTGACGCGCGTGGCGTGGGCGGCGCCAGAGGCTGCACTGTGCGCCTTGGTAACGCGCGGTCAATAGCCTGAGAAAAGCCACCTCGGGCTTTGCTGTGACAGAGCGCACTTGCGTCTCCCGCATTGAATGCGGTAGGTGGGCGAGTCTTCCCGGGGAAGCTTCGCGACCCGCACGTGCCTACGCCTGCGGACACGTGGCGGCTCCGGACCCCCCTTAGGTGGGGTGTCTGTTCCCTACCCGCTGAGGGGTCCGGATAGTATTTGGGGGTCCGGGACCTGGTGGGAGGTCCGGCCCCCCGGCTGTTTTGGCTGAGCGCTCCGTTCTCCGGGACACATGGCGACACCTGACCCGTCCCTGGGCGGAAAGCGGGTCCGGGACCGTTGGTCCGGTGAGATGGAGTCGGACCCCAGGGGTCCGGCTGTTCAGCTTTTTAGGGCGTAGTTACGGATAACTACGCGAGTCTTGACACAGCAAGAGGGGGTACCCTAGTCCAGAGGTACCGACACCATTCTACAGAACAGAAATAGAGTTACTTGATTGATCTTTAATTTCCAGAATATGAGATACTGCACCTTTTTAGATTGTAGTATTATGTCAGTCAACTACATTTAGTGAACGGTGTTTATTTCCACGACCTCAACTCCCTTTATCCTTGTACTCTGTTTTGGACATCACTTTCACAAAATTTCTTTGACATTGTATCAGGCTTTGAAGTGTAGTTTGATATCGCGTGCCTTCTGCTGTAACGTTCATTTATGTTGTGAACAGGTTGAGAGAGAAAGGGGAATTACAGTCAAAGCACAAACAGCAACTATGTTCTATAGGCACACTACTGCGTCCCAGGAATCAGATGCGCCAAGATATTTGCTTAATCTGATCGACACGCCAGGCCATGTGGATTTCAGCTATGAGGTATCCAGGTCCCTTGCAGCTTGCCAGGGTGCTCTTTTAGTAGTTGATGCAGCACAAGGTGTACAAGCTCAAACAATTGCCAACTTTTACCTTGCATTTGAATCAAATTTGAGCATCATTCCTGTGATTAACAAGATTGATCAGCCAACTGCTGATCCAGATAATGTAAAGGATCAATTGAAGCGGTTATTTGACATTGATCCAAGTGAAGCTCTGCTCACTTCTGCCAAGACTGGTAAAGGCCTTGAACATGTTTTACCTGCTGTTATTGAACGCATACCTTCTCCACCTGGGAAATGCGATTCACCTGTACGGATGTTGCTTCTGGATTCCTACTATGATGAATACAAAGGAGTGATTTGCCATGTTGCTGTTGTTGATGGTGCTCTGCGTAAAGGTGATAAGATTGCATCAGCTGCAACTGGCCGTGCATACGAAGTTCTGGATGTTGGCATTATGCACCCTGAGCTTACACCTACTGGAGTGCTCTACACTGGACAAGTTGGGTATGTTATTAGTGGAATGCGTTCAACTAAAGAAGCACGCATTGGTGATACCCTTCACCAGGCAAAGAGCACTGTTGAGCCACTTCCTGGTATGGAATCCCATTCTTGAAACATTTATATTTCCTCATCTGTATTTTCACTTTTCTTTTAGTCCGATTTAGCCTGAAAAGAACACACATGATGTATTGCAGTTCCATAGCCATGTTTTGTATTCTCTTTCGTTAGTTTTGGTTGCATGCGACATCATACAGAATAGCCTTTCAGGTTTCAAGCCTGCGAAACACATGGTCTTCTCTGGTCTCTATCCTGCTGATGGTTCTGACTTCGAAGCTCTTAGCCATGCGATTGAGAAACTAACATGTAATGATGCAAGTGTCTCTGTTACAAAAGAGACAAGCAATGCACTTGGCATGGGATTCAGGTATCAGATTTTCTGTATGTGAACTAGTTCTTTATGGTATTCATTGCACTGAGTGTGGGATTTGCTTTAATATATTACTGATTTTCTTACGACTCTCTGCTGCACAGATGTGGCTTCCTAGGATTGCTGCACATGGATGTATTCCATCAACGGCTTGAGCAAGTATAGTTTTCCCCATAATTTTGATTCATTGATTTTTCTTACAGTTAGTCGCACAATACTACTCAAGATACACGATACATCAATTGATGCTGAAAAATTGATTTTAAAGAGCTTCATTCCTAATAATTATGCTAGTATCTCAAGGAAATTTGTAACTTTGAGATGCTGCCTTTAGAAGGATGAAATATTTATCAGAAAAAACCTAAGAGCATGTTCTGTCATCAGGTTAATGGTACTATCTCCATGCCTACTATTTCTAAGTGCATTGAATACCTGTTTCCACCTACAAACTCTTCTGTTCATTTGACACTTATAAATACGAAAGAATTGGAATATAATGTGAAAAAGAGGAAATCGTGATATAGCGTAAATAATTTGTATGACCTATAATTGCCTTGAGATTCTGATTCTGTCTCTGGGTTTATTTAGGAATATGGAGCTCAAGTCATATCGACCATACCAACCGTACCATATATTTTTGAATATGGTGATGGAAGGTGTGCATTCACAATTGTATTTGATATAATTTTTTCTGCTAAGAAACTAAACTTAGATTTTCTTCCCAGCAAGGTACAAGTTGAGAACCCTGCTGCTTTGGCTTCGAATCCTGGAAAGCGTGTAGCAGCCTGTTGGGAGCCCACAGTTATTGCAACAATCATTATCCCTAGTGAGTAAGATCTGCTTCCTTTTTCACTTGTTTTCTGCTTTTTTTTTTCCTTTGGATATTTTAGCATCACAAGTAGAAATTTATTATCATCCTCAATCACCTTTCAGGTATGTTGGGCCTGTCATTATGCTTTGCTCAGAAAGGAGGGGCGAACAGCTAGAATATACATTTATTGATGCGTAAACCTTTTCCCCCCAAATCTCTTTGTTTTATTAAGTGTTGTTCTATTCTTTGCTTTTCATGGCTTTTTTTTGATGCAGCCAAAGGGCTCTGTTGAAGTACCGATTACCATTGAAGGAGATAATTGTGGACTTCTACAATGAGTTGAAAGGCATTACCTCTGGCTATGCTACTTTTGACTATGAAGATTCCGAGTAAGTCCCATTGTGGATGCAGTAACAAGGCATGGTCTTGTTACACTGTTTTTCCTTTTGGAATTTTCAGATGAGAAAAACATTACACTGTTTATTTCACTTCCTCACATGCTTCGATTAATATTAATTTATTATACTTCATTTCCAGTCCATTATATACTGAAGGTATCAGCACACCTTTCTGATCAGTATCATCCTCGAGTGGACTTTCTTTTTTCAAATCTAGCATATGATTAGTGATTACAATTTACAAACAGAAAAATGCTTGTCTTACGTATACATGGTTTTGGAAAGATCTGGGATTTTTGACAAGCACCAGCAATATTTGAAATAGTAAAATGGGTGATAGGAGGAAGAAAAAAAATACCAGAATTTTTGTGTACTTTATTCATTCATTGCTTCCCCTTTTCTCCTTGACAGATACCAACAATCTGATCTAGTTAAGATGGACATCCTTCTTAATGGCCAACCTGTTGATGCTATGGCAACTATAGTGCATAATCAGAAGGCTCAGCGGATTGGAAGGGAATTAGTGGAGAAGCTCAAGAAATTTATAGAAAGGTAACCTTGAACCTCATTGCTTGGACACTATGTTACTCGGATACCGGTATGGGTATCCGATATGATACGTATCGTATCGGATACGTGGATACGCACTTCCTCAAAAAACACCGATACGGGGATACGGCTAGAATAATTTAATATTAATAATTTTTATATAAAATATCACACTCATGAGTCATGAGAGAGTAGCATTTACAACATGATTCATGCGAGAGTAGCATTTACAACAAACTAGTAGTATTACAGTAGCTGTCCTACTCAACCGAAGAGAATCAAGTGCATCTGGACTCTCTGGAGAACCACCTCCACCTGTCCCCACATCACGTGAAGCAAGCTGCCACACTGAAGAAGTGAAATCAATAAAAAAAGTAACCTTATCTCAGCCCTCTCTGCTCTTCGTGCTTTTCTACGCGCTCTCTCTCTGCTCCTCTGCTCTATCTCTCTGTCCCTCTGCTGCCCAGCTCCCGCAGCCGCCTCTGGCTTGTGCGCTGCGCCATGCCTCCGCCGCCAGCAGCTCTCCATCCGCACCCTGCCGCCATGGAGGCCACCCAGCTGCCCGCCTCCGGCTCACGCGCCGTCGTCCTGCCTCTGGACCCACCCCCGCGCCATGCCCTGCCTCCAATCCTCCACCGCACCCAGCTCCTCCGTCTGCATCCCGCGCCGTCGAGGCCGCCCAACCGCTCGCCACCGGCTCACGCGCAGCCGCGCTGCCTCCTCTCTCTCTCGTCTCTCTCTCCCCATGGTTTCCCTCTCAAATACATGTCCCATACGTGTCGGATACACGTATCTGAGCCAATACATATCCATCTTTTTGGGATACGGCTGAAAGCGTATCCAAGGCGTATCCGTATCCGACACGTATCGGATACGGATACGCCACTCCCCAGGCGTATCCACGTAACATAGCTTGGACATATGAACTGTGCCTGAGACATGACACATGAGAATATCTCTTTCTGAGCACATTACTTTTGGACCAATGTATAAATTATACCTCAAAATTGTGTAATTAGCTGGAAGGGGAATATACTTAAGCGGGAATAAAATATTAGAACAATTTTCTTTTTGGTGGCTTTTGCAAGGCTTAGAACAGAATTTTACCATGGGCTCATGTTGAGTGGCAGCATGATTTGCATTTCTGCTGCCTTAAATAATTCATTTCATGCTTTTGTCTTGTGGTAATGCAGGCAAATGTTTGAGATCACCATACAAGCAGCAATTGGTTCAAAGGTTATCGCAAGGGAAACGTAAGATATTTGAAGCTGTTATTTGTTTTGTCAAGTATATCTGGCCATTGAGATGCAGTGCGGTCCTTAAACTTTTCCTGGATTGTCAACTAGGCCCTACTTTCAGAGTGCAGAGCCTCACTTTGAGAGTTTATGGTCCTAGGTGAGAATTAAGGAAAAGATTAAGGACCCCAGTACATTTCCCTTAACTTTTTTTATTTACTTGTCTGAGTTTATGACAGCATTGCTATCTGTTGATCCAAAACAATTCATAATGTTTAGCATTTTCTGTAAGAAAGTAATGCAAATTTCTAGCAACTAAAAAGAACTGGAGTGACTTTCAAAAAGATTCCAACTACACCTTTCTGTTGGCCAAAAAGATCTACCTGTAAAGTTAATATAAAATGAACCAGTCAGCCTTGGGCTTGCAGTCTTGGTTATCTGGCTGCAGCATACCTGAAAGGTGCAGGTTTTAACCAGTAGGAGACTGCCCTAGTTTTAGCAGTATCGTTCTTCTTCACAGTAAATAACCAAACATATTGTTCATTATCAGGTTAGCTGTCTGAAAAGCTATGTACAAGTATTAGTTAGGAGGTAAATAGCTGAATATGGCATTGCTGCCACATGGGTTTTGCTTATATGCTCTCTTTCACCTTTTCCAGCCTGTCAGCAATGAGGAAGAATGTTCTGGCCAAGTGCTATGGTGGTGACATTACTAGAAAGAAGAAGTTGCTAGAGAAGCAAAAGGAAGGCAAAAAGCGCATGAAACGCGTGGGATCTGTTGACATTCCTCAGGAAGCATTCCATGAGCTACTGAAAGTCTCCAATTCAAAATAGATGGGTCCACAGCAATTGTAGTTATTGTAGCTGTCCAAATTTATAAGTAGCTGTGTGGTGATGACTGGCAGCCACTTCTAGTCTTCTGAAAGGTGAGTTTTTATTTAAATGTTCTGCAGATCATTATGCTAACATGTTTGTAGTTTCTAGAGTTGAGCCTCATGTGTTATCCATAGTTCAGCTAGGCGCTAGGCGGATTCTAGGCGGTGACCCTTAGCCTAGCGACTAGTTGGGATTAATCGCGCCTAGGCGTTCCTAGGCGGTTTTCTAGGCGATGATCAATACATGCTTTAATTTATTAATACATACTTAAGTACTTGAAAGAAAAGAAAAAATAGAAGATCAATGGTCATGGAATAGGGAGAAAAGAGAAGAAAGGCCCATAAAAACGGCCCAGCCCACCTTATCCACCATAACAATGGCCCAGCCCATCTTATCCACCTTATCCCTTCCTCCTCCCACCTCTTGCTCGCCCACGCACCAGCGCCTGCCGCCGCCCGCGCCCTCCGCCGCCCGCATCCTCCACTGCCCGCGCCCACGCCAACAGCCGCCCGCACAAGCCTGCGCGAGCGCCTGCCGCTGCCGGCAGCTCCTCCCCACCGGGGGCCTCTGCCAGGCGCTCCTCCACCCCCACCGGCGCTACCGACGAGCTGCCGCCGCCTAGGGGTCCGCCTACCCCCATAGGCGAGGCGGACACCCTCCGACTACCTAGTAATCGCGCCTAGGCGTGCCTAGGCGAGCGCCTAGCCGAACTATGGTGTTATCCCCTTTCACAGGTCCGACACAATTATTCCAAATTCCATCCACCGAGTACATAATGATTGCACCTGCTGAAAATTTTTCCAGGGAACGCAAGCGCTGCAGCCTTGTTTTGCTGAGCTGACAGATGAGAAGTGCTGAGCCTTTGTGCTCGCAAGTTCTTTCTGTGGTGATATACACACGGCTTCACCGTTGGCTTCAGACTAATCCCTGAAGCACCAAGTTGAGCCGTCATCTTCGCATTTGTCAATTGATGGAATCCTGGGGTTGCCTGCTGCACCCAGTTTTTGCTGCAGCCTTGTTCTGACTTATACCAGCATCTGCCGTGTGACACAACACACACATTTTTGTTCAGATAAATTTGAGCAGAAGCAATGGGTCATAACACCTCAATTGTTCACTGAAACGATGTGGTACATGTGAAAGGAAGTGAATTGAATAAAAGTTTCTCATGTTTTTGAAGAATATCGTGTCATCGTGTCTGGTTGGCGTTTCACGTTCCCTGCAAAACGAAATGGTTGAAAACGTGAGATGCGCAGTTGGATTAACAAATAAAAAATTATTCAAAACCTCAAAATTGCACCAGCCGGGAATCGAACCCGGGTCTGTACCGTGGCAGGGTACTATTCTACCACTAGACCACTGGTGCTGTTGTGATATCTTGCTAGCTTTATGTTCACTAATCTCTGTTGGAAGCGGGTCATGTTCCCTGCTGGCCTCCCCCGGGCCCGGGCCGGGTCGGTTGGGCCGAGCGAGTCAAACCCAAACACCCCCCATCACCACTGCCCAGTGCCCACCTCCTCTCCCGTGGGTGGCGTCCTCGCGCGCCCATGGCGATCTCGCGCATCCACCCCCTCTTCCTCCTGCTCCTGCTCCGCGCCTTCGCGTTGCTTCCCACGCAGGCTGCAGCTAGAGGCGGCCACGATCTGCCAGGTCTTTTCCTCCCTCCTCTTCCCTTCGGTGAGATGTCTTGTCTGGGCTGGGTGCGCGTTTCGATGAGGCAGTGGTGCCGTTTGAATCCTTAGGAGCGTTTCCATTCGCGTGGAAGCGGTGTGATTCGAATGAGCTGGTGATCTTCGGAGACTCCAGATCCGGTAGCACGTTTCATTTCTGTGTTCTTTGATTTAATGATACGGTGCCTAGGATTCAATTTTATTCGTTTTGGACTTTTGGTATTAGAATGGTTTGTGATTGGGGATGAAGTGATGAGCAGTGCGCGTGCACAGTGATGGCGAGCACGAACTGGAATTACAAAACATTTGCATGCTCTTGAATACGTGATGTATGTGTTGGCTGCTTACGGCTACGGTCCAGCATGGATTTATCTTATTGAACACTGGTACAAATGGGCATACTTGACATCAGATGGAATCATGAAGAAATATCGATTAATCTTGAAGAAGCTGGAATTTTGCAGTGGCTTGTTATGTTCACATCCCATCCAATACGTATTGACACCCATGCCCTTGTCTGACCTAGTCTTCTAGTCAACGTATTCTTATCTTGACTGCCCCAGCGTCTACCTGTTTGATTATATATGTCCACGACAAGTTTGATGTATCTTTCTGCATACAGGTACCTATTTCTATTATCCAGTTACTGACACATCTACATTTTTTTATTTGTCAACCATGCACAGATGATGGAGATCATGGGTCAATTTCACGTAACCTGCTCCAAGATAAGCCTCATATCACGTATGCTTAAAATAAGAACTTTTAGCTTTTTCCAAAAAAAAAAAGAGAGAACAATGTGTGTCTTTGTTGCATGACATTATTGGTTGACCATGTAGTGTATGATTTTGGACTAAATTCAGGGAAGAAATGGCTCGTGGATATATGAGCAATGCTGAGCTTGAGATTGCTGTACATGCCTTTGGAAGTCGTTGCTCTAATATCTCCAGAATATACAGGTACATGATGCATGATACTTTACTTCTCTCTGTTACCATTATATTTGGAGCTTCTAAAACAACTTTAAGACCATCAGTTCTTTTAAACCATGTACATTTGTGGATACTCATTTATGGTATACTATATAGTGCAAAGTTTTTGCCAATCATGAGAGAATCAATGATTCATATGTAGTCACATTGATACGTAATAGCAAATGGTTACAATGAAACATGTAGCTTTCAGAATCAATCAATCATGAAATGCTACTTCTGAACATAAGTATGTTCATAACATTCTTGTATAATTCTCATAGCATTCTTGTATAATTCTGTGTATAGATTGTTAAATTGTTCCATGTTAGCCTTTCTTTTGAGCATTGCCACATAATATTTTGGTTTGAATCTCTTTTTCTGTTTGTTTGTTATAGAACTTTGATATTATCTTTGATTATATCAATTTTTATTGTATTCTTCTCTCTTTATTTATTTATTTATTTATTTCCCCCCTCCAGTATTCCCATATGTTCACACTTCGCTTACCTATTATTTCTTCTCTCTTTGAGGGATAACACAAACATTTTATCAGCATTGGAAAGAGTGTGAACGACTTTCCATTGGTACGTAACTTCAATGGCAGTACATTTTGTATGATTTGCTTAGTGCCAAATTTATATACTGGGGAATTCTGCTGATTGTAGTGGGTGATCGAAATATCAGACAAACCCAGGCAAAGAGAAGCTGAACCAGCATTCAAGGTTTGTGGTACCATTTTCTGAATGACTCTTAAAGTGAGGCTGTTCTTATTCAAAATTTGGAGAATGTAAATAAAATTTTGGCTGCAAATTTTCTGTAATGATCTTATTGTCTTAATTATTTTATCCATCTAACCCTTGTGATCTAAAAGGATAGCTGTGCAAGAGTCATATTCACACATGTGGGGTATGTTCAGTGATGATACAATTCCTTTTCATCAATCGTTGATTTGCATGATCCCATATCCTTGCTTTTCTTCTTCCTTCTTTATTAATTTATAGGGGACTAAGTTATTTCCCCATATCTTGAGCACATAATAAAGTAAGGTATAGTAGGCTCACACGTTTTCTATAGCGGTGAACATACAACTGTTTAATGCCACATTGCCAATTTCTCAGGTCACTCTCCTATACTAGATTCATACATGCACACATGGTTGTCTTGTGATAAAATGCCATGTCGACAATTATTCTGCTGGCTTGCTCTGCTGCCCGAGTTAATTACCTCATTCTTCTGTTCTTATTCAATTATCAATTGATGAGAACTGACAGGGGCTCTTTATTCTAGTCCCAATGTTAAAGGCACCATGATTTTATCGGTGATATAAATTTGTGCTACACATGCAGTTCATTGGAAATGTTCATGGTGATGAGCCTGTTGGAAGAGAGGTTCTTATGCATCTTGCGAATTGGCTGTGTGATAACTATCGAAAGGATCCATTGGTAAGCAAAGATTCATCTGTTGCTGCTTGTCCTTGTCACCGTGCAGTTTACCAATGCCCAACCTCTTGTGGTGTAGCTTTTTGGTAACTACCTTAAGTATTTTTGAGTTGTTCAGATGATATCATAATTTTGAAAGGAAGCGATTATGTAAAAAAGGGTAAAAGAAAATACAATAATGCATGGAAAATTATTAGAAACATGAAGTATGAAATTAAATTCTAAAGCACACTATTTTGATTTAGTTTCCAATATATTGTTCAATACTAAGATATAGCGTGCAATTTAACTAGATGTGCGGCACAGTATGTTTTGATTAATCTATGAAAACTCTGTAGCCAATATATGGTAAACTCAACATTTGAAACTAATTTCTGTAGGCAACTCTCATTGTGGAGAATATGCACCTTCATATACTTCCGACAATGAACCCAGATGGATTCACTCTTAAATGGCGTGGTAATGCAAACAATATTGATCTCAACCGAGATTTTCCTGACCAAGTGAGTACACGTCTATGTTGCACCTCTTTTCCTTGGGAAGCTTCTACTGCCCCATTTGTCCATTATTTCTTTTTTCTTGTAGCCATTCAATTGACACTGACTGAAATTGACAGTTCTTCTCCGTTAACAACGATATTAACTACAGACAACCTGAAACTAGAGCCATTATGAACTGGATAAAGCAAGAACATTTCACGGCTTCTGCTAGTTTGCATGGGGTAATATTCTCATCTACCTGCAGTTACGTAATATTACTTGTTGAAATGAGGTCCTGTATTATCTTATTTGATTTTTTTTTTCAGGGTGCTCTCGTTGCCAATTATCCATGGGATGGAACTAAAGATACAGGGTGAGTCCTTCTAATTAGATTCAGTTTCAAGTATCTCAACTAATAGTATTGCTAGTGTGGTAGTTTATGGTTCAGATGATGTAGTGATGTACAATGTGTTCTTGTGGTTGCCTCATTTTTTATCTCTGCAAATTATTTTTCAAAGTTTCTATCATATATAGGCACCTTAATCTGTTATAAAGCGATGTTGCAGCTATTGGTTGTGTTTTTTATTCTTTATTGAAAACAATGTATTTTCATATATTGATGGTTAAACTAGTATCAGAGGCTTCCAATCTATGAAAACAATCACAAAAAAAATCTGATTCACTTTTGTAACATATGGTTTCTTGGCAGCTATCATCCACAAAGCTTGAAGCTAAAAGGCAAAAATATATCATTTGGGGTTGATTTGGACTAATAATTTGGGCAAGTGAAACGAGCTGAAATTTTTATATTGGGGTCAAATGACAGTCCGAATTTTACATGGTAATCAAGGTCAATTGGATATAGAGGCCGGTTTTTCCTTTATATAAAAAAAACGGTGGTCAAAGTCAGGGCTGCCAAGTGTCAAGGACATAAGGCAGATTAGCTGCATGGCTAACTTAGTCTTATGAGCAGCTGATTAACATATTGCCATGTATGAAGTGATGTTCTCACTCTCACTTACCATTTGAATGTCCTCTCCCTTGCAACATATCCAGTGATGTGATGATACACCTATTTTGTCAATGCTATCTCTGGTTGCTTTCTTTTCTTTGCTGCTTTTCACCTCTGGTTTTAAGGCCACAATTTTACTTACTTGGTTTCACATTTTTAGCATTCTAAATAATGATTTTACTTCTCACAGAAAACGTTACTATGGATGTCCTGATGATAAGACATTCCAGCACATGGCATCAGTGTATAGTCAGTCCCACTACAACATGTCCTTGAGCAAAGAATTTGAAGGGGGGATAACAAATGGAGCCTTCTGGTAAACAAACAATAGCATTTTGTTCATACTGGATATGAGACTTTCGGTGTATGTCTGGGCTTTGCATCAATCAACATCCATGTTTGCAATTCAGGTATCCAATATATGGTGGCATGCAAGACTGGAATTATATACATGGAGGCTGCTTTGAGTTAACTCTGGAGATTAGTGACACAAAGTGGCCAAAAGCAGCTGAGGTATCTTTGCATCCAGTTATATATGGTTCTGCTTGTGTTGTTGCGGACTTTTTTTTTCTTTTTCAATTGTGTATTCTAACATTTTGCTACAGCTTCCTGTTATCTGGGAACACAATAGAATGAGTATGCTTAATCTTCTTGCAAGCCTAATAAAGGTAATATGTTTCCATAGTAATCAATTGTTTCCTTATGCCCTGCAAAGGGTGACTTTTGCACTGATTGAAATAAAATGGATTAATTAGCGAGTTGAGGCACATAACTGCTCATGTTTATACCAGTGTTTCATGTACAACTGCTTCATAGTAACATATGCCACTAGCCAGTTACTGCCTATAATTGAAAATACCGGGTACAGCAATTTTCAGAAAGGGAGCTGGTTCAGGCCTTCAGGGTAGCACACTTGGCTAGTTGGTCTGAGTTCTGAACATGCTCAAAGATGTTTATCAGAATTTGCATTCACTGTTTGCAATAGATTATTGTCTAGTTGGGACAATGTTTTTGCCACCACCATCTCTGGCTGTAATCAGTATAATTTTGGGGTTCTGTACCCAAAGAGCTTCTCAACTGCCTAGTCTATTTAGTCAGGATGTCTGGGATGTCTTCCCTCTTATATCTGGTAAAAAGAGAATTTATCAAGTAATATTACAGTTCTTCGATTTCCCGTTGTTTGTATATGATATACTATCATTGTCTTTCACCCCCACCCCCGCCCAAAGAAAAAAAAGGAGAGAATTCATGTCAGGAATGGAGGAATTATGTTAAGTTGTGACCCTTTGAGGGTCACTTAGGCAGGGTACATGCTATTGTGATATGATCATTCTCAACCAAAATTGTTCTCTGCTGGTGGCAGGGGCACCATTCATTCTTAGCCCCACGAAATAACACTTTCCCCTATGATGAGAAACCTTATGGTGGCCCTATCTGCTTTTGGGAGATCACTCTTTTTTGTTCTATCTGTAAGAGTTACCAGAGTTCATCAGGCTATTCTGTCATATTAACTCTAGTTTTAGTCAGGGGTTCATGGAAGGATATTTGCAGCAGATACTGGTAGACCTATACCTGGCTCAGTGACGATAAAGGGTATTGATTCCAAGGTTAGTTTGTTTTGGTAGCATTAGTTCAGTTATATTAGAATGCTCAAACTGATAAATGATACTCAAACTGATAAATGAGTATGGGGTTCTTGATTTATATTTCCATATTTCCCAAACTTTTTCTTGCTCTTAGGTAAGAGCAAGCAGGACTTTTGGAGATTACCATCGAATTATTGTGCCTGGTGAGAAATATGATGGTACGTCTCTTTTCCCCTCAGCATTTATGCATATGGTTATATCACCTGCAGTTACAAAAGAGATTGGGAATCCTCGGACCAGCATATCTCTTCCTTGACATGGTTTTCTGAATTTTTCTTTGACTTATATTCTTAATGGCTATGAATCGGAGGTAAAACAATTTCTGTTTGGCATCAACCAACCAGGTTTTATCATCTATATAAAACAAAATATTTCCCAACTATTGCCACATTAGTTACTAAGACCGAGCTGACAGCTCATTGTTATATAGAGTTCTAGACTGACAAAACCCATGGTCCAAAAAATAGATCTCTTTCTTTGTGCATCCATACAACTGTGACATTGCTGTCCATGTTTCTTGCAGTTATGGCATCAATGGAAGGCTTCCGACCAAAATCCACACGCATTGTGCTGGAGCAGGGAGCTGTCAACCTTGATTTCATCCTGGACCCGGACGGAGCTGATGTGCTCGGTAATGACTACGGTTGCCGCTGCGGCAATGACATGATGTTCCATGTTCAAGAAGCTCACATCTGGCTGTATCTTCTTATACTGTGTGTTCTCCTGACCCTCTATTTGGTCTTCAAGAGGAAAACCGCATCAAGGCTGCTGGCATACAGATACTCACCCAGACGGCCTGTTGCTGTGTAATATGAATTTACACCCTAGGACAGTTTTGTAACCTATAGGTTCGCACCCAAATGCTCTGTTGTATAAGCTGAAGGATATGTAAGTTTTGCATCGATGGAAAGTTTTGCTTCATGGAAGAATATCACAAATTGCAAGGCATATTATGTTTCAGGCGCTTCTCAAAAATCATGCTGATGCTTGCGCATTAGTTTGTTTGGTGGATTGAAGTCCAAATGTTAGAGGTCACATGTGTGACTGACAGTCAAACTATCATACAAGGTATGATAACTATTTTTTTGTTTTGAAATATTTTTTTGTTCTAGAAAAAAATTTAATTGTTCTAATAATAAAAAAATTGTTTTGAAACAAAACAATTGTTCCGGAACAAATTTGACTGGAATACACATGTGATTATTGGGCCAGTTTAGACTCAAAACATGAAATCTGGAGTGAAGAAACTTTAGCTTGACAAGTCTGTCGGGTTAGACGGGTGACCCCCCAACAGCGCCTGATTGAAGTGCAGACAAGAAGTGCATCTACAAAGTGTTTGCGACTTTACGGTAGTCGAGCTCGAGCCTGCCTGGCTGTAGTCTCGGCCAGATAGCAGGCTCGTTCGAGCTGAGCTCGTTGATATTTCGGCTGAGCCCAGTCGCGGGCCCACCTCATCGCCGCCTCCTCTTCCCGCGCCCCCCGCCCGCCTCTCTGGAGCGACGGTTGCCTGCTCCCACTCCAACCATGGCCGCCACCGCCGCCGCCCTGGTGCGGGCTCTCTCCTCACCACCGTCCCCGTCTCCTCCGCTCTCCTCGCGACCGAGACCGAGAGCCCTTCGCGGGGACACTCTCCTCTCGCTCCGCGAAAAGCCGCGCGCCCGCGTCGTCTGTGCCGCCGCCGCCTCCGGCTCCTCCAACTTCGGGTAGGAACACCTTCACGCTGTCGACTTATGCCTCTATAATCTCTTGTTTTACTCGACCCACTAGATCGTTAGATGATAATTGCACAATCGGAGGGATACAAATTGGATTGGGTCTCCGTCTCGCTCGCCTATACTGACTCACTCATAGTTTGGTAGGAGGCATCCGGCCAACAGAGAGGCATCTAGCAATCTTAGTTGTGACAGAAAACAGCAGTTTTCGCGCTAGAAAATATGCATGGTAGATGTCCTCAAGTGCGGAATTGTGGTTGTATTCTTCGTAATCAGCAGCTTGCCTATCAGTTGCATTTCATCATATTTTTTTAGATATCCGGCCTCTATATCCAGCCAATTCATTTCATAATATATGCAGCCAATTCTGTTGTACTTCCTTTGATGTTGAAGACTTAATGTAACAATTCTGGATTACCTTTTCTAATGCATGCCATGCCCCTTTTGGTTTGTCAGGAATCAAACATCACTGATGCCTCCTTTCAGCTTTACACTTGATGAAGGTTTTTCCAGGTCCAAAAAGCCGTATAGATGGCAACGGGTATTGCTTAAAGTAAGTGGGGAGGCTCTTGCTGGAGATCACACAGAAAACATTGACCCAAAGGTGAGTCTTCTTATGGTGGGGCTGGAACATCTTTGAATTTAAGCAGTAAACTATTAATGTGTGCGGGTCATGTAACTTAATGTAACTGTGTTGTGTGTTGCAGATTACAATGGCAATTGCAAGAGAGGTCGCTTCTGTCACCAAGCTAGGTGTAGAGGTGTGCCCTCTCTACCGCCTTCCATTATTTCTTAATTTCATACTTGTTTCAGTATTTAGAGTTAATGAAGTAAAATCACATAATTATGCTTGATAGTTCAATGGTCTGATCCCATTGCCTTGGAATCAAGTGTCTTGTATTTTCTCGTCTTCTCTAGTATAATATTATGCTGTGTATTGAGAATGTTCCCTTGCAGGTTGCTATTGTTGTTGGTGGGGGCAATATCTTCCGTGGGGCCTCTTGGGCTGGATGTAGTGGGCTTGATCGCTCATCTGCGGATTACATCGGGTAAATATGTCCAATGCTTGATGTATTTTCATGTGTTGTATATTAACTTAGGAGTTCAACATTTGTAATGCCAGGCTGATCCTGCCTAAGATACAAGCCACATTCAAAGTAGTTTACTGAGTGGAAATATGAACAATACTTTTAAGAAACTGCAATTTTATGAAAGTTCAAAATCACCTGTAATTTATTACTTGTTCTCTGTCTATAATATTTTGTGCTCTGCTGCTCATTTCGAAAGACATTTATTGTGACAACAAATGGTAGGGTTTCTTACTATAAAAAAATAGTTATGTTTGATCGTGTTTCCTAATTCAGAATGCTGGCTACTGTGATGAATGCTATATTTCTTCAAGCAACAATGGAGAGCATTGGAATACCAACCCGTGTCCAAACTGCCTTCCGTATGTCAGAGGTTGCAGAGCCATACATACGCCGAAGAGCTGTCAGGCATTTAGAGAAAGGAAGGGTTGTTATATTCGCTGCTGGGACAGGGAACCCATTCTTTACAACTGATACAGCCGCTGCTCTCCGTTGTGCAGAAAGTGAGTTCATCCTTTATTCTTCACAAATGAACTGTTTTTTGGTACAAAAAATATAGACAAATATGCTTGCAGAGATGTGTACATGTCTCAGTTCTAAAATAAGTTCTTGCTTTAGTGTCATGCTGTAGTCAGTTGCAGGTTAGTTGACTCACAAGGACTCTCATAGCAGCACTTTTGGACTTTTTCCTATGAGTTACCTACTTACCTCACTTCTCTTAGTTTGTCAGAACATCCAGTTGCAGATTGAGTTAAAATGAAAACTGTGGATGTAACTGTTAGGTTAGACAATATTCTGCACCTATCTTAAAGCTGGTTTTCTGCCACAGTGCTGGGACTTGTACAAAACTTGTGATATAGAGTATTTTCACTAACTCTTGCTTATTTACATAAGCAATCATGATCCCAAGGTATAGTTTGCCTGTAGAAACATGCTATCATTGTGTAAGCTTGAACTTGCCTTTCCTAGACTGGCTTCTCCGATGGACATAATTGTTTCATTCAGTAGAAGTTGTTTAACTTAACAGTATATTTTGTACTGACATTTTTCTCCCTGTTATTATGCAAACAGTCAATGCAGAGGTAGTGCTTAAAGCAACAAATGTTGATGGTGTGTATGATGCAGACCCCCGACATAACCCAAATGCCCGCCTTCTTGAGACAGTGAGCTATCATGAAGTGACTACAAGAGATCTCTCGGTAATGGACATGACTGCCATTACACTATGCCAAGAAAACAACATTCCCGGTATGGACGCTATCAGTTTTGATACTTTTTTTTTGGATAATGACGGAAAAGTAAAATCCCAGCCTCTACTTTGCGTTGCATTTTATTATCTGTTTTGAATTTTTAATCTGACACATCATTTTACAGTTGTCGTGTTCAACTTGCAAAAGCCTGGGAACATTGCAAAGGCTATTGTTGGTGAGAAGGTTGGTACCTTTATTGGATGCACAGGAAATCAGGAACAAAATGGAAACGCACTGCATGAAGAAAGAAGATTGGTTAACGAGGCGTGAGCTCAACAGCTGCTCGATCTGTGCTCTCCCTCTTTCCTTATTTAGTTTATGCGTAGGAAGTTTTAGGAGGTTGGGTTTGGAGCTGGTGCTAGAATTAGCTAGACTAGATTAGCTACAAAGTTCTTATAGCTGCAACCTTGAAAGAAGACAATTAGACCAAAATTTTCCAGCCAAGTGCTGCTATCCTATGTACAATAGACTCAAGGAGATTACCTAATAAAATAAAATCTTTTTGCATGTGGCTGTACGTAAAGGACGATTCACAGCTCCTGGTATTGGTGAGTGGCTGGCTGTGGTATGTGGAGGTGAGATTTCTAATCAATTTCCTCAGTAACCCCCTGATAAAAGGAGGGGGGGGGGGGTAAAAGGATAGAAGATTATGCTGCATTCTTTATCGAACCGGTTAAAACATGCAAGTTTATCTTACTTATTGGTACTGACTACTGAGAAGCATCTCCTGATGTCTCTATCTTTTTGGAGCAATCATGAATGCATTCTTGTAATCCGATCCTATTGCTTTTCTTCATTACATGCGTGTTATTTCCTTTGGTCGAGAAAGTGAGTGAGGGTTGCAAAAGACCGAGGTGAATAGGCCTTGGTCAATCTTCTCCATGGCATTTCTGCACAGAGATTGGCGACGGGGCCAACACGATGTTCTGGTAGAACAGATGGCGGCTTGGGCAGAGTATCCGAGAAATTGATTGCTCCTCTGCTGTTTGCATTGATCCCAGAAACGACCGTTCCCTTCTTTATCGATGAAATTGGCATGATCTCGTGCCCATTCGTTGAACAAAAGAAAACAAGGAAAGAAAATACCGTGCTGCTGTTGAAGCCATGGTCACCCAGCATGGATTCAAGACATTCATGGGACGCTATCGTGAACTATCTTCATCTTTTTTTTTTGAGATTGTGAACTATCTTCATCTTTGGGAGATCCTTGCAGAGGTGGAACTACAACCAACCAAGTTGTTCCTTTTTCTTTTCTTTTTTGCGAAAAGTTGTTCCTTTTCCTTTCTTTCTTTAACGCAAGTTCAAGAGAGAGAGAGAAGAAAAACATCACACAAATTTGAACGCCTAAGGCCTCGTTTGGCAGCACCCGGAATGCCCAGGAATGAAGTGGCCCGGTTTGCAATCAGATATGGACCGGAATCGTCGTTCGTTTTGGGTGGCCCGAAATGAAAACGGGCCTGGCTCGGCCTGCTTCCACCCTATTCCGGCCCGGATTCAATCCCCACCTCCCACCCTCCGGATCCAATCCGGACCGAGGCGGAGAGGGGAGCGCGAGGGACTCAGCTTCAGTACCTTTGCTCTGTAAAGGCACGCTGCGTCTTTCGCTCCATCGCGTGCGTCCACTGGTCATCCAAGGGCAAAGCCGATTTAACAACAAAAAAAACAAAAGAAAGGCACGGGGGCAGGGCCGAAGCGAGGGCCACGGCCATTTGGGCGCGCGAGAGGTCTGGTGGGCGTGCGGATTCGCGCCCTCCGCGTCGGATTCGCGCCCTTCGCGCCCTCCGTGCCGGCCTGCGCCGCGCTGCACCAGAGGACGGAGGCGGCCTTGCCGCGCCGCGCGGGAGGAGGGAGGTGGCCTGCGCCGCGCCGCACGGGAGGAAGGAGGGATCTGCGCCGCGTCGCGCCAGAGGAGAGCAGCAGGCTGCGAGGCGTCGATTCAGAGGTACTAGAGCTGAAGGAGAGGAGCCATTACCACGCCGTGAAGGGGAGGGACGCTGCTTCCTCTAGGTTCGATCTACAGCGAGGGGTTTCAGGGTTTCAGGTATGACACAATAACAATATGCTGTTTTTTTCTGAGATCTGCAATAGTCTTGATGCCAATAGCTATAGTTCCTAGCTAGTTGTGTTTTTTGCCTGAATGTGCAATGCTTGTGTGATACACTGCTAGCAATTCGATTAATATTGTTTGTTGGATTTACATATTCAAATGCTCCTGCTTGATTCATTCCTTTTAGTTCACGATATATGCTTTTTCTTATGTGCACTTCTGTTCTTTCCTCGCTGGGCTACATTTTGCTAGCAGCTTGTGGAAGGCAAATGATAGAATCGGAGAAGGGGGCGCCTCAAGTTGGATTGAGGTTCAAAAATCTAGATGAAGCTTGGCAGTTTTGGGTGGCATATGGAGGCCGTATGGGCTTTGATGTGAGGAAAAGATACAAAAATGTGAGCAGATATGATGGTGAGGTGACTTCATGCAGATATGTTTGTTCCAATGAGGGTCATCGAAGGAAAGGACAGTCAGATAATGCACCAAAGCTTTTTAGAGCTGAAACAAGAACTGATTGCAAAGCTCGGATGAGTCTTATATTGGATCGAGAAGCAAAAAATTATGAAGTCACTGATGTTGTGCTCGAACACAATCACCTCCTTCACTTGCCAGAAACTCGCCACTTGATGGTATCACAAAGAAAAATTTCAGAACTTCAAGCCTTTGAAATCGAGACAGCTGATGATTCTGGAATTAGACCAAAAGCTGCACATGAGTTGGCTAGTCGTCAAGTTGGTGGATCACTTAACCTCAGCTACACATGCCGTGACCGTAAAAATTATTTGCAGAGCAAAAGGTAGAGGGAGTTGGCCTATGGACAGGCTGGAAGTATGCTGCAATATTTTCAAGAAAAAATCACCGAGAACCCATCATTTCAGTATGCTGTGCAATTGGATTGTGAAGAGCGCATAACCAATATTTTCTGGGCTGATGCTAAAATGATCCTTGACTATGCACAACATCAGTGACTTCATATATGCAGCGATGGCAAAAGCTATACCTAGAGTATTCACATCATCATATCATGGGCTGTGCACCTTTCATATAATGCAGAATGCTGCTAAACATTTATCTCCAGTAAAAGATAAGGACAATGAAGAATGTGAAGAGGAAGATGAATGCGAAGAGGACAATGAAGAATCTCATATTCTCAAAGATTTTAGTGCATGTATGTATGGCTTTGAGGACAAGACAACATTTGAAGAAGCATTTGACATCATGAGATCTAAAGTGTGTAAACAAACTTGGTTAGATAGCATCTACAAGGTGAAGGAGAAATGGGCTGAATGTGATCAAGCAAATACCAAGCAAGCAAAAAATACCAAGAAGACTAATGAGCACACCTATGCTGATGCAAGCAAGCAAAGTGTATACTCCAGCTATTTTTGAAGCTTTCCAAAGTGAATATGAAAGATCCATGGCTGCATGCAGTAAGGTATTGGATGGAAATACATATGGCATTGCTATTGGGAGTTTAAATGGTGATAGATTTGAGGAGGAGCGCATAGTTACATGTGATCCTTCAAAGCAAATTGTGTCCTGTAGCTGTGGAATGTTCAGTAGAACTGGAATATTATGTGCACATGGTTTGAAAGTTCTTGATTTAATTAACACAAAGACATTGCCGGCACATTATATATTACCGAGATGGACTAGAGAAGCATGCAAAGGAAATATACAAGATAGTCAAGGAAGGAACGTGGTAGCAAATCCTAAGTTGGAAGCTCATCTTCGGTACAGATCTTTGTCTCATAAGTTCCTCAATTTGGCATACAAAGCAGCGAATTATCCAGAGTGTTGTTTGATGTTAGACAATGGACTTGATTGCCTTGATGCACAGCTAGAGGATAAACTCATTGCATTGATTGCTCCCATGAAAAATTCATGTAATGACCAAGAAAATGTTGAGCCCAATGTGCAGCAGAGAAATAACTTGGTCAGTGCAGCACAGCTAAAGAAAAAGGAGGTCCAGCCGAAAAGTTCAAAGAGGAAAAAAATCTTGGATTGACAAGTTGCAAAAAAGGAAGCCTAAGCCAGCTAAATCTACCAAACAAACAAAAAAAGCAGCAAAGGTATTTGTTCCATTGAACCTGCACACTCTTACATGTTATTGTCATTCATTCATAAAATAATTAATTTAACTTGCATTGCTAGGAGCAAAAGAAAGATGATGGTGTACATCCCCAAGTAGAAGAGAATGGTGACAGCAACAAAGGAGCACCTGTGGAGCTTCAAGAATGCAGTATCATTCGCAGCTTAGGAATTTTTACCGAACTCCTAACATCTCCAAGTTGTGATCTTGGTGATGAAAATCAGTTCTAGAATGTGGATTCCAACTTAGTGATTTTGGACATACCTAACCACAGTATTTGGTTAGCTAACTATAGCATTTTGTGGCCTAATTGTACAAGTGAAATGGCCTTTACTTTGAAAGGTTCAGCTGCTGGTCTATTGCACTAGAATGAACAATATATGTTGTAATAAGCCCGCAGCTGCAAGACAGACAATACCTTTCCTTTTGTATCTATTTCAGTTAGTGTTCTGAAGATATAAAGTATGAACTTGTTAATTGGGGCAAGTTCTTAAAGAGTTCAGGGGATGATAGATGTGTCTATTTTACTACTGAATATTTCCTATTTGTTCCCTAAAATTCTGTTTGAATGATTCAGAATTCCATGTGTTTGTGATGTCCTATAAATGTCACTTAGAATGCTTGGAAATGCATGCTTTGCTTCCTGTCATGTGAGGCACCTTGGATTTGACACTCTATTTATGAATTAACTATTTTTTAGAGAAATATATAGTAGTATAAAAATCTGAATGTTTGGTACAAAACTCAAACTGTTTAGTCTGAATGTGTAGGTGTTTCTGTTGTATCCTGCTATCTTCTCTTGGGAGTGCTGAGGGCTGTTAGATTTGAAATGGACGCTGGATATGGCAGGTAAAGGTACAACGTGCCTTTGTGAAGCAAAGGTACTGAAGCTGAGTCGGCGAGGCTGGCGGCGCGCGAGGCGACGGCGCGCGGAAAGGGAAGGGCGTGGCTGGCGGCACACGAAGGCTCACGAGCGACGGCGCGGGAGGCGACAACGCAGCGGCACGGCGGCGGTCCGGCGGCGGGCTTCTCCACCAGTTAGCCACCGCCTCTCTCCTCCTTCCCGTCTCCACGTTTCTTGTGTTGACCTCCGGCGGCCTGGAGGTGCGAATGGTCGGAAGGGAGGCGGCGGCACTGTGCCTGATGACCGCGGCGCGCCATGCCTCTGCGCGCTTCATGCTCGTGCTCCACTGGCTGGATCTGCCCGTGCAGCACGCGAGTGTGTGCATCGTCGGCGGCATGACTGTGCAAGACGCCGTCGTGGACGTGCCCGCCGCCGCGCTGAGGGACGAGTGCGCCCTCCGGGGCTCCGGGCAGCATTGTTACACTGGCTGCAGCAGACCAGCTAGCATCTTGGATTCTTGTTTGGGTCGGCGGGTTTGCGCTGATCTGATCCACTCAGATCCGTCGCCAAATCAAGCACTCCTACTCGTGTATCAATTCGTGGTCGGCTTGACATAAGCTGGCACCAAATCAAGCTAGCTAGCTGCATCTAATCTCTCGTGCATCTTTCTTCTCGATCTATATATTGCAAAATGTTGCTGTCCGTGTTTGCATTATTGCACATGCATATAGTGCTTTTTAGTGTGTTTAGATTTTTGGTGGTGGCGCATTGACTCAAAAATAATGGCTGGAACTTACATTAGGACCTGTTCAAAGGAGCGAGAGGGGTTAGATTATTGTGTGCTATTGGATTGGTGAGGAAAGTCAGCTCATCAATCGCTCCTATTAGTATACCATCTCATTTCCTTGTCTGTGTAGCCCTGATTTCCTTGGGCACTCAAGCGGCACAATGCTTCAAAATTTCAGAAACATACTACATAATTGTCAAACTTCTTCCGCTTGTATCATCCTGCAAGCCTTAACATACTGCATACTGCAAGACTTAACTGAAGATCATTGTACTGCATAACCTTCTACTCTTCAGCAGAATGCTTTACTAAAAATCTTAGTTCTGTCAGGCTTGAGTTCCTGCAGTCACGATATCATTTAAAATGTTGTTATCCGCACGTAATAGTTCTTGACTCAATACTTTAGAAATGAATCAATGTACTTCAGTTTTAGTTTTATGTGGGTCAAGTTCCCAATATGTCGATACATGCTGCCAAATTTGTTGGCTTACATTGTATTTGTAAAAAAAAACTTGTTGACATTTCCAGTCTTCATATGACTCAATGGGCTTCAGTTTTGGTTTTCATTCACTTATTCCTTATCTGTAAAAAAAAACTTGATGACATTTTCAGGGGGGCATATGAGGCAATGATCAAGAAATATTGGATTGGACAAAATGCCGGACACTTGAGTAGGCTTAGGCGAGTTATCTACTGGTTTCAGATACTAAATTAAGCTTTGAAGCTGTGAAAGATACTGTGAAGCTTTGGGCTATATCATTGAGGAAGGAATTCAGAGTTGTGAAGTCTAGCAGCAAAGAATATGAGGTAAAGTGTGTCAATGACGATTGTACATGGCGAGTACATGCCTACAAGGGCAAGTACAAGACACACTGGGAGTGTTCAATTGTTACACCACATACATGTAGATTAACTGCTGTTGCTCAAACTCACCGTAACATCATATCCACTTTCGTTGCCAAGAAGATGTATGGGGTGATTCTGGACAAAATTGATTATGAGCCAAAATTGGTAATTAGGGACATCGACGACCGTTTTCAATACAAAATCAGCTATGCAAAGGCTTGGCGGGCAAAACAAAAGGTGTTTGAGATGAGATTTGGCACATATGAGGCATCATATGATAACCTGCCTCACATGCTGTCAGCAATTGTGCAGAGAAATCCTGAAAGCACGGATGATACCTACATTGTACCGAGTTTAGATGGGAGACCTGGGTTTCTGCTTCGTGCTTTCTTCTGCCTTGGTGAATGTGTGAGGGCATTTATATCGTCTTCCTGTTCTATGTATTGACGGCACATTCTTGACAGTAAGATATAAGGGGACAATACTGACAGCGATTGGAGTTGATTGCAACAAGCAGGTGGTTCCCATCGCCTTTACTTTTGTTGAGAATGAGAACACAGAGAGCTGATACTGGTTCCTTGAACGTGTGAAGATTCACGTTGTTGCTGGAAGGCCTGATGTTTGCCTCATCAGACATGCTGGACTTCTAGCAGCAATAAGGCAACTACATGAAGGAAGTCGAGGACAACCTCCTCTATGGCCAGATGTTGTGAGTAGGTGGTGCATAAGTCATATGGGTGCAAACTTTTATGAGCACTTCAAGAATAAGGAACTTATGAATTTGTTCAAGAGATTGTACACTCAGAATCAGCAGTGGAAGTTTAATGCATTGTGGCAGGTGCTAGATAACATGTGCGCCGAGCTGCTAAAGGAACATGTCTCAACCTCCAGCCGGAGACGTTCCGGCGGCGGACCTTTCACACAGTGGATTAAGGGTGCACCTAAGGAGAAGTGGTCAATTCTATACGACACTGGTGGTCGTCGATATGGGATCGAGACAACCAACCACGCAGAGTGTTACAATATGGTAATGCGTCATGTTCGTGGATTTCCTCTTATTGGCATAGTTGAATTTCATCATGTACGGATGCATAAGGTACTTCAAAGAGCGGTACCAGGCAACTTCTGTTTTATTTAATGATCTAGGTGTGATTTTTTGTAATAGGGTCACTAACTATATGAAAGAAAAGATTGAAAAGGCTCGATATCACAGAGTGATCTCCATGGCACAAAGGATCAAATGTTTGAGGTTTCATGAAAGGACAGGACAGGGCAGGGTGTCCGCAGACAAAGGGTCATTCAGGATTGCTTGATAACGCCGGAAGGCAAGGTTTTTTTTGCAGATGCAAGAAGCCACGGCTTCTTCACTTACCATGCTCCCATGTCATTGCGGCATGTTCAGAATCTGGGTTGGATCCTAGGGTTTTTGTTTCACAATATTACAGAAAAGAAACCGCTGTGCACACTAGGGCCATGAGATATATGACATAGGCAGTCTGGGATCATTCACTACATCAAATATCTCTCCAATGTACATTTCCAATCCAGATGCTAGGAGAGGGGTAGGTCGACGGCAGACACTTCGTATCCGTAACAGAATGGATGAGTCTGAGGCAGGAAAGAAGAAAAAAAGATGCAACCTGTGTGGAGCAGATGGTCACACTTACAAGAAGTGCCCTAAAATGCAAGAAGATAATGCTGGTGCTGAGGTTGGACCTTCTGGAAATCCCACCGATGGATTGCCTCCGGATTTTGGAGCCCGTCGCGTCTAGATTTCGTTATGTGTGCATATGTATTTGAACTAGATGTATGGATATGTATTCCGACCTGTATGTCATAATTACATTTCGTTATGTATGGATATATATTTGCACCAGATTGTAGCATGTAATATTACGAAGGTATTTGTATAGTAAGATTTCTTGGTTGTAGTTCTAAATGTGTAGGTTGGTTCAATTACATTGCTCACTGAATGTAGTGTACTGGAAATAGAAGGGTACTTACGAATCATAAATTTTCGGTTTGCAATACAGTTTTGTAAACAATGCTACGATTACAAAGCAGAGGCTTAAGCCGTTCGTACTACTAGATACTTGAACAATAAAAAACATGGCATGTGGACTCCTGGGGGACTGTTTCCGTCACCTTATTCAATAGAATGTAGGTGGATCCTGAGGATGCCATGGTGTTGAGCCCTGGCAACCACAAGTGAGCAATCAGATTACTAATATACTATATCAATGCTAATCATTATCAGTAACTACACCTAAATATACCACTAATCACTCCTAATAATAATTAAACTGATTGCTAAATTATTTTCTAACATTTTTTCTAAAATTTTCTATAATTTTCTAACATTTTCTAAAATTTATTAATATTATTTTCTAATTTTTAAGACTTTCTAATACTTCTCTAACAATTTTCTAGTATTTTCTAATACTAAATCTAACACAAAATGTACTATAGCAATGCTAATCACTACAAGTAACTGCATCTAAATGTACCACTAATCACTCCTAACAATAATTGAACTGATTTCTAATCTACTGTTTAAAAAAAATAATTACAACATAATCTATTTATAAAATGTAGAAAATTTTAGTTACCTAAAGTCGCCTGCTTGAAAATCCAACAGGGCTTCGCCGCTTTGCCTCTCCCTCCCTCCCTCTTTTCTTTTTTTTCTAGATTTTTTGTAAGGCAAACGAGGGGTAAGGAGGCAGCTAACACCTTATATAGGGATGGGGGCCGGCCGCCCGGCTGCCGGGCGACCGGTCCCCAGGGACCTGTTAGCAATTTTTTTTCGTCTTTTTTTTGCGAATAAGCCTCTGCCGTCCGGCTGCCGGGCGGCCAGAGTATATTTCTGTAAATTTCCAAACCGAAAATATATTTTTGTAAATAACGAAAATAAAAAATATAAAAATAAAAAAACCGCGTCTTCTCGTTGCTCGGTGGCCGGAAGCCACATTAGGCCCAGTAAGTCTCCCGAGCCCTACTCCCTTCTCCTTCCTCAGCAAATTTCCTGATTAATTTGGTGTGAGGATTGATTGATTTCCTGATTAATTTGGTGTGAGGATTGATTGACATATTTTTTTTTGAACGAACGGCACTCGACTAGTGCGTTTCTATTGACACAGCAGAAAAAAAATACAAAGTTATGTCCCTGGGAGGCCATAACTAGGTAATAAAAGCAAAAACAAAGAACACCACAAGAACAAACCGGCGGGTTGGATTGGGGCATCAACACGCGCCGAACTCAAACTACTCAAACAACCCAGACTGATCGGATTGGGGCATCGACACAGTCGCACAACTCAACTCCAAGCCAACTCCGCCCGGTTTGGAATTAGCCCACGCAACAAATACAACAGAACCAAAGCCCGCGGCACACCCCGAACCATCCACACTCATGTAGTCGCCGAGAACCTCCAGGCGTGACCCGCGTCGATAGGGAACCGAAAGATGTAGACCACACCACACCGGGAGGACCACCGCCATGCAGGGTCCACCGCCACCGTGCCGCTGCAACACCACCCACCACCTGACGGAGTGAAACCACCGAAACTGAACCTCTCAAGGCTGCCACACAGTCGCCACCATGAAAACGCAATGCGCGGGGGCCTCGCCACTTCTGCCGTTGGACCTCACTCCAGTCGCCTCGAAGAAACACCACGCGTGGGGGCTTCGCCACGCCCGCCACAGTACTCCACTCCACGGTTCCGTCTCCTTTATCGCCGTCGAGGGGGTGAGCAAGGTTGCCCCACGTCCGTAGGTCTCCATCTAAACCGAGCCGCCGGCGCAGGCCGGCCTCACCTACTTGCTTCGCCCACACACATGACCTCCGCCGTCGTCCCAGCAGCCGAAGAAGTCGCTTGCACCATCTTCCGACGATGTACCACACCGGAAAGCCCAGCCAAGCTGAGCAGACCGCCGCGGTCCGCTGCAAGCCAAGCCGTCCCATGATGCCAATGCCGCAAGCGTCGTCCTTCGACGCAGTCCCCCGCCGCACTGACAGTTGCCAAACAACGTCAGCCGCCACGGTCCGCTGCAAGCAGCCCCAACCGACAAACATGTGACAACCTCCGACCACCACCAAAACTGCGAACGCCACAACGAGAGCGCGGCAACACCCATTCAGCTTGCCACGCGATGGAATAGCCAACACCATCTGCTGCTGCCCATGACCAATGGGTCAGGAATACCTTAAGCCTAGATGGGCCTCGAAAGACGACGCCTCCAAGGAGGTCACGACGCCAAAGGCGCCGCCGTCGCTCGTCCAAGAACTGGACCGGGTTTTCACCCCGAGAGCCCCGTGTAACAAAGTTGTAGCTCCACGATAACGCCCTCAACAGGAAAACAACGCCCTAGGGCGCCGTCGTCATCTCTGCCAACAAGAATGCCGGCAAGGGCTTTCGCCCGGAGCTTCCAAATCCTCGCTACCCGATCATGGCTAGGCACTCCCGGACTACAGACACGGCAGCCCATCCGGAGCGGCTCTGCCGCCGCCGCGCCTCCACGCACCATGCCACTGACCTCCACATCTGCTGCGCTCATTGTTTAGAGCTTCTCACAACAACGCCAAGCTGCTCCGCAGAGGGGTGCAGTCCCCGCCGTGGCCCGTCACTGCCAGCACCGGCGAGCGCACCGCGCCACGCCTGCGTCGAGGCCGACGTCGTGCCCGCCGGCACCCGCGCCGTGGCCAGCACGGCCCCCACGCAGTCACCGGGGCCCCCATGTCGTCGCCGCCGGCACGATGTCGCGGGGGTGGCTTCACGGCCGCAGCTCCACCCCAGCCGCACCACCACCGGGGGCGTCGCCCCCAGCTCCAGCTCACCATGTCAGGCCACAGCCGCCGCACGCGCCCCCAACACGCCGAGCCTAGGCAACGCCGGTGCAGTGCCGACCGTCAGATCCGGCAGCAAGAAGACTGGATCCACTCACGGCAGGCCCGGATCCATGCCGTCGTCGTCCCGGTGCGCCACCCGGCCAAAGCCACCAAACGCTGTCCCGCACTGGCACAGGGGGCCCCCGCCGCCGCCTTGCCCCGCCGTCGCCTTCCTCGCCGGCCGCCGGGCTTCCGGAGGCCCGCTCAAGCGACGGCGAGGGAGGGAAGGGGAGGTGGCTGGGTCTGGGGCGGCGGCGCGAGGGAGCCCCCCGGTCGCCTTGCGGGAGTGACGCGGGGGAGAAGACTAGCACCGATCGGTTTGATTGACATATGGCGATAAACGTTTAATGCTAGATACAGATGTTTCAGGATTTTCCTGAAAAAAAAAGATGGGTGATGGGTGGATGTTGCTTCTGATCATGGGGCTTAGTTACCCTAACTTAGGGTCTCGATCATTACTAGCACGCATTAAGGAGGCCCCGTTTTGGGGCGTAAGAATTTCGATGGAAACTCTGCAAGTACTGCATGGAACAATAGAATTACTGAAAGAATCTAGCAAAATTCCAGGACTCTAGTTCTCTAGATGGAAAATGAAATAGGGGTATTCCTCTGGAATTTCCGAGACTCTAATAGGCTCGCCATTCTGCTACTGTAAACTGCATGCTGCCTTGTGGAATAGTATCCGGTTCTTGATTCACTGCACAAGGGCTCATGTTTATTACACATTGTTTTTTTTGAAAGGGTTTATTGCAC